>NW_020799117.1:18051478-18069730 GCF_003259725.1 Athene cunicularia | reverse complement strand
GGGGGGGGGGGGGGAAATAGGCTTTTTTCAAAACACAAAGGCCCATGAGAGGAAAAACAATTAGAATTTACATTTTATTTTGGCCTGGATTTAATAAGCAAAAAGAGTAAAATTATATCAGCCAATTAAGACAATCTAAAGAAATTGCTATGATAATCAGAACCAGTGTGAGTTGATTTTAAACGTAACCAAAATATAATATGCCAACAAGTCAGAAAATTAAGCATTCCATATTACAGTTTTAAAGTTGCAATTACAAGTTTACCTTATAACTACAGGAACACATTCCAGTCTAGAAGTTATATAAGCTTTTGTTATCTCAGGTGCATATGTATCTAAGAGGTGGGGTTCTGCCGTTTTCACAAAAGGTACGGATGCTACCATTCTCTGCCACAGAATTAGCAAATAATGAACACTATTTGGAGCGAACTCCCAGTGCTATAAGAAAACAAAACATACTTCTGTTAAAGCATCCCAATGTGAAATTTTAGTTGCGAAACATGATGCTTTTATCTTAAGTAGTCTTACTCATTCACGTAACTACTGAAGGACCCAGTCAGAACTGAGACATACTATGGCACACATTATAGAGTGGATCCAGAAATACTTGTAGGCACTCTCACCTCCTTCAAGGGAAACCCATGATTAGAAACTCAAGCTAGGCCTAGATTCTTACACAGCGCCTGGTGGGATTAAGTTTTATAAAAGGGCCACTCAGAAATCCTAAATATTGCGAAACTGTCTAGAGCCATCTAACAGGAAACGTAAAGAATAGATATGCATCTCAACTTTATTTTCCAAGCTTATGGAGCTTCTGTTGGCAACTTGGGAATTCCAAAGTTAAAATCTTCTCCTAAAGGTCACTATCTTCAGCTGCTATTCTGAAGACCAGAGAAAAACTCTGGGGGGAAACACTAAAATAACAATTGTAGTATTACTCAAACAGTGTGCACACCTTTATCTTGGTGTGTCTCAAAAATAAATCTGTAGAAGTTTTAATACTGAGAATCTTGATCCTGTGATATGTGTCCTTCTCATACAAATAGGAGTCCCTCAAAAATTTAGACATTATTCCACATAGCTTTTGAATCCAGCTTGGACAGGAACTTTGTATTCAGCAGCTCAGCATACAGGCAATGGGGGTGGGGGGTATACATATATATGCAGAAAAGTAGACCTCAAGAACCTAGTCAGTGTAGGCAATTCAAAGTTTACATGTGAGCATATGTGTAAGCATTTTAGGGTTGGGAAAGGGCTTAGTTTGTTGATTTTTATTTTTTTTTTTTTTTAAGGTGAGGACTACTTTTTTGAAGGCTGGAGGATTAACATGCATCTATCTCCTAATTCAGTTGTCATTTTCTTCTTTAAATCTGCTCCCATTACAAACCTTCATACAAAGAGTGGGAACCAGTTCTAGAGAATTTGAAATCTGAGTTACATCACTGTCAAAATATATTTTTATGTAAAAACAAGCCTCACTACCTCCTCAAAAAACACCAACACAGAGAACCAGGATCAGTCCTCTTTGTCATTCAAGAGTTCAAGAAAAGAGAATAATTCTGTAAAAATGCTTACCTGTAGGCTAGTAATAGTAAAATTTGCTATAAGTTGGATGACTTCTGGGTAATCTTTCACCATTACTAGCTCTCCTAGTTGATAGTTTGTCTTTAGTCGAGCCAAAAAACGACAGAATTCATGGTAATTACCTGGATCAGATAAACCCTAAATTTGAAGAAGCAAATTTTTAAAAGTTAGCAGCTTCATCTAAGAAATTTTATGAGCACTATTGCTAATTGGGTGACAGTTTCATTTGCATAGGAGTTTTGCTTTGTTTTGAATAGAAAATCAAAGCAAACAGATATCCAGCTGGAAGTGGTTTTGATAGAGTCAGTAGACTGTATATGAATGAAGACAGTAACTCAAAAAACAAATTCACAGTTGTGTTAGCATTTCAAATAAATAAAATTAAAAATAAAGAGATACCTGTGGATTTTCAAGTATTTGTTTCACTCCTTTGATTAGATTACCAAGATATTTGGCACGTTCTGGATTGCTGAATAAAGACCTCCTTGTAGAAGCAAACTGAACTAAACAAGAAAGTGCCTGAAGAATAAAAAAAAATACTGTAAGATTAAAAAAATTCAAACTTTTAGAATAATCATGTCTTAGCATTTGAAGCAATACAACCTACTGTTATCTGTAGTACATTCTGTGGCTGAAGATTATTTTTGTAGCAATGCCTATACAATCATTGAACACAACTATGGCTCAGTTTTAAACTTCCCTTTTACAACAGCTTCTGACTTCACCAGAATAATTAGGTGAATGTTTTCTATGTGGCTGAGCAGTGTTGAATTGGGGGAGGAAGGATCTGAATTCTTTCAAACTCAGAAATTAAAACTGAGGCTGAAGAGACATTTTGACTAGGTACTGAGCCAGGGGTCTCATAAAATGCTAATTCACAGAATAAAACAGGGTCTTCTGGACAAAGTACAGATGTAAAAAGACTATTTTCCTTAGTTACTCAGTGTAAATCAGTAGTTGTCACTTACTAACTGAGACAGCATTGGTGGAAGGGAATGATACAAATCAAAAAACAGGTCCAAGGTCTCCGGCTCCAGGAAGACTATGGAAAAAGATACGTTGCTTTTATCACTCTCCACAAGCAGCAATTCAGTATCTGTATTTTAATAGAATCATCTTCTTTTTAACAGAAATAAGAGATATCACTGTACTTGAGAATAAACTATTAATAGATACATTATTTCACTGCACAATATTAAACAAAGCACTATGCTCTTTTTACCACATTTGATCTATCCTATAGCTCATAAAAAATACTTCAGTGCACATGATGTAATATTTTGTCAGGTGCTTACAGAACGCTGTTCTGTATATCTACTGATGTAGGTAAACTGATTTCTTCAGGTTACTACAGTAATACACTAGTACAAGAGAGGTTCCAGATACTAAGGATTATTTTAGATTGTATTTAAACAAATGCAAGTTTAACAGACATTCCACAGACTATCCTGAAGTCTAAAGACTGATAAACAGAAAAAAATACTTAAACCACTGAGTTACCAATTCACTGTGGAATCACATCAAATGAACTATAACATTACCCTATTTCATGAAGGAGTAACAATATGGTAGAAAAAGTTCTCCAATAATTCATAATTAAATAACCCCAAAATTAAGTAACACTGCAAAGTTGTTCCATTTAGAAGCATGATTTTATATGAAGACATGCAAACTAGAGCATCACATTACAAAGGTTAATTTCCTTAGGTACTCTCTGTGCTTAATGACTAAAGGAAGATCCCTCCAGGGACAATTTAAAATATCTAATGTAAAATCTTGGGAAAATCTATCCCATTCTCCTTCCTTGGGTGTCTTGGAAAATTACTGTCACTTGCCCAAATTCATCCTTTGGTCAGTATTCCACTGCTTGCCATGTATTATTGCTCTTCATCCCCCACACTGAAACTAGAGAATCATCTGAATGTTAACAGAGAAGGAATGGAGTTATGCATAGAAACTGATAAAGAGTAGTACTGTTGAAATAAGGAGGAATATCAAACGCTAGTGTCATGCTATACAGGTAAGCCAGGTTTAAATCTCCCATCTTGAGTATGGAAAATTGTGAAGTTGCTTTAGCTAGATGTATCAGACTTCCAACCAGGCTCATTTATTTTGCCAAGAAGCAGGGTAAAATCACCTACAAGGAGCTCCACGCTGCTAGTGCTAAACTGTGTCCATTACCCAAGGTAATTTCATTAAAGATAGCTTGGACATTGTACTGGGTTTGTGTGGCCAGGTTTTAGTAGCGGGAGCTACAGGGGTGGTTTCTGTGAGAAGCTGCTAGAAGCTTCCCCTAGCCTGATAAAGCCAAGGCCAGCCGGCTCCAAGACGGACCCGCTGCTGGCCAAGGCCAAGGCCATCAGTGACGGCGGCAGTGTCTCTGTGATAACACATTTAAGAACAGGAAAAAAACCCTGTGTGGCAGCAGTCAGAAGGGAGGAGTGAGAACATGTGAGAGAAACAACTCTGCAGACACCAGGGTCAGTGGAGGAGGGCAGGAGGTGCTCCAGGCACCGGAGCAGATTCCCCCGCAGCCCGTGGTGCAGCCCCTGGTGAGGCAGCGGTGCCCTGCGCCCAGGGGGGCACCGGAGGAGCAGGTGCCACCTGCAGCCCCGGGAGGAGCCCACGCTGGAGCAGGGGGATGCCCAAGGGAGGCTGTGACCCTGTGGGAAGCCCACGCTGGAGCAGGCTCCTGGCAGGGCCTGTGGCCCCGTGGAGAGAGGAGCCCACGCTGGACAGGTTTGCGGGCAGAACTGGTGACCCCAGTGAAGGGACCCACGCAGGAGCAGTTCATGAAGAGCTGCAACCTGTGGGAAGGACCCACGTTGGAGAAGTTCATGGAGGACTGTCCGCCTGAGGAGGAGGGAGAGGCAGAAACAACAGGTGATGAACTGATCAAAACCCCCCATCCCCTGCACCACTGGAAGAAGGGAAGGGTGGAGGGAAGTTGGTTTAATATTTGCATTTATTCCTCATTACCCTACTCTGATTTTGGCTGGTAATAATTAAATTAATTTTCCCGAGTTGCGTTTGTTTTGCCCATGACAGTAATAGCTGAGTGATCTCCCCCTGTCCTTATCTCAACCCACGAGCCTTTCATTACATTTTCTCTCCCCTGTCCAGCTTGAGGAGGGGAGTGATAGAGCAGCTTTGGTGGGCCTCCAGCATGCAGCCAGGGTCAGCCCACGACAGACACATTTATGCTACACTACCATCTGCACTGTATAAGCCCTGGAAGTCAAACCTCTGGAGTTGAAGAACCAAGATGCAACCCTTCTGCTGCCTTCATTAACAAGGTCACATACTAGAGCAAACAAGCACGCACAAAAAATTTTCAGTTTTCTCATCAGGAAGAAGACAAGAGAAAAGAGACATGCTACAAATGCTGTACCTCTTCGAGGTGTTTACATGTCAGAAATGAGAATAGTATTCAGTGCCTAATTAGAATAATTTTATTTACTGTGTATATCTGTTATAGACTATATTCATTATTTCTGTCTGTAAAAATAACCATAGAAAAAGTGTGAGAGAAATAGCAGAAGAGGTTTACCAATATCTCACCAGCAAAAAACTCTACTCCACGTTAAAATTTATTTTATATTTGCAAGTACTGTGATGAAGTTACACAACCCACTTCAGACTACTAACAGTTTTGATCCTTTCTTACTTGTTCTCCAGTTTGTTGGAATCTGCACAGTGCATAGGTCATCTGCAGATTCATCAGCTGAATTCCCAATAAAATCAAAATTAAGACAGTTTAGTACAAGCTTCAAAAGTTGCATTGCTAGACTTTGTTGCCGTTGGTCCTGAAGGGTTAAAGGTTTTGCCAAGAGCTAAGGAGAAAAGAAATCTTGTTAGGTTATCTGCACAGAACATGCTTCAAAATAATTTTGAAAAGGAAAATGTTTGGATATAAAACTGCAAAGTTCAGAACAAGAGGACACACACTAAGAGAAAAATAAATTCTTCAACAGTAAAAGTTACAGTCTTTCCTTAAAGACAAGGGGAAAATCAGAGACATCTTCCATGTCAAGTTAAAGCTCCCAGACTTCTAAATAATTTCTGAAAGCCTGGTGAAATAATCCTTTTGCATAAAATACAGGTAGAACTCAGCATGTCACTGACACTGTTTGTTAAAACAGTGCCAACATTCACTGCAAAAATTAAACTGTGAGGTTTGATGTTTTTCTATTACTCCAGACCAGCATGGAATATACATCATATGGGTAAAAAAAAAAATCTTAACAATTGATTATTTTTTCAATATTACTTGAATTATTATTATTTTTCAATTGATTATTTTTCACAGTATGCATATCCAAAGATTGTTCCTTTGGTAAGTCTAGAAAAACCTGGCATTAAAAAACAATGAAATGAGCAGTCTGTAACCTGAATGTACCTATTCACATCACCTGCATAAACAAGCAGTCAGTGTCTCTACTGCTTTATAATCCCTGTGATGTCAGAGTAAAAAAAAGTACTTGTTAAGCAAACCAAACTGTTGGGATTTGGAAGCCTATTTAACATACTGTAAGAATACATTTTTATCAATCCCCTTCTGTAATGATAATAATTTAAATAACATTTTATCTTAAAGAAATTACTATCTCAAGATTACACACACAATATAAAGGCACTGAAAACCATCCTCAAATTCATTAGTCACTGATGCAATTTGTGAACATTAAAAAGAAAACTGAACATTAAAAAGAAAATTTTGTCTAGAAAGAGTAAAACAAATGCAAATGCAACAACTTTACCTAGTTCATCTGCTCCTTATTTAGATTCAAAGTCACATCTCTCAAGTTTATTAACCAAAAGTTCTAAAATTCAGATGATAGGAATTAAAATCAACTGTGCATCATTATATGCCTCATTAATGTGATGTGTTGCACCACGTTAGAATTGAAACTCAATTATGAGTTCAGCTTTGAAATCAACACTGAATTTCTGTGTCTTGCATAAACATAGCCTGCTTTTCCACCAATCCTCTCTATAACTTTTAAACTCTTGAAATTATTTTAATGATTTCACGTTAGTTGAGCGTATTTTTCGTTGTATTATGGACACCGAAATATTTCTAAAACCAGCTTCCTATATTAAAGCTGGTATTATAAAGATACTAATTATCATTTTCTTATATTTGCCTGGAAATCTGTGTGATGTCACTCAGCAAGCATTTCATCATAGAGACTAAAAAATTACCTGTAGATCAGCGGAACTTAACGAAAGCTAGGAAGTGGCTGCCGCAGGATACAGGTTCTCACTTGTACATTTATTGTTTTGATGTGTAATGGGGTTTACTACATATAAGAAGATTCTTCCAAAAATATCCAATTCTTCTTTTATATATGATTTTGCCATTAATATGCAATTCCAACACTGGTTTAAAACATCCTGTGTACATTAGCAGAACATTCCTTCTTCAGAGGTAAGGGCTTACACATTATTTAATTTCTCTATACATCAGAAGAATATACTGCCTGTCACCCAAGCATTGGTAGCTGATCACATGTGCTTTTTCAACTTATTGCAAATGTGAGGTAAAACATTATAGTTAGACTAAAAATGTACTGTGAAAGAAATTTATCACAGTTTATCTCATTTTTTACAGCAGTACCTCAATCACATGTATCAACCTTGAGAATTATACCTCTAGCCAAAAAGTAATTGCTACCATTATCTACTAGATGCCACTGCGATGGCATCTGCGTTTAAATTCTTAGCTTAAACACCTCTGTCCAAATTTTAATACCTAATTCATTTGGTTTTCAGAAAAACTGAATAAACCAGCACTTTCAAGTAAGTCAAAGAATAGAAATCAGGCAGTATTTAAAAAATAAGCTGCTCTCAAAAGCAAAGAGTTGACTGAATTTAAGAGAATCAGAATGGTACTCCATGGTGCCAATTCCACTGCTACAGAAGGCCTCGATCAGCACAAAATGGAAAGTGCAAGTTCCAGCTTTGATCTCAGTTCAACCTACCTGGTCCTGAGCGACCTAGCTTACAGCATGCTGTTCTTCACCACCTCCTGTCAAGGTTCTTGAGAGGCTGCAGCCTGAATTACCCCAAAATGTTACAGAGAGGATAAGGCAAATAGTGAAGGAGTAAAACACCTTGGCCAGATTTGACTGCACTGCCATAACACAAGAAAGAGAATCTGCCTTTCTTCTTGATCACTCCTAGTTTAACAAATAATTCTTTTAGCAAATACTGAGGTGGGAGGCCCAGCAAAACTGAGATACAATTAAATTAAGAAAATCTTCATCAAAAAAGAAGTTCAGAACTTAGATAGTTCATCCTTTACAAGAAGATATAAAGAGAGAGCTGGCAGAGAGAGAAAGATTGAGAGACAGCAATAGAGACACGGAGGGACAAAGATTGAATTTGTGTCTTGAAACATTTTTTCGTCACTTGAGCTTAATTGGGTGTCATGTAATTCATTTAAATACATAATTCATCAACTCAAAAAATATTAAGGACTCAAAGTGGGACAATTATGATGTTAACAATTTAGGTTAAAAAATAAAGAGCCTCACCTCCTTCAAAAGAGAGCACGCAAGCATTAGGATGTCCTTTAGAGAGGTGTCACGGAATGAGGTAGCTATTTTACGATGTTTTGCTGAAGGTCTTGAATAATCAACCTAAGAAAAGACAGAATAAACAATACTATCTTCCTTGCTAAAACCTGATGACAGGTATATCTGGCAGATTAATTATTTGACACTAGAAATTAAAATGATGATCCAGCACTAAATAGATCTTGACAGCTTCCTGAAGTGCCTCCTTTTTTCCCTTCAAGGTTGTCTCTCTTTCTGGCTGGAAAGATCTGAGGCACACTTCCTCAGGTTAAGATGTAGGCAAAAGAAAATCACTAGCAGAAATACGATTGGAAAAGCTGATCATTCACTTTGCTTTACTAGTTCTAGTGACTGTGATGAGAGAAACTTCACCCCATACCAGATAGGGTATGTATTTGGTACAGGTACAGTCCCTGCACTAAGAATTTCTTGCCTCTCTATATATTGGGGGGGTGGGGGTGGGCGGGGGCAGAAGGAAGAAAGGTGTGTTAATCCCTTCATGTTTAAGAAATGTTTTTTCCAACCATTTTTGTAAAGGGCAGGAACATTCAATGCACTGCTTTATCAGCAAAACATACATCCCTTGCAGAAGGAAAAAAACCAAACATGCTTACTATATTCATTTCCTGAGTCAGTTCTGAGAGAATCATTACTCCTATTATAAAAAAAAAAAAAAAAAAAAAAAAAAGATTGCTCAAACATCACAGCTTGTAGTTAGTATTTTCCAACATTCTAGAATCATATTGTATTTAATATTCTCCTACGTTTCTAGAATCAAGAAGAATTTTTACGCTGAGATATTCTAAGCTGCTTAGAAGTCTTTCATGCTAAATTCTATCAACATTGATAGAACTAGACCTTCAAACTCCCTTATTAGCTCTGAACAAAAACTCAACATAAATTTTAAGAGCTCTGTGATAACAAAAACCCATCTGAAAATATGAGTCTAAGTAACCACAATCTAGAAATTCATTACTACACATTTCTCAATGTTTAGTATTCTAGAACTGGTAAGGCAAGCTGCATGAAATTCAAACCATCAAAAAAAATTAAGCCATGCGTGGATGAGAAAGATCCCAGTGTCAGAAAAAAAAATAAAGTTTTTAAATGCTACCTTTCAAAAAAATCTAATTCACTTCCCTCCACCGTAGTATACAATGCACTGGTTTGAACTGAATGATATACTCCAAGAACCTGTGTCTAAAAAGTGAGGCAGAAGGTGTCAAATATTTGCATGTGAGGGTGCAATCTGATTATCAGGATTTAAGTTCCTTGGCATGTTTTGAGATTCAGACACAGTGCAGAATTTTGCATTTAATTAATACAATTTACCTGAGCTAATTCACTGAGCAGTTATAGAAAAATTAATTTTGCTTTGTTAAAAATAATTAAAATCAACTGCAATTAGGCCTTGCCATTGAGTCAGGGGAAAGACTTCTATGTCTACTTTCACAGCTGGTTTGCAGCCTCAGCTTCCCTGATGCCCAAAAAGCAGTGACAAAATCCTTGTCAAAATTTTCCTGATATTTGTCACAACATTCATTTTTGCATCTCTGAAGAGCACTCAGTGTTCAACTAATGAAAAACCTGGCTACTTACCAAGGGTCGTAACTATTCACTGTCATCTATTTTGTATTATCACATGTACCAAAGCAAATCAGAAAACATTTCAGAGAAATCTCAGCAAAATTTATATTGTTGTCCCATCTGCATTCTAAACATTGTATACTGTAATTTGAACACAACTTTCTTTTACATTTCAAATTTTTTCTTAGATCACACAAGCCTGCAAAAATGGAAAATGCAACCTTCCCTTTTTCACAGGTGTGAAAAGCTGTGTCGTGAATTATGAAGGAGCTGGGAACAGAACTGCAGACATAGCTGCTAATCCATTTTTCTATATTAAATCACACTCAAATTCACACTGGATGAACTTCAATCTGGAATGCTAATGCATATGTATTTGAAACTACCATATGGTAATTATTAGCATGTATTTGTATTGTTTAGGGATTATTTTTTCAATTTTTATCTAAAATTTAATTCCTTAGTAGATCTATGGCTTAATTTTCTTTTCTACAGGAATTCTTAATTTAACTAAAGAAATCTCTTAAGAAGCTAAATTTTGTATTTAAATCTCTATTTTTAATGAGCTACACACTGAAGAGTCACACTGCAATCATTTTAATAATAAATGCAAAATCCAATTACAGTACATTCATAAAAATAACTGCAAAATGGTAGAGAAGTATACTTCAGTGTTTTTAATAAACAGAATATTGCAACTTATCTTTTATTAGACATTCCCAATGTAACTCAAAAAGTACATTAACTTGAACAGTATTATAAACAAAGACAGACTGAAAAACAAATGAGAAACTCATTGGCAAGAAGCATACAGTTAACTTCTTATTTTCTTGCTGGGTTGCCAGGTTAGCCAATACATAACACACATAATGGATCATTTTGGAATTAAATCTCCAAATAGCTTAAATTTTCTGGGTTTTCTTCTCAAAATAAGTACAAGGCTTTATATTCACACGGACAGTCAGAAAGACTAAGCTGTATTAACTTTTCAAGCAGATTAGCCACCTCCCAGAAAACTTTTTAAGAACCTTTTTATACATGTTACAAGTAAGAAATAACCAAGTCTGGCTAATAACCCACAACATCCAATCACTTTCTCCAGACTTCTTATACTTCACAGAAGATGCTGTATATTATTATATTATTACATCTTTAGCCACTGTATCTGACAGTACTTACTCTAGAGTTGACACGTAAATTTGCATAGTGAACAGTCCATGGTGATGACTGTACTCTGACATTAGGAGAAATTATTTTCAATTTTCAAATACTATGTACCAAGATCACCTCCCTACCCTGCAATGCATCTTCTTTGTAACAGTGACCCATGCAGTAGGGGAACAGGAATTAACATGGAAGGAAAGGTAAAGGAAGAACATTCCTGTCTCATCCAATTACTTACTGGAGAGGGATGATGATTGATCTTTCCTCCCAAACTTCCCAATATCCCTACCTAGAATTCTTAATTTTTGTAATACATTAGATTTAAATACATATGCTAAAAAAAGGTAGAGTTATAAAAACAGTCTGAATTTGTTATCTATCTCCCTATATTGTACACCATAATCCTAGGAGAGACAGAATGTCTTTTTCTTTTTCTTCCTCTTAATATGTATGGAGACAGAACATACATATATGCAGGTATCTAAATACACATGCACTCATATATGAACCAGTAATTTCTCATAAAGTAAAAAGGAATGGGGCAAACAAGGACCACAACTACATAACAAATATATCCAGTGTCTTGCAATTTTGTGTTCCACAGTTCTATCTTTACACAAGCTTTCCTCAGTAACTTCTGACAGAGAGGTATTTAGTGATTTCTGATAAAAATTAGCATGGGTGAAGTCCCACTGCTTATACAGAAAAGCAACAATGTAAGACCATAACAGTGAACACTCCAACAAATAGTTTATAAAGGTATCTTTCTGATCAACCCTCTACGAGAGGCACTTGAAAAATTACATTTGAGCTAGTGCTAGAACTGAACAGTTCAGCACAACTTCAGCGTTCATTATTACAAGCATCACAGACTCATGCTTTGAAACATTTGACAGTCTTACTCTCCAGATGGTGCAGTACCAGTGTTTCTAACCAGGTAACTGTAGCTAACACTATAAAAAAATGTAAGTCCACATCAACTGAAAAAAATTAAGGCATTAAATAGAATGGCTTGACAGCAGGGGCTGATGTTTTACAACCACGTTATGAAAAAGTGCTCTGGAAATAGAAAACCAACAAAAAAAGATGACAGCACTATGAATACTGTGAGGCATCAAAACCCACAACCTCATACAAGTACCAAACCTGTCCTCATATCAAACCCACCCTCGTTTTTCATTGTAGGGTGATGTTCTGTTTTAAGCAATACTCTTCACACTTTTTCCACACAAGTGTATAAAAACCAAATACTACATCACGACCATCACTAAAAATTAAGAGGCCCAAACAGAAAAAAATGGCAGAAGCAAATAATTGTTTCCTACCTGCAAAAATTTTTTGACATCAGCAATAATGTCTCTGAAGATGAGCTGATCTTTTAGTACCTCAAACCATCCTAATTTTGTAATTTTAGCAATGACTTGAACAAGAGCTTGGATGACAAAAGGAGCCAGTTTGGGTTGAGATGCTACATAGTTCAGAATGTAATTTCCTGTAAAGAAGCATTTTAAAATCAGGAACACAAATTTTCTGTAAAGAAAATTAATTAAACATCTCTAATGTAAACTTAAGGCATGGGTTTTGAAAAAAAATTCTTATGGTTACTGTAAGTTATATTAAATCATCAAATACAGCTAAACATTTAGTAACACAAAGCACATTACATACATGATCATTATTCTAGGACACATGTGAATTCAGGGAACACTGGCAGGTAAAACAGGGTAATTTATCATTACAGTCCCATATACTGAGCATTGATTATTTACTATGTAACAGCAGCTCTCACAGCCAATTCAAGATACACAAAAGTTTTTTCAGACAACAATCCCTACTGAATGTTTTCAATTCAATCTAGAACATCCCTTTGAGCAATGCACATTGCAGCTGCAGAAATTCCTCTCTAGAATGAAGTTCAAATTCAAAGTTGTTGAAATTCATAAAATTAAAGCTGATTAAATTTTTACCTAAAAGAACACTGAAATCTTTTCTCAGAACCAGCAGATCCTCAGCCATGCATTTCATGGTACTACTGTTCACAGAGCTGATACAACAGTGCAGATTTTCTAAAAATCAAAGTTGAATCATACGCTCCTCATGCAAAGCCTTTCACTATTGAAGTCCTAAGAAATACTTGCCTACTCTTTTAGGATACTGCAGTGACTTTTAACACAGATCCTAAAAGAACAAAGTAAGGAAAGTTTTGTAGGACCTTAATTCTGCAAGAAAGAACCTGCCCTGCAATGACTTTTACAAACGTTAGTATCTAATCATGAGCAATGTTACATCTAAGTGACTGGCAGGTGTACTAACCAAATCTGCAACCTTCATCCTTTACAGACATGGAACTAAATCTCTTTAGCATCTTGTGGCACAAATACAAAGTCTATATTGAAAAAAATGAGGGTTTTTTTAAAATATTAAGTAATCTGAGCTAACATTTATTTATTTAAACCTTGAAAACAGGAAATGTTGTTTGCGAGCCAATTGCAGAAAAACGATGAAAGATCTCACAATCAGTTTTATGTTCACTCTCTCACAATGACTACTTTATGAACAACAGGATTGGTAAATGGAGAGAACTAGAGAAAACCCAGACTATCCACTGAATTGTTACTGTGCTAAGTTTTAGCTCCAATATAATGAAATTTTAACCACAAACATTACTTACGAATGTCAATCCTCTGTTCAATAGGTAATGGAGATGCCCTGCTTACAAGCTTAGACAGACACGTTGCTGCTAGAAGCTGAGCATAGGACATCTACAAAAACACATCAAAAGATATTATTCAAAAATAGGGTCATTAAAGGCAGGGACATTTATCAAAACTTGATAAATAATCAATAAACCAGACTGGTTATCAGGTTTTGCTTATGTTTGTTAAGTGTACCAAACAATTTATCAAAGATGTATTTTAGTAGTATCTTTTTTTCATGAGAAACATAAATTACAAAACACTAATAAAAAAAGTGGAGACCTAAAACTATCATCCCTTTGATGACAGTCATTCACCTAAAAGTAATTTCACTATTCAGCGGAGTTCTTTACTTTTGAAACCTGTTTTTAAATGACTTGATAATTTAGAACCACAATATGATTACCATGGGTTCAGCCCTGGATTAAATATATTTTAAAACATGTTTCCTCTTTTTCTTTCTCTTTTTGTATTATTTGAAAAACACAGCAGGAATTATATTAGACCTATCTTGGACTACCAAATAAGAATCAACTCCCCTGTTACTTCACCTAGAGTTAACCACAAAATTAAACACGAAAAATGAAACTGAGTAATGATAAGAGAAAGGTTTAAACTAACAGACAACAGGTAAGCAGTTCAGGGATTTTTTTGTGTAATATCCTTTTTTTTTCATTGTAGCTAATAGCTAGAAACAAAAAACAACGCCATGACCCGTGATTACAACCCTTCTGAAAGTACTGAAAGGTAAGACGCTTCTCCTTTTTGTCCCTTACATCTGTAATACAAGGTATTCTCACTTCTACAAAGACCACCTCCAAATGAAAAAACTTCTAGAAACATTTATGAAGCACATGATGTACAAAAAAGAGAAAAGCATTTTGCCTTTATTCTACTGACATGGCAATGGCCCATTACAGAAACCTATGTGAGCTTCCATGAGCTTGATCACATTTATGGATAATGCACCTTTCAGATACTTACTGTTCCTTGTTCTAATAAAAGTTGGCACTGGCTAAGACATTCTGGGCTATCAATAAGCTCCAAGAGCACCTTCTCAGCTTCCATTCGCTGTGCTAGGTCAGTTCCTTCATATAGGTGGTTACATAATACTTCTAGTTCTGCCAGACTCTGGAAAGAACACAATTGAAACTTCCATGAAGACTTTTCAACCACATAAGATTTCTTTAAGTGTTTATAAAACTAGACATAATACCAGTAACAAAAACTGTTATCTATGCAAAGCTCTCCAGCTGATTCATATTTAAATTACAAAAAAAAGGCTTTTGGTGACATGAAGCCAAAAATAACTCTGAAATTAAGTTGTTTCTTATTCTCTCAGCTAATTATTTTTTATTTTTAAATATGGTTCAATCTATTTCTTTTTCTGAGTCTTTAGATGGGAAGTCCATAGCTTTTCCAAAGAGAGATTAAAAGATAGAGAACAGTGAAGAGTTTGAGCTATGCTACCTGCGAAACTTCTGGCAAATTTCATTTTAAAAGCTATAATTACTCAAACTACTATGCCTGGAAAGTTAGCGTTGTCTGTATCTGTTGGTATCAGTGAAAGATGGGACAACTCAGAAGGTATAGTAGCAACAGAAGACCTTTAATTCATCTCCACTTAGAAGCTAAAAAAGTACTATTTGCTAAAGAAGGGGTGTGTGTGGAATCTCTCTCTCTGATGTGCGAGATGACTTATATCTACTAGTCACCATCTCACAAGAGTGATGAACCCTTCGAGCACAATTTGGAATCATTACACAAACAGAAGCTTTAGCACCCATCAGTTCCCAAAGCCCACGTAACTCCCATCAAGAGCCAGCCACGTCATTAGAATGTACCCAATAAACACTTCATGACTTGAGCGTGGCCTAGAGAGAGGAAAGGGAACACACCATATCTGACCAGTCTCACTTAGAAATCTGAGTCAAAATCCTGTTCACCAGCCCTTCCAGAAAGATGTTTTGTGCTTGAAATAAAATATTTGGTTCAGCATAATCCAACATCATTTATACCACAGCTCAAATGCCTTTTAAAAATCCAGAACTATAATACTGTCTTTGGTAATCAAAGTGCATCGGGTTTTGTCAACCAAAGCATGTCGTTTCCTTCTTACCATAAAAAAATAATCATGGTCTTTTTCCCATTTTTGTTGTTGTGAATATGGAGTCCCAGGCTTTGATCAGCTTTTTCTGAACTTCAGTAATAATGACATTTTAAGAGTCCCTGATTTTCAGCCAATAATTGGACATATACTTGTTCCTTTGAGAACATTTTAGGAAATGGAGAAATTTCATGGAGAAATTTTAAGAAATAGCACATTTGCTTCTTCAATGAACAGATCCAATACCTCAAAGGATAAGCTCAAGAGTCATCGTTTGATTTGTTCTTCCCCCACCATGTTCAGAAAGAGAGGAAAAAACTAAGGTACAGGTAATCCCAATAACGCAATTTTTAATGAAGCAAGATCTATACTAATTAAAGTGAAAATTAAGACTCATAAAATGCAAGCATACATGTTAAGGAAAATATAATACAACACAAAAAATCCTGGGATAAAACAGAGGAATAAGGCCATCTGGCAAAGATAGTCTTCAGACATAAACTACAACGCATCTTTCCATAATGGAACAATTCCAATACAATCTGAAAAACATGAGCCAAATTACCATGTCATAAGCAGCAAAAGTTAAAGACCTTTCTATAGTTCTCTGAAATGTGAATTTAAAGTCAGGACAAACCTGGCAACAAGTTTGAGAAAGTCCAGAATAAAACTGGGATATCAGCCCAATCACCAAGGTCTAAATCATCTGTATACTAATTGCCATTAAAATAACAAAACATTTATAACCCAGCTAAGCAATAATTTATATACAAAGAATTGATAGTGGATTTCAAGAACATATGCACTTTAAGCTTACACCGAAATTTAGGCTACGGATCAGAATTAACTTCTTGCTGACAAGTTAAAACTGTGGAGCATTTTATCTGAAGGATAATGAGGGAATTTTTAAAGCAAGCCTGAACAAAAACTAGGTAACAATCTTCAAAGAAAAGATGGTTTATTGGATATTGAGACTGATAGCCTGCTGCACTCTGAAATGCTTTATCTGGACATGTTTGGTCCCAACCATGTTATGACACAGTTCTTTATCGGTAGGCTGGAGGTATGGCCAGAAATCGCTCAGAATTCTCAGACTGCCAAGGAACTTGTTAGATGTTCTCTGTGTTCTATTTTATGTGTAGTACTGAGGAAACATGCTGATTTTCCTTGAATAGCGAAATCAAAAAATAAAACTTGAAATCAGCAAACACAACCATCTTATGTACAATGGCAACTCAGCTGAGCAACAGAGATATTAACTTTATTAACAAAAAAATACTCGGAGAAATCAATGAAAAGTCAAATATTGGCGCTCTATTAGATATCTGTTTTATTAAGAAAACAGAAGACTATCACAATCCCTTTTTTATTGTGAGACAAAACATGTGAAACTGATGCCTTCAAATACCTCCTTTACTCAACCCTTGTCAATAGCTGAAAGGCGATTCCTAAGAAAACAACAATAGTGTCAGTGAAAGGGATCTAGCAGTTAGATGCTGGTTGCTTTAAGTGAGTCAGGCTTAGAAACAGACCTGTATAAGTGGCATTTTTGATCATAAAGTGTAACTTTTTCCAAGAAACAGATTCCCATCCTAATGAAAATGGTTAGATACTGGGAATTTTTTTTTTCCTCCTTGTCACAAATATTATATTCAAGACTAAGTGAAACACAGTTTTCCAAGTACTTTTGGTGCCACCTCTCCATCTCTCAGAAGTCCCTGGCAGCTCTCCTACTAGCCTGTAGAAGAACCAAGGGCCAGAAATGCTGGGGGCCTGGCTCTGCAGCAACCCACCAGGCAGGCAGCCAAGAAGCCAAGCTAACTGGCAGGAAACCAGGTAGGTTCCTGATTAAAGTTTTGCTGACATTGACAAATTCCCACAGACATTTTGATTTTAATCAGCATTTTCTGACTTAAAATATTCTATTAAGAAAGTTCCACCAGCAATATGCAAGAGCAAGAAGATGAACATTTTAAAAAAAAAAAAAAAAGAGAAAAAGCCATTTGGGTATGAGGTGATAACAAAAGATATCTTAGCACTCCTTTTATGTAGTATGCCTGGTACTCAATTATTTAAATAAATGCCTAAAATGGCCTCTCTAACACTGTCAAAGCCCACTGCCATCAATCCAGTGAAACCGCAGAGGATTCCGGATGGATGCTTAACACCCCAGCAAGTGTCTTCTGGGGGCCTTTTCCCGCCCCCCGCCCCCTTCTTCCTCCGTTGTTTGAGACAGTTTCGGCGGGTGATGTTCCTCTCAGACAAGTCCTGGAGAGGGGCTGTCTCTGCTTTCCAGGGCGGTGGAGCTGGGAGCCCCCCCATGCCTTCAGGAACAAGTGGCACCAGGAGAGCAGGTGCGGCTGGCGCACAGCGGCGCGGAGGAGCCGTCAGCCGAGAAGGTCCCACGCGAACACGCGCAAACGCAATGGGAAGCACGAGAAACCCCGCACGGCAGGGCAGCCGCCCGGCACCGCCACCGGCACCACACCCCACGGGCAGCGGGACACTGCCGCTCCAACTTCCCCGGCGAGGC
>NW_020799117.1:17936067-18051428 GCF_003259725.1 Athene cunicularia | reverse complement strand
CCTCAAAGGATAAGCTCAAGAGTCATCGTTTGATTTGTTCTTCCCCCACCATGTTCAGAAAGAGAGGAAAAAACTAAGGTACAGGTAATCCCAATAACGCAATTTTTAATGAAGCAAGATCTATACTAATTAAAGTGAAAATTAAGACTCATAAAATGCAAGCATACATGTTAAGGAAAATATAATACAACACAAAAAATCCTGGGATAAAACAGAGGAATAAGGCCATCTGGCAAAGATAGTCTTCAGACATAAACTACAACGCATCTTTCCATAATGGAACAATTCCAATACAATCTGAAAAACATGAGCCAAATTACCATGTCATAAGCAGCAAAAGTTAAAGACCTTTCTATAGTTCTCTGAAATGTGAATTTAAAGTCAGGACAAACCTGGCAACAAGTTTGAGAAAGTCCAGAATAAAACTGGGATATCAGCCCAATCACCAAGGTCTAAATCATCTGTATACTAATTGCCATTAAAATAACAAAACATTTATAACCCAGCTAAGCAATAATTTATATACAAAGAATTGATAGTGGATTTCAAGAACATATGCACTTTAAGCTTACACCGAAATTTAGGCTACGGATCAGAATTAACTTCTTGCTGACAAGTTAAAACTGTGGAGCATTTTATCTGAAGGATAATGAGGGAATTTTTAAAGCAAGCCTGAACAAAAACTAGGTAACAATCTTCAAAGAAAAGATGGTTTATTGGATATTGAGACTGATAGCCTGCTGCACTCTGAAATGCTTTATCTGGACATGTTTGGTCCCAACCATGTTATGACACAGTTCTTTATCGGTAGGCTGGAGGTATGGCCAGAAATCGCTCAGAATTCTCAGACTGCCAAGGAACTTGTTAGATGTTCTCTGTGTTCTATTTTATGTGTAGTACTGAGGAAACATGCTGATTTTCCTTGAATAGCGAAATCAAAAAATAAAACTTGAAATCAGCAAACACAACCATCTTATGTACAATGGCAACTCAGCTGAGCAACAGAGATATTAACTTTATTAACAAAAAAATACTCGGAGACGGGAGGCGCCATTTTGCCCGGGCATCCCCCCAGCCCGGTGCCGCTGCCGGGAGGGTGTTCTCCCTCTCGCCGTGCCAGTAGCCAAGGAGAGGAATCTCTCCTGACTGAAAAGCCATGATTTTCGGTGGCTACCGCGCCTAAGTGCTGCTGTAAATCTATATTCGGCTTTGCACAATGCAGATTAAGAGTCAGTTTCCAAAGAATTTACTCCCAGTTTGTGACAGCATCCGTGAACTTCCCTCTGAGCTTTCCTCAGTGAACGCGGCAGCTTCAGGTCACACAGTCGGTGGGAGATTGTAAGAATATTATCATTTTACAGCCAGCGATTCACAAGTTGCATGGATTCACAAGTTGCATGGTAACTCAATGTAGCATTAATTTGAGGGAACTAGGGTTGTTTAGTCTGGAGAAGAGGAGGCTGAGGGGAGACCTCATCGCCCTCTACAGCTGCCTGAAAGGAAGGTGCAGAGACAGGGGGATGAGCCCCTTTAACCAAGTAATAAGTGATAGGACAAGAGGTAACAGCCTCAAATTGCACCAGGGAAGGTTTAAACTAGATGTCAGGAAGCATTTCTTTCCAGAAGGGGTTGTTGGATGTTGGAATGGGAAGCCCAGGGAGGTGGTGGAGTCCCCATCCCTGGAGGTGTTTAAGATTAGGGTCAACATAGCGCTGAGAGATACGGTGTAGTTGGGAACTGTCAGTGCTAGGTTAACAGTTGGACTAGATGATCTTCAAGGTCCTTTCCAACCTAGTTGATTCTGTGATTCTGTAATTTCCTACATTTATAAATCAATAGTCAATAAACATGGGTGAAGCCATCATGATGCTGATCTATTGGTGCTTTTTAAAAGATCCAAAGCATGTGATGATAAAGTGATTTTTGGCCCAGGGCAGCTGCCAGGAGTTTCTGCTCTGGAAACTGCTGGATGGTTGCTGAGAGTGGAAAAACCCAAGAACATTGCTTCAATACAGAAGGCCAAAGAGGTGGTGGTCAGGTGGTGGTACAGCTGCATCCAAAGGGACAGATTGCCAGTTATCCCAGAAAGGGAGGAATCACCCTCTACAGACACCTATAAAGAATCAAAGAAATTAGAGAATAGAGTTGTCTCGGTTTCCAGTTGGATAATTCCCATTTTTGCTAATCACTGGTACAGATAACCAGCAGAGTCTGCGACTGCAAACACTTAGAAGTAACACAGAGACATATTTTACTTAGGTTTAAGTACTGCAAAGACAGTGATCCAAGATACCCTCTTTCTAGAGTTAAAGGAATAATTCAGGGTTAGTGAGGAAAACACGCCATGTAAATTAGAGAGAAGAAGGTCAATATGAACATTATCCAAGTTAAGGGCATAATGTGACCTGAAAAATAGTACCTGCATGGGAAAAACTTGTTTTAATGCAGTCAGCTTCTTCAGAGGAAAAGGTGTAATTGAGTCTAACCACCATAAACTGAAGCTGAACAAATTCAGAACAGAAATAAGCAATGCTGGCAGTTGTCCACTGGAATAACTTGCACTAAAAGATGGTGCATTCCCTGCCACTAGATCAAGAGTGGTCATTCTTCTACAAGGTGACACTGTAGGTATATGAGCTGCTGTAATGGGCAGAAATTGGTGAGGTTGTATGGGGTGGGTTATAGAGCCTGTCACTGACTGTGTACCAAACTGGTAGAATTCCTCTGGAAATGTAAGCTGCTTTTAGACCTGGAATGAAAAAATGAATTAGCTGTATTCCTAGCCGGTTCACCTAGCAGCAGGGTTGAGAAACGGTTGTAACAATGTAATTGGGGCAGGAAGTGTAATTTCTTTGTACCTGAACTGTCACAGCTGAATGATGATACCATCTTTTAACCACATGCTTTTGTACAAAATACCTCAATTAATTATTGGAGAATGAAGCACAGTCAAAATGGAAAATGTTTTTAAATGCATTTCTTGTTCTCTTGCCCTCACAACTGACTGGTGGCTGGCACTTCTGAAAGTCAAATGGATCATTCTTGAAAAGCTGCTTCAGATTACCCAGTCCCTTAATGATTGCCTCAGTCCTGGCATATGCCTTAACCCATTTTTTCATCCTTTACCCTGTGAAGAAATAGAATCATTGATCTATAGCCATAGTCTAAAAGCAAGGAAGAGTCACAAAACATATCAGGAGTGGAATAAAAGGGCTAGTGATACGTACAGAGGAAAGGGGACAGAAAGGATTTGAAAGAGCAGAGGGACAGATCAAAACAGAATTCCCAAGACTGAGGAACAGGGAATGAAATGGTGACTCAGGGGTGAGAAGAGTCAGACATAAATTATAATGAGGTAAATTTGGGAGACTTTCCCGTGCAATACAATTAGAAACTGTCTGAAAAGCCAGAAGCAGTTTGCCAGTACGGGTTGAAAAGGTTAAGGGGAAGCTCTTGCATATCCTTCAAAGACCTTGACCCTGTGAGCAGAGCATCAGCTCTAGCAGTGACAGTGCATCCTGCTCCAGGTGTCAGGCCATTGCCTAGGCTGTGCCACTGAGCTATGCAAAGACACGCAGAAATGAGGTTAATATGTTAAATAGTTCGAGAACTGAGGGTAATCTATGGACAGCATATGTAGCTAAGCGTGAGTGAGAGCTTGTGGCTTCTGCAGCAATGAGCCAGTTTCCAGGCAAGTGTGCTTCTTAGCCAGAAACACCCATTCCCCTCCAGCGTGGGTCTCCTTTTCATATTGATGTGTGAGCACAAACAGAAGTTGAGAGCACAAAGCTTGTACCATGGGGTGGGCAGGGAGCACTCGCTCAGCTGTGTGCTCAGCTGCACAGTGCAGCCATGTGACTGTACATTATTTAATCATCCGTTGAATCATTTTAATCTCTGAGACATAGGCAATTGCATTTCTATATCCGATTTCTGTCAACTGTAGCCTGATTATTTTAAGGGGGGAAAAATTGGTCTAGCTAAAGAATTAATAGATTCCTAGACTAATACCTGACAAAACTCCTGAGATTTAACACAGCAACTAAGAATGTTTGATTGTGAAACCACCCCAGATTATGTCAGAGTCGTAGCCCAAAGGACAAAGCTTCATTAAGGAGTGTAATTTATTTAAAAACTTTTATAGAATTCCTTTGTATTTTCATGGGAGGGGAAAATGACATGGTGAAGATGCTTGTGTGACAAGTGTTGACAGGAGGAAGTTGTGCCATGAAATTCAGATTTGCTTCTATGAAAGATAACAAAATTCTTGCTGTGTTCAGTGGAAGCTGAATTAAAGAAGAGGTTTAGGTCTGCCTCACAGATACAGTACTGAGACCTCCCTGCAGTATTAATATACAGTTTCCAGCTCAAGTCTGTCTCATTTTCTGCTAGGTGGAATAAAACTAACTTGAATTTGCTGTTACTTTGGATTATGTGAATAGATCTGTTGCTACAGGCAATGCATTCAAAATTAGATCCATTCATTTGCCATGCTGCTTAGAGAGGACTGAATCTTCTCCATGCTTTTTTTATTTAATTTTAAGTGACTTGATTAAAGCATATAAACAGAACCAGCCATTTTTGTCCCCTCAAAAAAAGAAGTAGCAAATGTTCATGGTATCAGTGTTCCTGCTTTTTTTTGCATCCCTTTGGGATTTTTCCTAAAATGCAGTTTTCTTACTGAAAGGAATGACTGATAATTTACAACAAATAGTTAAATATATTAAAAATACGTACAGAGACAAATTAAATATATTTAATTTAGAACCCTTTGTTCTGGGAAGGTTAGGGGGTTTTTTAAATAGACAAAGTTCATCAGGCCCAACATTTGCAGACAGGTATTTGATATTGTTCTGCTATGCATTTTCTTATTCAAATTCTTTTCTTTCTGTTTTTCATTTTTATATTAAAACCAGCAAAAATCCCTGAAGAATTCTAATTTATTTCAATGGTTAATGATTTCAGGATTATCATCTATGCCAAGCACTAGTCTATGCCAGTATATATTGCCACAATTTAGTGATTGGTTTAGTAATTAATTCATTTGCAATGCAGATCACAATTGATCATGAATATATGTCTGCAGATTAAATAGTTCCATAAAAAATACCTACTTTAAAAAAAAATCAGTGATTTCTACCAGACAATTTTATGTTCAAGTTAATATATAGTGGATAAGCAAAAAAAGTTATTAGCCATATCACTAAGAAGACTAGGAAGAGCCCATAACAACAAAATCAGTAGTTAAATATGAAGCCATTTCATACTCCTAATTAAAACTAATTAATCTTTTTGATGACACAGCAGCATGCTTTCTACCCATAAGTTGACAATACTGCAGGAAGTCTGAAACAAAATAAATTATTCCTTGCTCGTTTGCTACCTGGACAAAGATCAATAATACCTCAGGGCAGACAGTCCATAGCCAATTCTGTAACGTAATACAAATTGAAAGGAAAAATCTGCCTAATGGCAAAAAAAGCACAAACCAGCACATTAAAGGAGGAATTAGTGATGCACTGTATATACATTTAAAAAATCTATGCAATATGTGAATGCATACAGTAAGATTGCCCTTAAAGCTTCCTTAACTTGGTAATTTAACTTTGAGTTACCTCAACGTGTGCAGTAATCACTACATGGTATTGTGCGTTGGATAAAGAAGACTGCAGATACCAAGACAGGCAGATGCCCCAAATTTTGCTTCTTTAGTCATTAATGCCATCATAGAATCATAGGATGGTTTGGGTTGGAAGGGACCTTAAAGATCATCCAGCTCCACCCCCCCCGCCATGGGGCTCAAAGCCCCGTCCAACCTGGCCTTGAACCCTTCTGGGGAGTGTGCGGGAGGGTGTTCAGTAATTTACTGCTATTCATCTGTCCTCAGACAATGGCAACCATAAGGTGTTACCACCTCCCAAAAGTACTTTTCATAGTTTAGTGTCTTCCAGCACCCATTAATTCAGAGACAGCTTTCATGTAATTAGTTGGCAAGAATAAGTGGAGAAATTTTTCAGGGTGATCGCTTTACAATTTGAAGTCTTGTGGTTTTGAGTTACATTTCATTTGCACTGGTTCATGCTGATCAAGAAGTGGTTGAGACAGTTTCAAAAATGTGCATGTGTTCTGGTGGCTTTCAAAATGAAAATGATGCCTGCTTTTCTGTCTGCCATTTCCAGAAGCGTGGCAATGCTGAATGCACTTTAGTTGGACATCATATAGATGGGTCACATAGAGGACAGTCCAAGACAAAGGACAAATAGTGGCTCTGTTGTGCAGATCTCTCTGTATTTGATGGGCATGCAGTGAGCTACCTTCTTTAAACTACAGTAATTCTCACCAAACATGATGCTGTTCAGAGTAAAAATAATGATCCCAAATCTTGAACCGTTGCTTAGACTGGTGGAAAGAGGCCGACACTGTTAGTGCAAGAACTGTTACAAAAAGAAGTCAAAAGATGTGCTTATCTGTTTGCATGTACAAGAAATCTTTTCTGGATATTCTACTAGTAAAACCATGCACTTGCTTTAGACTGTGATTGCTTCATGTATCTATTAAAAGTAAACAAAATAACCCCCCAAAAGACAGCTATTTCATCCTTGATAAGACTAACCATAGAAAATTTCAAATGAGAAGTAAAATCTTGCTGAAACTTATGAGAAAACATGAACTAAGGAGATTAAAGACTATTTTGCAACCTTCATACTTAGGCTTGTTGCCATGTGAACAGTCTCTTGATATCTCCTTAATACATTAAAAAAAAAGGGAATTGATACAAGGTAAAAATTTTGTTTAAATATAGACATTTCTGCTAGACAAATCAGAATGTTTGAAAAATTATAGCTTAATTTACATTTTAAAAATTAATATAAAATTTGATCCCTTCCATATACTTAGTAGACAGGTGGATGTTTAAGAATTTTAATTAACAGACTAAATGTATGGATTTACAACTGTTCTTATTTCTGGTAAGTAGCATGATACACTTCAGCCAAAGTTGAATTTCAGGAAGATGGATACACAAGTGAATATGTGTGTTATCAAAGGAGCCGTTTACAGCACAGACTACTAGTAAATATAACAGAGTGTGGAAGGTATTGGACAACAGATACATAAAAATTATTAGTCAGAATTGTTTCAATTTTCATAGTCCCCGGATTCATATTCTTCCTCATCTTCATCATCAGAATGGTCATAATAGTCCTCATATTCAATGCTGTAGCTTGCACTTCTACTGCCAGCAGTAAATGCAAATGCAGGAGATGAGCCTACAAGACATAATTGAATCCAGATTAAGTTAGTTGTAGATAGGAACAGAGAGGAAAGCATGGCTTTGGATCTGTATGGCAAGGTCAGTGTTTCTGAGTCTTTGTTAAGTTACCTACTAAAAGGAGAGGTTTTTTATACAATGACTTGACCTCATACCACTGAAGCTCATGATATATAAGCAAATTTCTATATCATTCACATTTTAAGATGTTGAAAATACATTTCATTCCCAATACTAGTAAACTATGAGTTCAGTCCTCTGCAGATCTTATACACCTGAAAATATGACTAGAGCCAGTAAAGCTTTAAAAACCACTTGCAGAAACAAGGTCAGTAGCAAACTAGTCCAGTGACAAACTCCTCTATACCAGGAGGCAAATATAAGACAATACATCTCTATCCTGCATTTGCCAAGGAAACCCAGTTCTCCCTGCAGGAAGAAGGATGTTATTCTGCAAGACTTGGCCTAATGCAAAACAATAGTAAAGCTACTTCTTAAATCTTTCCAAACATTTTCATTAAGGAGCAATAACTGTTTCCTTCGGGTTTTGGTTTTTTTTTTTTAAATAAACAGCTAAGCAGAACTGCCACAGTTCAAAGACTCCCTCAGCTACAGCAGCTGTTGTTCTGGGTGCAGCGTTCCTACTAACATCAAAGAGCTTCTGTAGGATAAGGATAGTGGAATCATATGTCTTAGCTGTATGGCTATAATCCACAGCTTTCTGTTTTCTGGAAGTTGGCATTAGAATATTAACCTGTTAGAGGATAAAATAGATGAAGAGCACACATAAAATACGGACATCTTTAGGTAATTTCTCACATCCTTCATTTGCTTTCTGACAAACCCATCCTTTGCAGCCTGCTTGTATGCTTTTATATATTCTTTACATCCAAATAAAAAAAAAATACCATCAATGACTTTCAATCTTGCAGAGGCATATGTTGCACCATACTTATTTTTGGTGTGGCAGATGTAAACGCCTTCATCTGATTTTTTGAGGCCTTGAATCTGCAGCCAGCCTGTCACGCCGTACTTCTGAGGCCCACCTCTTGCCTTTGAGAAGAGAAAGAAACAGTTGAAATTCAGCAGCTAGGAAACACCGTGATATTTCTCAAAATAATTGTGGATAGATAAATCGTTCCAACTTTTGCTTTTTGTTTACTGCCATCATACTTTGATTCTGTTTGTTTCTGCTGCCCTATGATTTAACTTCTTACTGCTCTGTGCTGCTGAGTTCATGCTTTCCCATCTCTGCCCTTTAAACGTCATTGCCCTTCACAGTGCTCTCATTGCTGTTCCTTTTCATACTACTGGTTGCCAGTGCTCATCCTGTCTCATGTCTCACCAGCACTTCTTGCTGCTGCTTCAGAGCATTGTCACCTCATCTCAAGGTCATAAATTTCTTCAGGATGAAAGTGGCAGGTGGGTCTGGGTGAGTTGTTCATGGCCAGGTGGCCTCCCCAAGCTGACACTCAGCATCCAGGTTTTAATGGGTTGGCATGAACTTTGACGCTTAGTGACAATCAGTTTCAACTGACTTGGGCTAAAGGCTCTTAAAGGAGTGAGATTTCTTTTCCAAACAAATAACACAAACCCATTAACAGATGTTAACAGAGATGCTCTCATGCTGTATCTATTAATGAGAGAGGTTAACAGGGTTCAAATTAGCCTCTGAGGAGATCAGCATTTTGATGTGGCTCCTTGCACCATTGTTTCTGAGCAATTTATCTCTACTAATCCCACTTGTGTTCATGCTGCTTCTGGAAACTTTTCAAAACAACTTAAGAGCCTTAGTACTTCAGTACTTTTGGTATGTTAATTAGCTTTTTACATGCTTTTTCTATCTACCTATCAGTTTGTGCCCCCTGTTCACTGGATCTTACCACTTTTGGGTTGTATATCCAGATAGATTTGCCATGCATTTCTCTGCATAGTCTCTGTCCATTGGAGAAGGCATGCAGATGCAGACTTCAGCCTTCCTGCAGTCTGCCTGTACATTTGGCTTTGTTAGCTTGTCTCATCATAATATTATTTCCATTTAAAAGAATTAGCATTTTCATTTATTTAATTTTAGCTCAAACCTTCAGGCCATTTCTATATTTGCTTGAAGCCTATACTAATGCCACTCTACTCTTTCCCCTTTGATTAAAACATAGTGTCCTCCATAAAATGACCAAGTTTCTTTGCTTTCCTTTTGAACGCCTCAGGGACTGGACCCAAATGGCAGGTGTCCAGAAACAGCATCCTGCAAAGCAGAAGTTTAGGGACCTGCCAGAATTGTGCTTCTGCATCAAGAGTAGAAAAATTGTTGGCAACATCCATCCTTCCCAGAATGCAACTTCTTTCAGGTAGTAGCCTAACCAGTTCCATTTATCTGTTCATTCATTTTTTCCAGAATCATACCTACATAAGGAGAATCTTCCATATTTTCTTTCCCTGAAGTGAGAGCCAGATGGTACCCTGACTGTTAGTTCTTCTGCTTGGACTGCCAAAGTAATGATCCTTGCACTGTCTGAAATCATAATCGTTATGTAGTCAGAGGGCCCCCTTGGGAAACTATTTATTGCAACAGTGTTGTATTCTGTAGGAGAAATTCACTGATTAATCCCTCTTCTCCACATCCCAAACTATATGACTCGGAAAACTCAAGTTTTACCTGCACTGAGATGTGAGCATCATCTCCTGGCAGAAACATTTTATTCCCCTTTTTTTTCCATTCAAGGTGTGGCATAGGATAGGCAGACACCTCACAGCCAAAAATGACATCATTGCCTGTGAAGTTCTGGACATCCTGAGGTGGCACAGAAATAATAGGAGCTGCAAAGAACAGACAATGGTGCTTTAGAAGACAGTGAACAAAAGGCAGCACAAACACAAAAGTGTGCAACATTCATTCCTCCTTACATGATAAAACTGGTTTGCCTTTTGCCATCTCTCACATTATGAAGAGCCACATCATTCTAAGCAGCTTTTAAAGCTCAGGAAACCTTGTGTCCCATTGAAGGGTAAACAGTTTTTTAAAAACACTTACTTCAAAGGACTCGCCTGTTCTTCTTGCACATGATTGTGAAAATTAAGCTGAAATCAAAAGTTTCATTTGTGTCCCATGAGCTGTCATCGTGGACTAGACTCAAGGCCCACCAGTTAAGCAGCCAGCACTACTCTTCAGAGGAATGTACAAGAAATTCTGCAGTAGAAAATCACGGAGTAATTTGATCGCACGTGATAGTTCTTAATTTCTGTTACATTTTGGTTAGCTTAAAAGTCAAAATACTGAGATTGCTAGCTTGTCAGAATTTGTTTTCTGAGTACATCATTGCCTTGAACTGGCTAAAATCCTGTCCCACTCTGTTAGCCATGGAATTCATTGCAACAAGTTACAGAATAACAGCTTTAATACAGCTTTTTTCACATTTTCACAATTTCACATTTGTCCTCAATTGCTATCAATTTCATCTGATATTCTTGTTATGAGACAAGTGATTGAAAGCCAATTATTTTTATAAGGTGTGTTATTTCTATTACAATTTTTAGATTTCCACTTGTTTCCTCTTGTTCCCTTACCCTCATCCCCCTCCACTCTTTATTTATTGCCTCTGAATTATACTCTCCCACTTTTTCCCAAAGAAAAGCTGACGTTTACCACAAGAGGGAGCCAGTCCAGGGATTTGAAGACTGAAAAAATAAATTATCACCTGATGCATTCATACATGATTTAAATACATATCCCCCTGTGAGCATGTATGAACATACTAAATGTTAACAGGAGATGATGATATTTAGCAGCAGAGAGCAAAATAACATATTTACTATTATCACAGCTTTTCTGTTTCAGAGATCTCTTTTTTTTTTTTTCCTGATCTGTTTGTCCTCAGCAAGAAATGCTTTTCCTGTTTTCTTTCTATTTCCGTACCAGTGTTTAAAAATGAATGTATTTTCTGGGCCACTAGACTTTTATTTCTGTACAGATTGCTTGTATTTTTATACAGATTACAGATGCTTGGAAATAGAAACTTGTAGTAAATAATTAATACATTTTTACTTGCAATATTCAAATCAATATTTAGGTACAGCATTTGTGCTTCAGTATTTGAAATTGAAACAGCCTGTTCCAGGTTTTCAAGCAAAGTTTCTAAGACATTTTTCAGTTTTTCAGGATTGCTTTCTGTGCAGAGAATATCAAATGCATACTGATGAAAATTAATTGCAAACAAATTATACATCAAAGTATTGATTTCCCCATTTATGAATGCCTCATTAAACAATCCTCAAAAGGATCTTCAAAAATAAGATTTTCAGATTAGGATACTTAGAACTTTTAATACTTGTTCTTTCATGAGAACTGTACATTCAGAATGTATATTACTTCCAAAATCTTGTATTCAAATCAGCATTAACTGAATAGCTTGGGTGAGAAATTTTTTGCCTGTGAACTTAACACATAGCGTCTGATATTAAAACATTCTTTGAAATATTAAAACTCAGTATAATCACACTCCTTTTAATGATACATCCACTGTAGTTAAGCTTAAACTTAAAAAGAAACCAGATGTCTACACTGACTCATATGAGTTCTTTAAATTATTGCTATATAAAGACAGCATGAACAAATTTTTAAGTAGGCAGCTGTTCACTGGTTAGTATTTTTGTTCTGGTGCTAACACAGATGTCCTATGGATACAATGACAACACCGAAGTATTGCCAAGAACTGAGGCCTGCTCATGTGACTGAGCCACAGACATGGCTCAGCTGCATGAGGATGAGGGCTCTGGCTTCCCTACGCCGGGCTCTGGCTTCACTACGCCGTCTAAACACATCCGTAGCCTGGAGGGCATAAGGGTCTGAATTACAAACCTACATTATAGCTGCTCACCTACAAGAAATTTGTCTGGCACTATCTACTGTACACCAAGACCAATTCCACACTAGAAATACCCCTTCCTCCACTGACTGTAGGGCGAATAGAGATGATTGCTTGGAAATGTCTAGATATGGTGGGAGTCCCCCCAGCTGAGTACTTTTACAGAGGTAAAGGCTTTGCTGCACCGGGGCTGACCATGACTGGCATTATGAGATCAAACTCATAGCAAGTAGGAAGAACCACAGTTTTAATGTAAAAAAGCCTTTTCTGAATCTGAACACACAAGAAATACTTGTGTCATCTACTCAAACTTGAAGTCCCTCCAGAAATAATGTGTCTCACAACACTGTTCTGCTGTATTTCACAGAACATTGAAATAATGATGTATCATTTTAACAGAAATTTACAAACTTCGTTTTTGAGTGTTACAGATTTTGTGTTCTGTCGAATTCTCCCATGCATAACTGTGTGTACTTTTTTTGCATAACTGAAATATCTGTTTATTTATATTTAACAGATATTTACTGTTACAATAACATGTCATCTTGATTCCTGGAGTAGACAAATTTTTTCTTGATAGCTATAGAAAACATTCTGATGTCTCAGTGTCTGGAGTGAATGTGCAGTTGTTGCTCCTCTCCTTTTACAGTTCCAGTCATGCATTATCCTTATGCGTTACAGAAGACATAAACCAGAAGCCAGGAAAAGTAAAAATACCGCTTCACCTTTCATAATCAATATTAACTCAGTATCACTCCAGACTAATTAATTAGATAATATGATAAATTTTCTTCCCCTTAAGTTACTGATTTTTGCTAATCTATGTCTGATTTGATGAAAATGGCAGAAAATTTCGTGGCTTGTTTACTTTTTTTTCACTCCTAAATTTACATTTAAAATAAAGTATCTGACACAGCTAAATACAAAGAGAATCACTGCTAGATTGTTCTGTTACTTTATTAAATCATCAGCAAGAGAGGTTTGAATGTGAATGGGGATGGATTAAGTGTGGAGAATCTGTATATAACTTTGTAACCTTGGTAAATTATTAGATAAACTGATCAAAACTAGGTTTCAGGAGAAGAAAGGCTTTTTCAATGTTTTTTTAGGGAGCTAGGCCTTTTTCTTCTTCTTTTTCTGGTGCTAGATGAAAGATAAAAGGCTATACTCTTCTGATGAAAGGAGTTTATTGTTATTTATTTATTCATTGGTTGCTGTATACAATTAATCCGTTTGGCATCAATAGGAAACAGCAGATGCTTTGAAGGAAAAATAACAAAACAAAGTACTTTGAGTTGAGTGAAGGTTATATTTATAGCCTGGTACCAAAACCCCACAGTATTCAGTGTTTGTCTCTTATGCAAATTGGAGTCAGCGGAAAGTGAGTGCCGCAGCGAGTTTGCTACTCTTAGAGCCAGACTCCCTGTTGCCTTTTGTCATCAGTTGCAGCCGTGAAAAAACAGTCTAAATCACCGTGCACCTTCACAGGCCCAGTGTGCTGCTTCAGAGAGCTGCCGTGGCAAAGAGGGAGCTCACTGGTACACTCTTAGGGGGGACTGAGGCATGGTGCACCTCTGTGCCCTGCTGCTTCCTCAGAGGCCCAGGCTCCTTCCGGGGAGGAATCTGCAAAGCCGGCAAGGTCAGCTGCTGCTCAGGGAGGTTGAGAAGAGGTGCATTTGTGCTCCCGCTTCCCGGCGAGCCCAGCACCCACCTCACGCTCAAGTGTTCTGCTCCAGCTGGGCACGTCCCTCTGCAAGAGCCAAGGAGACAGGCCCCCATTTTTCTTTAACTAAAATCTGCACAGCACTGACACAGCTATGAACTTTCCCCCAGGCTTCTGTGCAATTCAGTAAGCTGAGCAAACCTAGAAAATTTCTCTGCGTTCCTGGAGAGGGGGTCCAGCCTTTCTGGGGACCCAGGGAAGCAGTGGGAAAGTGTTGGGGGTGATGCCTGCATGCAGAGCAGCTGAGCTCACTCCTCTGCTTGATGAATGGTGTTACACACCTCTGGGGTGACTGCAGGTGGATGACGACACCAGCAATTGAAAGTGGTAGTACTTTCAAATTAAAACTTTTTGTACATGGCCAGTTCTGCTTAATTAATAAGAGTGGACCACTGCTGTAAGGCACTGCATGCCTGAACAGCTACCTCTGCTGCAAAGGTAACACCACTCGTTACTAGAGTGGCACTTCAAACTGAAATCTTCCTGAAGGGGTTATGCTGCAAGAACTAGTCCTGTTTTAATCCCAAATAAGAACACCTACTGGAGGGCTAACAGGCTTTCAATCATACTGGGGGCTGGCATGCATTCAGTTTTCTGAATGTTTCTTTACTGACAAGCCTAATTTCCCAGCTTAATACTCTAATGCCGAATAAGGGATTCTTTAATGGATCTTTCTCTTGCAACTAGAGAAAGAAGTCTGGTATTCCCTGTCCAGTGTTCATTCGATATGAAAGCACGGCACACAGTCTAAACTGGAGGCAACAGACTGCTAGCAAGGTGTGGGTAAAACATACCCGAGTTACTCTCATATATGGACCTTTGCCAGAGATGCAATTTCAAATTCCCAGAACTGTGACTTATTTGTGACCCAGAGACCTCTTCTACTTACTTCATCTGAGAAAATATTTCATTAACTTTAAAAAAAATTAATAGCTTCTCATTCAGAAAACAAAAGCCTGTTCACTTTTTCATTTTACATTCATGTGACTTAGGTGAAAGGTGCCCAGAAGTAAAGACTTGTAATAATGTGAAGAATGAGAACAGCGTATGAGCAGGAGACATGATTCCCCCGTACTACCCAGCTAAAACTTTCCACTAACAATCATCACAGACAACTGTTCAGGCAGTGTCAGTGTCTTTTGGGAAAATGTTTGGTTTTGTTCTAATATTTGGATTTCTATTTCATGGGTTAGATAGTTTTTATGATGATTCCAAAATTGGATTATTTTGCACTTATTTGTGAAAAGAACAGACCTGTTAATTAAGTTCTGTTTTCTTCTCTTACCTCTACTTCACTGCCCATCATATATACACACAGGTAGATGCAACATGCATACACATATATATACATACACATGTGTGTGTGTGTGTGTGTGTGTGTGTATATATATATATATATATATGAATGAGATCTGCCTTGCTATCACCACTTTAATATCAGGTCAGTCCTCATATAATAATAATAATAATAATAAGAACAACAACAACAATAATAATAATAATAATAATAATTTGTCCAGTCCTCCAGACTATCCTATCTGTTTACCTATTCCCAACTACAGATAGAAGTTTTGTAGAAAATATCTAATACTCTGCTTATTCAGAGCAGAGCTAGTCTGTAGATCTATGGCTCCATGTGATTTAATCCACCAGTCTAATACAAAGGCTTATAACATACAAGATTAAGTACCAGCTGCTGAACTACATGTTTAACACAAAGTAGTATTATAACAAAATAAATTATAAATATTATAACAAAATAATTATAATTATAAGAAAAATGCAGTATTTAATAAAATTAGACTATAGCATCTAGTAACACAGATGAAAATCAGAATCAGATCTTTTTTCAGTTTGGAAGTGCCTCTGTACATATTACCTGATTCACATGGTCCTTTATGTTTCATGCTGATATTTCTTTTTGTAGCATAAGCCTTGTTGAATTGACAGATGTTCTCATAGGTTTTCCCTTCAGGTCCACAGATGCTCTCTTGAGTCTTGCACACACATTGGGGTTCAGGGACTTCCCCAAACCTTGCTTCATCAGCATCCAACCTGCACTCAAGGTTGTCCCCACATTGCCCATAGAAATAATTGCTCTGGTCCAAGTCGCAGATCTGACCTTCCACATTTCCACATTCAGGACAGCAGCCACAACGGTCCAATACAGTCCCAGCTGGACAGTCTTTAGGCACAGAGCAAAGTGCCAAATCGCATTTTCCACAACTATCTCCTTCTTTTAACAGCCTCCACCAACCTCGGTGGTACAAGGCAGGGAAACTCTGAGAAACCTGCACCAGTACTACCAGCACTGCTGTAACCATCGGGTGCTTCATCTTGAGAATGTAACAAAAAAGCGGAAAAGGTCCTTGGAGTAAAGCCAGGGGGGAAAAAAAAAAAAAAAAAGAGTGAGCTAGTGAGAGAAAAACATCACAATCAGGTTTTTTTTTTTTTGTTTTAGAATATAAATTCTACTGCAAACATAGGCTTTAAGAAGAAATTAGCATCAGATTCCTAATCTGGAACTGATAATAAAAATGCGTACAAACCCACCGGCTTTTCTCTAATGCAGTTTGGAATGCGAGTATTGCTTGCACAGAAACCAAACTGCCCCTTCTGACAGCTGAGTTGAAGCTCTCTGAAAAGCTGTTTGCTCAGTGTCTCCTTGAGCCAAATTTTCAAAGCATTGCTCTACTGAAACATTATATTGCAGCTCTTGTAGAAAGGGTAAGAGGATAAATTAGTGTAAAATGAAGAAATAACTGCCATGAGCTTTTTTTCCCCCCTGTTATCAGTTGAAAAAGACAGTCACAAAAAGATAAACGTGGGTACAAAGTAGCATGCAAGATACCAGTACCCTAGAGCTGAGCCAGTGCTCTAGAGACTGGAGCAAGGTTTAACACTGAATTTAATCCATTAATGATCACAGCTAGGGGGTTCTGAATTAACAATTTACTTACAGGCTCTTTACCAGCAAGGGACAATCCAAGACAGCTGGAATTGACTTTAAACTCTTGGATTTAAGAGAAAGGTGCCTGAACCCATTAAAGAACGCATTGTTCTCTCTTACATTCAGCTGCTTTTCAGCGTTTATGGGTGTCTGTGGTTTGCAACCCAAAATAATGTGGTCCACGTATGGCTCTAAGAACACAGTGCAAAAGGTTTAGAACATAGACAAACATGAGGAAGCCACCATGGTGTCTCCAGACACCTCAGAAAGAGGTTTTGCTGAAGTATTAGATGCATCTGCTTGTCTTTTCATAGCACTTTTCTGCCTTCGTTTCTTAAGATGCACTTACTCTGTGAGTTATGAAGGATGAATGAGGTAAATCTGATTTCTTTTCCTGCTTTTTCTGTGCAAAAATTTCTGCCTCTTAAAGGAGGTGGGTTTGCAAGGTCATTTGTCACCAGATGTTGCACTTTTCTTTGTACATCTCAGGATATAGGCATAGTCCCTGTCATCCTACCCCATACCAGAAAACTCCTTTCCAGTGCTGACAGGATTTCTTGTCTTTAGACCATAGGCTGCTGTTACCACTATTCAAAACCACATGCAGCTTAGCGGACATGCATCTTACTGCCTGCTGAAGGTAGAAGTGAAGCATAATGGATTTACAGACCCTGCAAACATGACTCAATAGTGTGGGATCACTGCTCCCTACAAATGAAACATCTGTGTGTGTTGCTTAAAATAACTCCATGTGCATCACATTTTCAAGACATATGTATAAGACACTGTTAACAAGATGAAGTAAAAGAGAAATCATGCTTGTGCCTACTTGTCCTGAAATCATTCACAAGCGGCTTTTCCCACTCTTCTTATATTCACGGTGCTCAGCTGCTTACATAAGCTCAGTGAAGGATGCATTTTTTACCAGCCTTACATCCTTTGGTCACATCCACAAAGGCAAATCTTTGGGGTATGTTTACATCTCCATGGCTTTTCCCAAGTTCCGCTTCATACCTTCTGCACCAATTGAGATTGCCTCTTGCTTTGAGTGAAGTAGCAGGCTGCTTCAGAACCACTTCCTTCTTGAAAACTGCATATAATGCAGTTTCTCTCCAGCTGACATTGGTGGAGCTCTTCTTAAAGGGAGCCTGGAGAGACCTACAGAGCACTGCTTATTTCCATGCGATGGCTAGGCTAATTCATATTCTATAATGCATGTTTTTGCTTTGAACACAGAATCAGACTGTAAAGGAGTAAATTATGTGTGTAACTGATGATTTTAACATTGAGAATCAGAAAAAAAGTAACCACTGAATTTAATGGGAAATTGATTTCTTGTCCCACCTTCTTATTCTGTTTAATGTGTTTTATTTCACACTTTCTCATCAAATTCTAATTGGACATTTAGTTTTGCATTATAGGGTCTACTCATCACTGTCTATTTTATTATTTGTGCCTACAGCTGTAGGGGATGAGTATCTAGAATCAAGGATTTGCTAAGCTCATATAAAATTTTTAAAAAGTATATAGTTGTGAAACCATATATGCAAAGTGGAGCCAAAGCAAGGAGGGACTGCAGGCTAGCACTGCCCTGGTTAAGGCTGAGCTTTGCCTGTCATCTTCCAGGAAACATGTGATCCGAGGGCTGTAAAACAGAAATATAGAAAGAAGTACCACCTGTGTCCTAGCACCGAGGAAACCCATCATAAATATCCTAGAAAATGTTTTTGGCATTTGTCTGACTAATGTAATCCAAGCTCATGGTGTGTTCAGCCTCTAAATTAAGGGCTGGGTATGCCTGTGGTCTCCTTTGAACAGCTGCCCCTTGGCAAGTGATCTACAGCTGAAGGTTATTTGGCTACTGATTCCTGAGCTCACCTGGAACAAATTGGGGCAGGGAGAGGTTAAAGCACTGTGGGATGAATGGACAAACGGCCTGATAGTTGCCTAAAACATCTTTTGCTAGTAAGCTAGCTGTGATGAGAAGAGTATTGCTGTAGCTCTCTACTCTGGATGGGTGTGTGGTAGGGTCAGAGCAAGGGGGAGCAAGGAGAGAGAGCAAGCTGAGTTTGAAGCAGCACATCTAAAGGCATAGTCCCATCTGGTTCAGTTACACAATATGCATTATTTCAGTATGTCTCTAATCCCTGAAGCTTGCTTTGGTGGGTTTGATGGAAAAGGTTGATTTTCATTACAAACCTTCAATTACCTTAACCCCAAATATCTCCCAGAACAAAACACAAACAGCAGTGGATTAGTGTTGCTGGTGGAGCTGCAAGACAGGCACCAGAGTACACTGTCTGCTTTTCAGACACATGCTGCCTGGAGAACTGACAAGCAGTGCAGAGGAGGCCTCTAGGATCCCTCCAACGAGGGGAGGAGGTATGCAGGTGCAATGCGTGAGGGGAGCTTTCTACTATCAGTTGTGAAATAATGTTTTGGTGAATAATTCCTTTAACAGGCAGGTTGAAGAGAATTAGCGTACCCTCGGTCTCAGCAGGCAGGGTAGTGCTGGCCAGGCAGCAATTTCCCTGGCTTTTTCTGGGCATTCCATATGGCAAGATCAGCACAAGGAATTTCTGCCACCATTTTATGGAAGGGGCAGTACCTGAGTTGAATGATGGATACTAAGGGGACATGGCACAATGGCCCAGTGCTTCCTGTGCATTCAGACTGTATCTTCCACTGGGACATGGGCAATGTCTTGCAGAATAATTCCTGTAAGTAAATTGTTAAGGAAATTGTATTCCTATTCATTTCCTGTCTTGGGGCCCTGTGTTATGCTAAGCTGCTGACTTGTATTGCATTATTCTACTTTGCATGGTAATAGATAAGGTACATGACTGACGCAATTTGAAATCCTATTGCTAGTGATTCCTGAGGTACTGCTCTTCCAGACAAAATATGGTTTGGCTCCTCATTCTGTTTTTATTTGTGTCAATGTGAGTTTCACTTAAATAAAGGTTGCTGAATCTGGCTCCTGTCAGACTTGCAGATCTAGGTTTTACACAGACATGCACAGGAGTCCTGTGAGAAATGATGGCAAAACACCAAAATCTTTGAAGTATCCATTCTACCTTCTCTGTCCTGAAATAGTTTATCTCCTTGGAAAGTATAGTGCCCTGCCTCTTCGGTTGTATTAATTACCTATTCTGGAGGTTCCTTTAGAGAGAGTAAATCTTTGCTGACTCAGCATGTTTCCATCTGAGAAATTTTATGCTTGTATTACGTGCACAGAAGAAGCATTAAATAAAATAATGTTTAATCTATTATACTGGGCAATAAATAGCAGACTACAGGTGGCTGTGCCTGTTGGGTATGCATTACTTGATACTGTACCAATCCCCTAGAGTAATTTTTTTCCCCCACAGTATCCAGAATTGAGCTTCAGTTGAGGTGCTCAGCTCACCCGAAAATGCTATTTGGTTTTGTAGAAATAAGTGGCAAATGGTGCTGATTAATGACAGATGAGGCAAAAATGGTTGGACGCCATTTGTGGGTTCGTAATGAACCGCTGACCAGCAGCGGTAAGGGCCCAGGCAGTCCTGGGATCTCCAGACATTGCCTTTTTTGGTGCCAGTCCTATTTGCTGACACATTGCTTTCATGAATCTCATCATTAGTGCTGTAAGCACATGAAGTATAAGTTAATTCTACTGTAACATGATTATTAAATCCATTAATCAAAGGCAGGAGATCCGTAATTAACTTATTCTCCAGCATCAAGTAAATGATTCTGCTGTGAGCTTTAAGAAAGCAATTGTTCACTAATATGCAAAATACAGTGGGGCTATTAGACCATAAGGCTGTGTAATTGTATAATTAAATTATAAATTTTGCATATTTTAATAACATATTTTAATTATTTTATCTGTATGTTAAAAAGGCAGATCAATATTTTGCCTTTTTATTTTTTTTAGATTTTACATGTAATTTACCAAACATTAAGAAGAAAATATTGTCTGTCTCCTGCTTGTAAGTTGCCTGTCTTCCTGTAAGGCTTTGGCTAGGCTTTTCGTGGCTCAACTTGGACCTAACTCCGGCAGTGGCTGACTAGATTTCTCCTGTTTCCCATTTCAGCATCTTTGGTGGTGGTGACTGGAGGCGTTCAAATTTTAACTTGCAAAGACAAAGAAGGGGCCTGCTAGCACTGTTCTAGTACCAAATGCGTGGGTTTGATTTAATATAGGCTTATTGATTCCTTTTTTCACAAGTAAGTCTGGAAATCCCTCTTCACAAGCTAGTGTTTCCTTCCAAGGGGTCATATGTTTCAAGGGTTCTTTTCAAGCCTGCTTCACATCTCTGCTATTGTTTAAGTGACCAAATTTCTGAAAGCTTTATAGTTTTACCCAGAAACACCTGAGCATCCTGTCCCATAATGGGACAGTTATACAGGAAATATTTAGGGAGTCAGCAGTAGGTAATCAAGCATTTCTCTGAAGCCATTCTTTTGAGAGGTGAGAATTATAGTGAGGACACTTGCACAGAAAGTATCAGGAGGTCATTTCCTCCATGTGTTGTGCCCACATTTCCAGCTTGGCAAATCTTAGTTGCTTATCTTGACCTTTCTCTATACACTTTAATCAGAAGTACAATATTGAAGCCATATCCATCACCATTCTCCTTCCTATTAAGCAAGTGGGGCATGAAGTTTTGTCCACCTTCTACCTTGATTTTAGAGAGAGCTAATGGAAAAGCATCCCCACGTTTTGCACAGATCACAGTATTTTCAGGTGGTGTGTTTTATTGCAGCAGATGCTGCAGTTTGATGCAGAGTGAAACAATCTATGTGGCAAAGGCTGTCAACAGTGACTCAGTAGTGCAGTCAGGTGCAGTGGGCCTTCACAGATACTGAAGCTTGGGGAAAATGTATCAAACCTTACCACAGAAAGCCAGACAAAAAATGAAGAGCTCAAGAACGTGTCTCTTGCACATGCTGCCAGCTATGAGCAGCAGGACAGAAATGGGGCAGTGGGCTGGGGGGCCTGGAGGCAGTGAGTAAGAAGAGGTGGGAGATCTAGGTAAGGCTCTGGGGTCCCCAGCCTGTCCCAGGGTTGTGGGTGGCACCCACTTACTCATGTCACCGAGGGATGGATGGTATGAGTGGCTATCAATGACCATGAGTGCCCTTTGCTATTCTCAACCCCTCCTGGGTGCAACTTTCTGCAGTATGTTTGAAGACTGGCCTGGTCCTTATTGCAGACTCACAACAAACATGCTCTTAAGTGTTTGGAGAGGGGATGGAAGAAAAAAAGCAAAAAGAGCAAAAAAAAACCCACCCCAAAACCCAACCCCAGCACGGTTCTGTCTCTGCCAGTGTTTTGAGGTGCTTCCACCTAACAAAGACTGAAAAGCAATGTTGGCTCTGGCCAGTGGCCGCTGAGCGCCAGGTGTGTTTGTGTGTATTTGTCCATCCATTTCCCAGCAGAGGGACAGTGACAGAAGGCAGGCAAGAGTAGGTTGTTTAAGCCCAAAGATGACACTGGTGGTGCTACTAGTTACATGTACCAGCAAAGTTACTAAGAAGAGCAAACCACAGTGTTTCCTGGGAAAGCCTGATAGAGAGAGGGAGATCTCTGAAACTTGAAGACAATGAATATAGAGTCATTTTTCTTGGCAGCCTTAATGTTGATGGATAGGACAGTTTGCCTTGTCCAGTTTATATAAGAGCAGCTGATATAAAATGACTTCATAGCTGGATATTTATGAGAAGTTTCATTTCAAATAATATAGTTTTTGCCTCTGGCAGTGCTGTGGTTTAGCCCTGTTATTACTGGGAACTAAATCTTTAGGATATTCTAACTATAACCGCAGGGCCTGTTTGATTTACCCAGCAAAGTTAATATTTTCCAAAGCAATGGAAACTTTATAATGGAAAGTCTCATTAGCAAAAACTATCTGTCCCTAAAATCAGCCAGGAAATCAGGCACAGAGAGGAAACTTGGAGTATTTTCCTTCAGCTTCACCTGCTTTCGCTCACGTGGCAATACTGAAGAAAGTAGTGTTTTCTATTACCGTGAATGTACAGCTAGACTGTAATGATCCTTCTCTATAAGCAACTAGAAACTGAATTCTGATATAAAGCAAAAGTTTCTCAGCTTGTCTTCGCTGCACATGAACCTTGCATACATATTCTTATCTCTTGAGGGAAATAGGATTCACCCCCGGTGCCAGACCCTCCCCCTGAGCCAGCATTGCTCTGAGATCTGTGCAGGAGAAGGGCTAAGGAGGCAGTACTAGTACTCCCACTGAAACTCCCAAGGCTGTTTTTAAAGTGTGAGTCTTTCCTGTTTTGTGCCACAGCGGTGGCATAGATGGGATATTCTCAAATGATTCACTCACCCCTTTGGAGTGTGCAGAGCTACAGGCTGCAGTCAGCGAGGGCCACAGCCTGCATGATGCTGGCAGGGCCCCTGTAGTCCCACAACAGCCTGGGAAGGCAGAGTGGGACCTCCTGGAGCTGACAGCTGGGCTGAAACCTCCCTTTCCTCAGGCTAAACCATAAATCAGACTCCAACACCTTCTTCCCATATCACGTTCACAGATACAATTTGCTCTGACCATTGTTACAAAGGGAAATAAGTCTGTAACGGACACAGGCTGTGAGCTCTGGTAATATACAGCTTCCAAATAAGCCTTGCAAAAAACCTATTGTTTGGACAATGGTGGTCAGATCAAAATGACCTAGTGAAGAAATTGGAGATCTGCCTCGCACCTTTGGTCGGAACTGTGCCAGAATTTAACACGTCTGACATTTATGTTAATCTGTGACCAGAGCGCTTGAAAAGAGGTGCACTGTGTTGTCCAGTGGAGGGGACGTGCAGGCTGTGTCTGGCAGGGGAGGCTTTGCTGGCTTTAGTCTGGGACAGTTTGGGCACCCACGAGTTACGCAGCAGTAAGAGGTGGAAGCTGTGAGAGAGGACAAGAGGAAGCTTCAGAGTGAATGAGGACAGAAAGCAGTGCCTGAGACAAGCTCGAAGGGGCAGCGCATACCACTGAAAGAAGGGCTGAGAGCACAGGTATTGTCTGAGAGTTCCTGCTGTTCTCAGGACTTTGTGTGTTGTCTATGAACAAAGAGGACTGCATCAAAGAATCCTGGAGATTGGCACACCTGGGCTTTGGGACTCATGCCTGGCTAGAAGGAATAATCTCCAGAAAAGATCATTCACTTACTTGGAGGTTAAAAAACAACAACAAAATCAATGGGGGATCTCTATCACAAACGTTGCCCCTGGGAAGATGAGGCTTGTCTAAGGATATTTGCTATTCCTTCTTTTCACTGATGCTTATGCTTTTGGGTTCAGGGTGGGGCAGGGCTCTCAGTGGATTTGCCGATTTCTGGAAGCCCAGCACTAGTCCTGACCCCTTTGTTATCTGTTTGGGGGTACAGGAATGTGGGTAGTTCATCTGTGATAGCTCTTAGCTTTGCATGTTTGTTCCTAATAAAAGGCATGGAAGCTGGGAATAGGAATGAAAACTGTGTGTGAGCATGAGTTAAGAAGTAAAGGCCTGAGCCCATTTAAATCAGTAGCCAGACTCATTAACTTAAATGGGCTCAGGATTTCACCCAGCGCTTTCAGCTTAGCTGGCTTCCTGTTTGAGTTGGCAGGGCAAATGTCTTTGTCCCTGTCCAGCGGGGCGTACTTTGGATTGTTTTTCTGTCCAGGCTGATGGAACGCTCTTGAAGTCTCAGTCTATTCCAGCTGCAGCATGGCTAAAGATATCAGACACAAACATCTTGTACGCACTGAAAGCTGTAATGTTTTTGCATTAAATGCTGACCTACTTGTCCCAAAAAAGGTGTCTGAAAGCACAAGCTGTCTTGAAAAGCTAGTCTGGTTTTATACTTGTCATTATATTACAGGACAACTGAGAAATCTGAATATGAGCTAAAGACACTTTCTATTAACTGACTACCTCAGCTTGTAGAAAATACCAGTTAAATTGTATCTGTTGATGCTGGAGTGGATTACTCTTACTATACCAGTAGCATGGAAAGGATACTGCTTTTGCTGCTCTCCTGTACCATAGCACATTGCTAAAGTAGACCCACTCATGTTTGTGCTTTAGAGCTGGGGGTTGTGGGCTGCAGGGAAAGAAAAAGGTAGGACATTTCTCGGAAAAATCTAAACTGATAGTATGAAGCCAAAACTACTGTCTTCTTGGGGTGGAAATAATCTCTATATTTAAAACAAAGCACTGCAGGTGGGCAGAAGTCACAAACTGGATGAACTTAAAATTCTGGACTGGTGGGAGGCCTTGGTCCTTCCATATAAGATAAGAGCCATCTCTGTGGTCTGACCCACCTGTGGAGCTTTAATTCCATGTTCCCTGAAGTCTGAGGATTTGTTTTCTGGGGGTCTTAGTCCAATAAAAATCCAATAGACTACCAAATTTATAAAACTCTACATGTTTTGTAATTTAGTGGAACTAAAAAAACATTGAAACAAACACAGGCGACTTCCATCCAAATACATCTTCTGGTGGAGGCTTGGGTAAATGGAGGGATGCTGCAGTGTGACTGAAAATAAAACCCCTACAACATACTGGAAAAAAAACCAAACCAGATGAACTCTGGATTCACAGGCTTCTGGAGGGGCAAGTTCTCAGGTCATGCCTCCAGACAGTTCAGAGCTAAGCAGACCCAGCTGCCCAGCAGACCCAGCTAAAGCCCTGTCCCTGTAAAGGCAGGAGTCAGGACCTCACTGTGCTGGTACACCCTGAATCTGCGTATCTCTTCTGTTTCAAAACACACAGCTCTGATTAGGATCTGGGGATCTCCCCATAGAGTACAATGACATTATACAAAAGGAGAAAAAAACCTCTGTACCTAGAACTAAATTTACTTCCTCTTATCAGTTCACAATTCATAACTCTTCTGTTCATTTAGCTTACTAGCAGAGATGATCACCCAAGCAGTAGCTCCCAAAATATGGATTTCTTGTTTGCAGTCATAAGTGTACCTGCACTAATCTGATGAGGAAAATAAGACATTAACACAGATTTTTGTGCCCAGCCAAAGCAGCTTGCAGTTCAATATTGAATTCTCCTGGTAAATTGCTAAGCGAGCAAGACACAATTAAAATGAGTTTCAAACCACAGGAACTTTGAGGAAAACTGCAGTCTGTTTGAGACACAGAGCTCAAAAGGGGAAAGAGGAAGAAAGAAATGCATCAAATTATTCATTACAGACTTAACACTCACCTCAGATTAACAAGCAGCCCATTGTCTGATCCCAAGTGTAACAACAGGTTGTAATTTAAAACAGCTTTTATTCATTAATGAATAGGAAAATTATTTCAGTGAGAATTTGGAGAAAACCTGTGCCAATTACTAGCACTAAACAGTCTTTCCTTGTAAAGACACGGCTTGCTGGCTGGCTGTGTGTTGTGACACTAAAGAGAGTAAGCAAATGAGAGTGGTTTCTGATACCAATTCAATCACTAGATTTGAAATGGAATTAACCTTTTAAAAATGCAAAGTATTTCTTACAGCAGATGGTAGTGGCTGCATATACAAATACCTTTTGGAAATCATAATGTAAACCACATGCTCTGAAACAACAGGATTCCTGAGCTGAACCCTCCATCCGCCTGAAAATTAAAAATAGCACTCTCCAAGCTTAGAGTAGTGGCTGCTGCAGCCAGACCAGCTCCAGTTTACGCTGGGGTGAAGTGGGCACAAGAGAGTTAGGGGAGACACAGGCGTGGGGGACACAGAAGGAAGCGGGGGGATGTCAGGATGCACTAAAAGGTGGTATTTCTTTATCATTCACTGCTACACGCTTAGACATATGTATACTACTTGTTAGCCTGTTTTAGCTCGCCTCTATAGTGCAGCTCCTTTGTTTTTAAAACTGGATAAATTAATTCCCCAAATGCTTTATGCTGCTGTGGATAGACTGATTTTGGTCCCTGTGCTGGAGCAACTCTCCATAGCATATTACAAGGCTTTATATTCCTCTGGGCTGCACCAGATACAAGCATTTGCATCTCTTGAAACCTCCTCAATTACCTGCATTGCCTGCGTGCTGCTACTATCCATTGTGCTTTCCTGTGCTAACACACATTCACAACCATTTGTTCACAAAGGCTTAAAGTGCAGATGTTCTTAAAAAGAGACAAAGGCTCCAGAAGCTGAAGCTTTATTAAGTACATGTAAGGCAAGGTTACAGCAGATCAGAACATCACTGCAAAGCAGAATTATCTGAAAAAGCAAGTCAGTATTTTCCTCCATATGTTCACATTCTGCCAAGAGCACAAAAAAATTGGCACTGTGGTGAAATAGTAAATGTTAGGGATAACTCTGTTCCATGGCTCGTCCAGATTTGTGGTGCCAAGTTCCCTCATAGCTACAGGGCAGATGTGGTGGGTGGGAAGTGAAACAGGTCCCAGGTCAGGAGCCATCAGCCTAGAGGCTCTTTCAGAGGGTAGGCTGCTACTCAAACCCCTCCTGTGTTCTCTAGAGCCTGTGCAAGGCTGAATCCTTAAGCAAGACAGAGCTGTGTGTAGTGCTCACCTGTGGCTTTGTTCTCACCTGCAGCTTACATGTTACATACCAGTTCTTTTTTTGGGAAGGCTGATTTTCAGTTGGTGTCTGTCAAATTGGGGCTTATCTTTGCACACCAGTAACACAGAAGCTGCTCTGCACTCCAGATGTGAGTCTCAGCTTGAATTCAGCAATGCTTCTAGACTGTGTTAAACAACACTTAAAAGAGACAGGGAAGACTTTGGGATTGTGCAGTGCATCACCCTGACTGCTCTGCAGAACTTATCTGGGCTCCCAGTGCTCATCTGTCACTGCCCTCTGCCCAGGTGTGGGATGACAGCAACACCAATAATACTACCAGGCTGCTCCAGGACATCAGTGCAGCTAAGCTGACTCGCTTCACTGTAGGATGTATTAGCAAAAATGAATTTTGGTCCCCCTGGTCCTTGCTGGGAATCAGTTGGACCACTGAAATGGCCTTAGGACCACTCTGTGTGCACCCCACTGACTCCAGAGTATCTTGTGTTACAGCAGGGCTACAGAGGGACATGATCATGTGTGAGGTGTATCAAAGTGGTGAAGTTCATCAATGAGGGAGAAAATTATACATAGCAATAAATAAAGCTGGAGTCTGTGCTTTCTAGCTTCTAAGAGTTTCTGTAAGGTGTTTCCCATGGCCAAGCCAACAGCTCTTTAAGCATATTCTCATAAGGTATCTTAAAAAAAACCCTCCTTCCCCTACTACCTTCTGTTCCTTCCTTCCTTCCTTCTCGAAGTTACCAGAATCAACAATAAATGAGAATAGACAGAGCTGACACTTTTCAAGACAACATGCTGTTCGCTAGGCCGGGTCAATAAAAAACACTTTGCTGCACAGAGGTATAACTTAGAACAAGTCCTGAGCAACTTCAAAGCAGAAAAGTTGTAACAAAAGCTGCATCTAATGAAAGCAAGGCTTCAGAGTGGCAGTCTACTGTAACATACAAAGAAATTCCTTTTGTTAACATTAATATTTGGCGGCCAGTGTAGAACACATTAGGGCATTTTGGGTTTTAAAGAAAGAAATTGACACAGAAAGAAGGTAATGATTTTTCTAATAGAGGATCTCTCTGGGGGATTATGTTCATATCACAATCATTCACTTTATTACATTTTATGGAATGGACTTTAAATGCCAGTATATACAAGCCAACATTTCATTATTGGAGTTTGTGTTTATTCACTTGCCATTGTCAGTCTGTTCCCCTTTGACTTCTTGTGCTGCTCTCTGTAAAAGCTATGATTTATGAATATGTGGTTTAGATCCTTCACAATATAGCGTGGTGAAGTGGTTCGATAAAAAGTTATTAAAGTAAAAAATCTATAGTTTTATGTGCTTTGCCCACCTTCTACGGGAACCCCCAGTAAGAGACTCTTGCACTAAGCAAACGCTGCGTGCATGAGACTGTAATATAAGCTGCATACTGAGAGACCTCACTCAGCCAGAACTCCTGCTGAAGGGTAGCCACTGCAGGCAATTACTGTTTCACCTACATAACTGCAGGTTATGCCCTCGAAGTTATGAAAGTTGCATAGACAAAAAAAAAAAAAAAAAAAAAAAAAGGGGGGGGTGTGGAATCTGCCATAAATAAAAGTTCATTTTAAAATCAGGAAATAAAGACTTCAGTAGCCTTAAGCTACATAGTAACAAATGGCATTTGGTTCTCAACCACCAGTGTGTCTGTGCCACATTTATTTTTAAAACAAAGTTTTCAGTCCTGCTGATTTAGGATAAACAAAGCTGACTGGCAGTTTCCAGAGCCCACTTAGAATCTGAACTTCTGCAGAAACCTAACACTGTTTCAGCCTAAAATAGAGTGTGAAGGGCTGATTTTGATCATTGTACCTCAGCCCACACATGGATTTTTCACCCAGCAGCACTGCTGACTTACGCAGCTGCCTAGCCTCATAAAAGAGGGGGTGACAAATTGGCCACGCCTGCAATATGGCTGGCAAGAAACCAGAGCTGCTTACAGTGGTGAAAGCTGAAGGAGGCACTCCTCAGGATGAAAAATAATTTGTGAGGCAGACATGGAAGGTGGTAGAATCTGTTCAAGTGCAGCAGGACAAGAGTATAAGAGATGGGTTACAAAACAATTCTGGTGCCTGTATTTCACGTTCCCAAATCTCTGAAAAAATGCAGCTCTACAAATAAGAAGCCCTCCATCTGTCTCAGGGATGGTTAACTTCAGTGAGTGAGGGTGACCTCAGTGAGTCTGACAGGTATTAAAAGCAACGAGGCGTACCACTGCGCCTGTGCCCAGCACCGCCATCGCCCCGGGACAAGGAGGCACCGCGAGGAGCCGTTCCTCCGCGCGAGGCACGTGCTGCTGCCGTCGGGGTCTCTTACATCAACAGAGCGGCTATTGAGGCAGCCATCACAGTCCCTCTTACTGTTAGCTCTGGCAAACAAACAATAACAGCGATAGTCCTACATCTTCTCAGATATCTAGAAGGCTCCAACCCGCTTCAGACTTCCAAGGTCATTTTTCCACCTGTCGTGCTCTGTGGCCTGCCACGTGCACTCCTACAGGCCCTTCTCTGGCCGGGTGAGAGGCTGGATACTGGAATGAAAAGCAAGTACAAGCACAAGAGCCCAGCACAGCCACTCAGCTGAACAAGCAGTTGTCCAGAATCAATGTTGCTAATGCTGAAGCACCAAGGCTTTGCATCTTGCATCCCTCACAGGTTCTTCTGCTCTGTACCCCGGGAAAAACAACAAAGCGTTTTGTCCATGTTGGATTCACTGAGGTTAGATATCTAGATGCCCACTGGCAAGATTCCTCTCCTCCTGAAGCAGGAAACTGAAGCAACTAACTTCTACTAAAAATATAGGTAATAAGCCCAATAAAACACATTGACCAGCATGAAAAACAAAGGGAAAAGCAATTTGGAGTAGTGGTCTACATTGCTAGGGTTCTGAATTGTGAAGTAACTAATAATCCTGTGCATTTTGTTTCTCAAGACACATTTGATTTTCTCATGAGTTTTCATAGTCAAGTCACTGCAGTTAACATTATCACTGGAAATCTCAATGCTTGTAAAACTGATTTTCCGTTTATAGCTGGTGATGGAGCTGTTGAGGATGTTAGTGATGTTGACTTCGTCCTTTTCTTTACTGAGTTCACTTGCACGCCCCTAGGAGACAAGAACATACAGTTAGCTTTAGGGTTTGTCTTCTGCAGAGGAAAAGTGATTTCATCAATAAGGAGACCATAATGATAAAAGAACACAGCTTCATATGTGTTCATCCCAATATTCCAACATGCCTTTCAGCTGCTGCCTATTTGTAGGAGTGCCTGAAGTCCCAGAGATACCTGTGTTTCCACAACTGTATTCCTAGAGGCATTTTGAGATCTTTGAGCAAGTCTCAATCCATGTCACTGAGCAACCCAACATCTCTTACAAGACATCCATCTCCTCATGTTTACACAATAATTTAATGGCTGGGGAACTCAGCATCGAGGTGGGAAACCTCTTTTCCCTCTGAAAGGATTTAGACCCTCAGTGATCACTGGACTATCATCATACTTGACTATTTAATTTCTCGCACTAAAGCAGAGCACTTTGAACTCTTCACTCTCTCTCTCAAAACCCCCACAGGACTGAAGTTTGGTACTGTCTTCTGGGAAGGGAGGAAGAAGGGTTCAGCTTTCCTCTGGTAGAGGAAATTACCTTCCAGATTAGTGTCCTAATTGGTGTTATTCCACAGAAGAGCAGAGAGGTGTGTTATACTGGCCCTTTGGCTGCGCTTTGAAAGGGACAGAGGTGCTTCATGCTTTCATATGAGCTCAGTTCAGGGCTACAGACCTGGTCCTATTGGTAGGTCAAAGTGCCTTTCTGAATGTGGTCCTACAAATCTAACATGACTGTCAGCTAAGGCTGCTGCTCGAGACACAGCAGCCTTGGTTATTCAGGCATTTTATTGCACACGATTTAGAGACAATTAGGAGAAGCAATTGTTAGTGTACCCATAACAGGAAGACCATTTGTCTTATTCAGTTAATGGAGAACTAATTATTGTTCATCCAAGATAACTAGGCTTATTAAGGTAGATCAGGCTTTACCTCTTGAGGTGCTTTTGCTGCACGCTTTTGTGATGAGCTGTAGTGAGCCACTGCGTATTCCACAAGGGCACCAAAGATGAAGCTGAAGCAAATGCCGAGGTAAACATCAATGGCTTTAATGAAACAGTTGGTTTTCGAAAGTGAACTTCGTGAGCCGATCATCAGAGTTGTCATGGAAAGCACCGTCGTTACTCCTTGGGAAGCAGAAAAGGAAAGACCTTCTCTTGTGTACACTTTGGGAAAGTCTTGGCCTGTCCTTCTGTTGTCACCCTCTATTGCTGCCAGATGGATTTGGTAAGGACTGATGTGTTCTAGGTCATCCATCAACTGAAATGCTTTAGCAGCCCTAGCTACTAGGTTCACACAGGCTATCCCTGCCTTTGACAACTTGGCTTCAGTAGGCACTTGGTTCTCTTCTTTTTCTTGCTTTCCATAAAAAACCCCACCCCCTCCAAAGCACATCACAAAGAACGTGTGCCCTGTCCTCTCTGCTGTGAATCTACTGGGAGTCCTGGCCATGCACATCTCTGCAGGTGGGCGAGCGTGTCAGCCACAGTGTATCACCCACATTGTACTGCTAACCCAGCTCTGCCACAGGTCAAAGCAGAACACGAGCAGACCATTTATCACTGACAGAGACCTCAAGAAAACTACTGTCTACCCAGCCCTCAGAGCTCCCCTGCCTGCTTAAATCCTCGCCCTTCCTCAGGCAATAACTTACCAATGCAGGTTCTTGCAGGCACTGAATCCAATGTGATCCAAAAAGAAACCCAGGACAACATGACAAGCAGAGTGGAGGGCACATAGGTCTCCAAAATGAAGTAAAGGACATTTCTTCTCAGCTCAAACTGCAGTATCAGTCGTGGGTAACTGCCTGTTCATGAATGGAAGAAACACAGTGAACATGAGATTCCCAAGGATACTTGAACTGAAATGAGATGGCCCAGCACCAGCCCTTCAGGTGATGTACATCAGCAAAGCTGCACTGAAATCATGGGAGATGCATAGCTTACACAACTTGGCTTCTTGCCTCAGAGATCTTACCTGACATAACCTAGACGAGAGGGGACACACGCATACAGCATTGCTGGACAAGAGACATCTAAGACAATGTGTGGCTTGCAAAGGGGCTCCTGAGCTTAATCCACAGTGGAAGCATTTTATACCAGTGTCTTAACTCAGAGTACAGAAGAGCTGATGCTTTAATCTATTCTCTCATACTCAACACAGCACATTTTTCCCAATAACCGATCTGAAGGGGCATTGCCAAATTCAGTCTTATCTGATGGCCAAGAAATAAACAAAAGGTTTTTCTCTGGATTTAGCAGGCTCTGTCTCACATCCCAAAATCTTATCACATGGAATTAGGCCCCATGTATTCATTAGTAAATTGTAATCTTTGATAACTGTGTCTTTTTGTGCTCAAAAAAATTCAGTCAATTTTTAAAATCAATTAGTTGTAATACTGACATAAGTGTTCTGGGGCTGGATTGCTCATATTTTCAGGAGATATTTCTTCTGTTTAAACAATAGTACCCTTTGAAATGTAGAAACAAGCCCCATGTTGTTCATGGGCTGTGTACACTATAGTAAACAACAAAACATTGTTATGTTTAAAACATGATCATTCTAAGGAAGTTTTGCCCCTTTCACAGTGTCTGTGATTGGAAAGAAGAGTATTTACAATGATAATGAAAAAGACATTGAATTCTGATGTACGAAGGGATCTTATTCCATAGAATTGTATTTACAAACAAAATTATATTTTAAAAGATAATTTTACTCCCAGTTACTGTAAATGTGACTCTGCAGTATTTATAGAGTGCACACCTGGGAGGGAGGGTGAGAGCTTCTTCAAGGTATGGGTAGAGAAGGAAAGAAGTGGAGAATGTGAAGGAAAAGAAAAGATAATTGAAAATTCATCTAATTAATATAATTTTTTTAAAACTCCCATCTTTCCATGGGTTTCCATTTCACAGAAAATCCTCATTGGATTTCATCATCTTTCTGTCTATCTCCTGCTGGGAGATTAAGATTTGCTAAAGACTTCGCTGGTTAAGGCATGAGTCACAAGATACTGGCCTACAGAAGGGAAGGGAGGTGGGAGGGGAAATACTTGAGAGCTTTTCTCTTTCTCTGATTTACCTGTTTCCTGCTGTGACATCGAGACCAGGGTATAGTAACGTTCCACTGTGTACTGAGAGAGCCGCAACTTTTCTATGCCATGGACAGAGTCGTTGCCTCTCAACCACGTGAAGATGACATCATTTTCATCATATCCCCCTAAAGACAACATAAATACCCATATTACTGTGGTTTAGCCAGTAAAAGCCCAGCTATTGTCCTGCTGGGCAATATTCTCCTGGGTGGGAACAGAAAAACGATGCAGGCATTGTAGGCTGAGCAAAGGCCCTCTTAACTGTGTCCCACCATGGGTGGACACTGGCTGTGCTTTCCTGCTGTGCTTTCAGTCTGCCGGTTCAGATTTCAACAGGAACACGTACCACTGTGAATGATGCGTAACTTGCAAGGCTGCTGAGAACCTATTTCAATCATTTACACAAGGTACTTCCATTTCAAAATATTTTAACATTGTAAAAGATAGTATATTCCTGTCATCCGCAGTTTGATTACATGCAGCAGGATAAAACTGTTGCAGTGATCAACCCTTGAACATAGTCTCTTCAGTCATGAGAGGAGAGCAGAAGAAACACTATGGCTGAAGAGAAACAGAGCCCACTGAGTCCCCTACCTGGTAGCAGAAGCACATTTCACTGTCTGTTCAAGTGCTTAAAAATACCAGAAAAGGCATTTTCAGTTCGTCAAGAGCTTGGAGCCAAGACTGCTATGTGGTTATGAACCCAGCTCTTCTGACTGGGTATGCGCTGTCCAGAAAACTTGCTCTTTTAAAAGCAGCCATTTCTACAAATTATTCCTTATATCCTCACAGGATTACTGAGAACAAATAAATGCATCTGACATTTAGGTAACACTGAATTCCTGCCTCAAAATGGTGGGACAGATGCGATCACAATTCAAGCAGTTATAATATCAGTAAACTCCATATATGCCAGCCGAGTAATTGCCTCCAGGAATGTAAGTGATGGCATAACATGACCACAGGTTGGACTGAGGAATACCTCAGTCTGAGGGATAAAGCTTGTACTGAATCACCAGCCTGCCATTCACTTTGAAAATTTCACTTAATTTAGGAAACAAGCCCATCAATCTCACTAATTTGATTCTTTTATTAAGTGCCCTGCTTTGAGAAAATTAGTAGGGACACTTTGATTCTGATAATAACCTGTTCTTCCTGGTAGAAGAAATAGGATGCAGTTGCAGCTCTATTTTTATCTAATTGTGTTTTCTTATTAGACACAAATTACCAGAGCTTGAGTGTGATGAACTCCTAAATTAGGTGTCCAGGGTATGAATCCCTGCACAGAACCCTAAGCATGTGACTTTTCAAAGTTTCTAAGCAGTTTTATAAATTGTGGTTACTCAGGAAAATTGTATAATAAATGATAGATTGTTGTTAATTCATCTGGCGTATATTTAAATAGCATTATTTCTGGGCACTTATCCTAATGAAATCTCCAGTGGGCAATGTGCCTGTAATTTCATTGGAATTATACAGCAACTGAGCATGATGTAGGACCCAATCACTTTTAAAACAGGCCCAAACAAGCTATGCTTTAGCAGAAGAGGCCAATCATTATTATTTCAGGAGCTATTCTTTGTAATAAAGTTAACCATGGTGAACTAATAGGATTTTAATGTGAAAATAATATGTGCTTCTCTAGGTAATTTATGCTGCAACCCCAGAAGTTAAAATCTGGTCTTTTTAGTATTGAGATCTTAGATAGTTCTTTTTGTGACATGAAGTGGGAGATGGTTGCTTGCTTGTAGAGCTTCACACATACAGAAAAGCAGCACTGGTCTTGCTGAGCTCCTGGGGAAAAGCCCTGTAGTACCCTAAATTTTCCTGGAGCCAGCTTTGCCATGGATGAGCTTTTAATTTAACTGAGAGCAGAATTCACCGATTATTCCTTTTCTGGAGACTTCCAAGGCTGAGACTCCTCCTGTTGATGAGGGTCCCATCATCTGCATCACTGTGACAGCCCTCACGGAGAGGCATACACCACACAGCTGGGTTTGGCCTTAGTTTCAGTTCATGAGTCTGAGGCACATTCAACTCTTATTCTAGTAAGAACCACCCTTCACACTGTCTTGTTACAGTGGAGGTTTGGGAGGTGCAACAGGTGCATAAAACTGAAAATTTGTTCCTTGCTGTACTCCATCCCATGCACTTACCCCACGTTAGTTTCAAAGAAGCTGTGTATGCAAAAGGGACCAAAATTTGTAAAACTAGCTATTATTACTTCATTAATTCTGCGCAAAATTGATCTACACTTTAATAAAAATAATATTTATTACTACTCCTTTTTATATAAATTGCACAGTGACAGGAGTGCTCTAAACTGTGGATTACAACACAAGTGATTGAAGAATGATGAAGCAAAATTGTTTTATTTTGGACATTAGTGTTTCCAGAAATAAAAGTCTACTGCAGAAAGCTGCTTTGATGAATCCAAATATTCAAGATGCATAGTTACACATGAATAAACAAATTTGAACTCAGGGGTTTTTAGAATTTTATACTTACAGCTTTCTAGCTGCAGTCTGCATGTTTGTGTATCCATGGGATATTTTGAAAGGTCCATGTTACAAGCAACAGTAGTAGTGATTCTGTAGGAAGAGAAAGAACTCCAAAAGTTGCAATAAAATCACGTAATGAAACATCTCTGGTTTTCATAGCAAACTAGACTGCAAAGACTCTGCTCTGTCATTTAGATAATTTCAACCTATGAAATTAATGGACTGATATAATCAAAGAGAACCCTCCTTAAGAAGATACACCCTCGCAGCCACACTGATGAAAATGTAACCAAAGGAGGAATTTTGCTTTGCTGTGGTGGGGAATTCAGTGTAGATTCACACATTTACCAGGGCTACCAGGGCTGCACATCTTAAGAAGTCACCACTTGCCAACTGAGGCACAGTAACTAGCTGCACACATACTCTGGCTTGCTCTGACACGGAGGGCGAATGAGTTTTATTTTGCAGGTGAGATAACTGGACATGCTTACTGTGAGCTGGGAAGAGGTAACGCTGTATGAATTGCTAACACAGTTACAGTGCACATTTCTTCAGTACATGTACAAATATGCTCTTTAGTAAAAAGCAGAAATCATGGCTATGTGGCACTGGATAAGGAGTTTCCCACTCCCTGTTAAACTTTTACTGTTGTGATGTCCCCCCTGCATTCCTCCTGTGCCTCCATCTGCCTCCACTTGTGTTGGGTGACACCTTGTGAGCGGGCACCATGCTCAGGACACAGCACGTATCATGACAGGGAATCTGGATCCTTGGAGGCATTTCCAGGGGACCAGAACAGGAGGTAATGGATCAGGAGTGTGGTCACAGCTGGCTTGTTGACCCCAAACTCATTACCCAGGACAGCTGGTATCTGCTCCTGGCCAGCATAGTTCTGGAAATCTATTCTGAACCACCATCATCAAAGTCAAAGGCTGATTTACCTTAAGGCATACAAGATAGTGCCATTAGAGAATAATCTTATGAGGCGGTTCCCCACAGTGACGTCATGTAGGAAGGACCTTTTTGACTCCACAATGTACGTGTCTGGTACCCAGAGCAATTCCACTAGACGAGCATCTAGTGTGAAGCTCTTGTTGCCATGAAAGACCAACCGGGGGTCTGTCCAGCGCTGCCGCAAATATATAGTGGCTGTGTAATCCTGGGAAAGAGAGGAAAACCTGTGAGGGTGCATGTGCAGAACACCTGCACAGCATTGCTGTGGCTCTGCCACGCGTGACAGGAGGCAGAACACACGTTTGTTCAAGCTATCAAAGCTCAGCTTCAAACACCTGCACTAAATCCAATAGATGTTCATCACCGTTTTATTGACTGTATTACATTTCTCATATACTTACACTGTCATGTGTAGTGTTTGAGGACTACAGATTATACTCATAGTACTTTTTTTTTTTTTTAACAAGCAATTTTGATACTTCTGTGTCCATTTTGCAGGTAAGACAACAGATGAGACGCGCACTTGAGGCCCCTCAACAAGTCACTGACATTAAAAATCAGTCATTGTCTAGAGTTGGAAAATTACACACATATTATAAACATGATCATGAAAAAGACATCAACGCTTTGGAGAAAAAAGGTAAGCAAATCCAAAACAAATGAAAAAACAAAACTTGTAGAATCTTTTTAAACAGACATTTTGAATCTAAGGGCACTAGGATTAACGAGTTTAGCCTGCCAAAATCTACCTGCAGCGACTGGAGCATTTTCATGGTGCCCCACCACAGAAGAAAAAGCAGTGCTCAGCTCTAAAGAGAATTCTTCACTGAGCCTTCGGAACAGACACAGCAGACTGTTGTACTATTTCACTTCCTTCCTTATAGAGGAAATAAATGCAACCAGTAATACCTTTTGTTTTCAAAACTTCTCTGTCACAGACAGACTGATACTGGCGATTGTGTTAACAGTGTGAAGTTGCAATGTTTTATCACAGATACGCTGCCTGTGTGCGGACGATGAAGCAATTCTGTTTCATTTCATCTATAATTTTAAAAATGCTTTAAGACAAAAGGTATAAGTAAATATCAGGTATCAATGTTAGCTTTTGCAACTTCTAAATTTAATTTCAGCCTGTGACAGAGGAAAAAACATATTAAATAATACACAATTATGCCTGTCAATACAATGAATTATGACAGTGACAAAAGTGAAGAATCCTGACTGTTTTTCTAGCTTTTATCAAGGCACAGAATAAGTAAGCCTCTGCAATGTTTTCCACGTGGTCACAGCAATTCAGATGGACCATCAAGAAGAGAAACTCCAGAACAGGAGCTATTTTACAAGGCCCTTAATTAAGTTAGAGGTATGTGAATAATTGATTTTGTTGGTTCTGCACCTTCCCCAAAGAAATAGCTTACCAAAGTTACAATATTTTATTTAGTGAATTTGTTTAATTTGTTGGGGGGAGAGGAAAAAAAAAAAAAGTCAATGGTGTTCTTGAAAATTCTGAGATAAAGTGTGGAAATTGTTCCTGACTGAACTTCTGACTGTTTGGACCAAAACACTTTGCTGAATTTACCCAAGTTGCCCATAGTTTTGGTCAACCCGAAACAGGTGTTTTCAGAGATCAGTGTCTGAAATCCAGTCGTTAACAGGAATGGAGGGAACCAGACTCAGCATTGATGGGAGATGTTCTCTGTGTATTTGTAAATTGTGGCGGGTTTTTCTTGGAATGATCAGTCCTTTGAAACTCAGACTATCGCAGCTCAAAACCGTTTCTTGACCATGAGAATAAACCCTTCCCGTGTCTTCAGTCAGCACCACCCCTACCCTACACAGAGGGCTCCTACACAGAGGAAAGGTAAGGGAGAGGAAATGCCACACAGGGGCATTTGATTCTTTCCATTTCCAGGGGGCCTGATTTCCGGAGATGTTGAGTTTTTGATGTGTAGGAACTTTGGAGCCATCTCTATTCACTTACAAGCCCACATTACTATGGTATCTACATAGTCTGCAGTCATAAATAAGCCCTGTTCTCATCACGCCTCTGAAAGTGGCCAGTAGGCACAGGAAAGCAAAGGAGCCTGGATATGACAGTTTCTGTGCTGAACACACAGGAATATATGACAAGTCTCTCAGGCAAATCCTACTCTTATCACTTATAAAATAAAATTTCTTTCACTTACCATGTCGCTCTCGGATATACTAGAAATACTTGCAATGTCCAGACTCATTGCAATCTGAACAGGTTCTCCTGCGGTGGGAAAGAAAATCTTAAGCAGAGAGAAGGGAAGAGTGAAGAGCACAACCAAACTGCTCAGGATCCGTGCAGCGCGGGCACTGCTGACAGCGGCCCATGCTATCTCTAAGACCACAGAAGCTCAAAGGGCTAGACACTGTTTCAGACATGACATTAGACACACAAATGACATCATGATCCAAAATAAAGTTGTCACTGTTAGGGAACTGGAATTCTGTATTTGGTGATGGCAGCAGAGAGCAAACACCCACCAGCCCTAGCTAAGCGGCATTTCAGTGGCATTTGCTGACGGGCAGGCAGCCAGGGCCAGTTTGTCCCTTGTTACCCAGTCCACAACACCTGCCCAGTGGCAAGAACGGTAAACTTTGTACAGAGTATTTCTCACACAGCTCTCGGAGGACTCTCCACAAGCAGGTAGCGAGGAAGAGGAAACACTAAGAGGCAGAGAAATTCAGTAATTCCTGAGACCATGCTCTGGGTTAAAACACAGAAGTGCAATAGCCTTTGCATCTTTTTAGTTATTATAGTACTGCTCTATTTACAAGCGAATTTTCAGCACTCAAGTCCCGAACCCTTAGTGTCCCCCATTTCTAACAGTAACTCTTAAACCACCACGAGAGGGCAGCTCCTCCCCAGGAAATGTCAGAGCTGGGGGCTGGAGAGGGCTCACCGGGTCCTGCCACGGAGAACATCTGGTTCTGAGGGGGGCAACTTGGTAATAGGAGCAGAAAGACACAAACCTTCCCTTAGATTGTGCCTGGTTTATCTAATCCCCAGTATCAATCTGGGGCTCCGAGCAGGGCTTGGTTCTTTCCTGGACAGCTCTCTCTGGCCAAGTGATAACACAGTGATGTCTTTCCTCATGGGACTTGTTAAACTCCTTTTTATCATCTAAATCACATTTAGGAAAGTCCAAGGGTCACAATTTCTAAATTTCCTACCAAGTAGTTTTGGCTTTTTATTTGGTTTAAACTGTTCCAAAGTCCAACATACTTCATTTGCAAACAATGTGTATTTCTAAAAGTAGCTGTCATTCACATCCTCCATCTTGTTTTGAGACACATGAAGCCCACGCAAATTAATGACCAGAGGACGGATCTGTGAGGACTGAGAGCCTCTGGAGAGGGTCACAGAGTCCTGACCACCTCCGTTTCACATGAGGTCATTCAGAAGCATCTCTTCACTGATGTGACAGGATCTAGAGGAGCTTTTCTATTCCTGCATGAGATCTGACATGCTAGGCATAACAAAATCTGCTAAACTCTGTACTGTCCCAGAAATTTATCACTGTCGTCAGAAAAAGGAAGAAGCTCGAAGCTGCCTGTAGCAGAAGGTCAGTCTGCAGGAGCTGCAATGGAAAACATCCAAGTCCTGGTGAAAGCTGATGGGGAATTTTTCTGTTGAGTATAGTTTCATTAATGGGTTCTGGCAGAAAAGCAAAATTAATAAAAATTAAAATTTTATAGCTGTTTTTTAAATTTTAATCAGTATTTTTCAGGTGCTAAATGTCATTCTGAGAAACCCTCTCCTCTGAGTGGTTACAGCACTCACCTGGAAGGTGGGAGACCTGACACCCAAACTGGACAAAAGCCTCAGGTAAGTTCCTAAATACCTGACTGTCCTTCAGGTGCTCCCTACTCCCTAGAATTTCATGAGGGTTTAAAGCATGTTTATTCTGTGTCTCAGTATGAAGTGAAAGCATCTGTCAAAAATCAGTATTTCTGGCAGGGAGAATGGCTTTATTCCTCTATAGCCATAATCTACTAAATGAAATGCCTGAACAAAAATAAAGCAGAAAATCATGTACAGTTAGAGCAGAATTTAGTTAGTCTACCGGGTTTTTCACAGAGGTACTGAAGTTTATCAATTCCCTGCTGTTAACCTCATAGATGGACATGATGTCATGCCCCACACCTGCATGCACTATCTATTCAAGACAACAGTGGATGCACAGAAAGGAGGACAGCTTTGGCTACTAGCTAATGTAAAAGAAACACAACCTGTTATAAACTGGGACATGCTAAAGAAAGCTTAAAGCATGCTCTCCCCTCCACACAAGCCTTACAGACTGTTCTTCAAATGGTCAAATGCATGGAGCCAACTTACCACCAAAGTAGGGCCTGAGGTATTTGTTGTATCCCATGGTGAGGTTCTCAAATCCAGGGAGGGATGTTGTGTCTCTGCCATGCAAGTCAGATACATGACCCAGGGCGCACCTCCTGGGGACACAAATATGTCCTGTTACGTGTGGCCAGGCGTGCTGGGCACATCTGGTGTGCTGCTGCAGCTGTGTTTCCAGATTGTGCTCAAACAAGCAAACAAACTGCATAAAATGCTTATTAAGTAGATCATTGAAATCACGAGCACTTGCTGATATTGCTTATCTTGGCTGAATAACTGTCACCTTGAAGAGGTGGGATGGTAGCTTAAGGACATTCTTAAAATGTCCCAGACGAATCAAGCAAGATCTATGTATCATCAGTCTTAGTAATAACTTAAGAGTCTCCCCCTTCCCACTCCTCCTCATAGTCCATATAAAGAATATGTTGGTTTTTTTTCCTCTCGCTTATGACAACCTGAGACAAACCTTACTGACCAACAGCTGCTCCCCCGAGTCACCAGTCCCCTAAAGCAGCTTCCATCCTCCCACGTTAGTGCCAGGCAGTGTCCCTACAGCTGCTGTCGGGAGTAAAACCTCCGAGTACACCAGAAGGGGAAAGGCAGAGCACTGAGCACTTCAGACACCAACCAGGCGTTGTGGGCTGAACCTCCCCGAGCTGCTGTGCATACAGAGAGTTCAACTCGAATTTGCAATGTCAAAATTAACATTTTGTGGATGGACAATAAAGCCAGCACCTGGTTTGATGAGGCTAACAGACCCGTACCATCATATCGGCAGATGGAGGGACAGGGTTTTGGACTGAGAAGTTTTATGGTGCAGTGTCCCTGTGTGGTAATGTGCTCACTCGAAAATGTAAATGAGTGAATTGTTAACGAGTTCATCATCGCTTTGTGAAGGGCTGAAGGAGGTGGAAGGCAGTGCCTCTACCTCTCCCCAGAGTCTCAGGACCACTGATCCGTGCAGTAAGAAACTTAGCAACATAGTTTCTCAAAGCTCTGATAATTTTTCTTCTTCTGTTCCCTTTAAAGCTGGATTAATAGTCCTTGGAGCTTTGCTGCAGGTTTTAGACCAAATAGGACCTTACAGCAGAACTGAACCAGTTTGCACAGCATAAGCATAAACTTATAGTTTCAGGGATGGCAATACAGCTGGGAGCCCTGTGCAGGGCATTTCCAGCAAAAACTGCAAACTCTTCTGGTCCGGAATGGGAAATAAGGGGTTGCACTACGGTACATACTGTATTTTGGGGATCTGTGCAGGTTACTCTCTTTATGCCACATCCGTTACTGCACTCAGCTTGCTTTGGAAGGGCTGGATAATTGGAAGCATAGTTTCCTTTTGACCCACATTATTTATATGAAACAAAATTCAGATGTTCCTGTAAGACAAAACAAACACTCTGCTTACCTTTGGGTTGGAAGGAAAAGACACAGACTGAAGAAGCAAAAACATCTGCAGAACATTTCTGGAGATTATTTCTGTATTTGCTCTGCTTGTCTGTGGAGCATAAAAGGCAAAAGTTTTGTGAAGAACAATTTTAAGGGAAGGACACATGGAAAAGAAATCCTGCACAGTCAAAACCACACGGTGTGTAATGTCCAACATTCCCTACACATTAATGGCTCCTGTCCTTTTTTCTATCTTGTACCATTTTTTAGCACTGTACTATCTTAACACTTTCCATATAGAAGACACTAGCAACAACTCAGCTCCTGAACTCCTTGACAAGGCCACCAAATTTTAGCTGCCACTTTTTTTAGATAGGGCTTTCCTTCTTTCCCCATGGGATGGTGATTAGCTGATGTTGAGAATGGCACCATGGGAAGGGATGTATTAAATAGAAAAATGTTTAGGTAGCTCCTAGAGGCACTCAGACTCTGAAGCCAAGTGAGATCTGCCCACATATGACAGATTCAGCATCTTTTAGTCCAGGGCTCCACTGATCAGCTACGCTGAAACGCTGTAGCTCTGTGCTCTGCTAGCCTGTACCTGGGATAAACCCCTGCTATTAATAGTCATGTTGGAAAGTCACTCAGCGTGCAGTACAGGATGAAATCATTCCACTGTAAATGGGTTTCGTTGACTTTTCTGGGAGTGGAACCAAATCTTGGCTTCTGGCATGGGACTCCCATGGGCTCGTGCTGGCCTTGGAGCAGATGCCACGATGGGCGACTTAACTGTGTGCTGCTCCGCTCCCCATTTTTGCTCCCTGCCTGAGACAGGGCATCGGTTGCCCAGCTTTTCTGGAGCGTCCAGAGGGCGCTGCCACACACCTCACACGTGTTGCCACAGCGAGCTGCTGCAGGATGGGGTGGGGAACGGCACTGCCTCAGCTGCCAAGGGGAGGCTGGTACTCAGCCATCAGCAGTTTGAGCTGGGAACACAGCACTGCCTGACCGGCTCCGCTGCACTACCTGAAGTGTACCCCATCTGTCAGAGCCTTCCTCCAGATACCGGCACAACATCTTTCTTGGGTGGATACGAGTCTTCCTCGTTATTACAGTCACAAATTGGGAATGACTGCAAATCTTTAGTTCCCGTGTCTTGGCACCAGTGAGAGCAAGACCCCAGCTTCAGACTCCGTGCCTTTCCCATCACTCATGGCCCTCAGGGCCTCAGCTTAAAACCTGGCTGTTCTGCAGTAACCTAAATACCAGGAATTTTCTGCTTGTGTTAGATTCTTCCTGTGGTAGTTCACCATAGCCCAGAGGACATGCTGCCTTCTCAGCCAGCTGTACAGCTCTGGTGCTGTGCCATGCAACAGCAGGGCTCCAGGCAAGGAGAACATCATTGCCCACACAGAGCCACTAAAAACACCCCCAAACATTCAAGCCCCACAAATGCTGGGCATCCCACTGGAGAAAGGATGCTTTTCAAAACAAAATATGCTCCAATATCTGTCCAACATCTGAATTCTTAATGAGGCTTTGCACTTCCCTTTCTCTGAAGATGGTGTTCAGATGTGTCCAGATGTTACTGAGTGCTCCTCACTCTGAAGTGATCATGCAGGGCTAGAGAATCATTTACCAACCCACAGCAATGTTAGAGCACAATTCTGATGGCAAAGAAGAAGTATTAGTCCAGGTAGTTTAAATAAGGACTTCTAGGAAGAAAGGGTAATTTTACAAATTAGCATTTAGTTACAGTATGAGAATTCATGAACTTCAGCTGAGGAACCTCTCACAAGCATCCTTCACGACCACCTGTTTTGCACAGGGGCTGTGGTTGCAAGCATTTTGGTGCATCAGAGTAAGTTTCTAAACAGTTTTATTCTATCTGATCCTAGTTACTAAGACCTTTTGGGAAAAGCGGAGCAAATTCTATTTCTTTTGATGGCTGACTAATGGATGGAGACCTTTTACATAGTAAAAAGCCTTCTTGGGACCCTGCTGTGTCTTCAGTTAAGGGAAGCGAAATGTGCACGGCAGTGTGCTGCTGCTGTCTAGTGAAGACAGTTGAAACAAACCAACTTGGATAAATTTATGGCTGCTCCTGTCACAGCCCTGAGTGAACTACAGACTCCATTTCTCTGTGGCTCTGCTCATTCTTTGCAAAACAAGGAAAATCTTGTTCTCCTTCAGAGGATGGCTGTGAAGATAATAAATACATCAAAGGCTGCGAGGCTGTGAAAGGGAGATCTGTACCTAATAGAGCTAGCAACTAGGCATAGCAAAGTACTCAGGGGCAAGAGAAAGGTGATAGCAGTGCCCAGAGCTGAATATAACCAAAGCATTTTGCTAGTCAGGGTATCAGCTAATACAATGGCAGTTCTGCTTTTACAGTGCAGGAGCTTTGATCAGAGGTTACCAGCTTCGTTAGTACAGTATACTGAGAAGAAAGTATTGTAAGATTGTGTACTTATGTTTCTCTGTCAGTAAAGGATTTCAGTTTACTCTAATAGAACAAACCCAAAACTTAACCACCGTTTCACCTGAACATTTTTCTGTGGTCACTAGAAGCACAGCACAGAACAGCAGTAGTCACAAAGGCAGTACTAGTACAACTGGTGGAGAGATGGCTTCCAATGCCAAAGTTATATAAAAATCATTCATTCTGTAGACTCAGAGGTAATGAAAACCTTGAGAAGGTAATAGCTTGCTTACTCAGCTCTGTGTTCTCTCTACTGGCTGTGAAAATTACACAAAGACACAAGTATTATAGTGAAATAGATCCAGCTAGAGTCCTCTGTGGAAGCCTGTGTCTACTTCCAGAGAATTTAATGAAATAATGCTTCTCTAAACCAACCAACAGCACTATGCATCTCCCACTACACCTCCGTCTGTGCTTCCTTAATTTGCTTTATTCCTCTATCTTTGAAGGGGCGGTAGGAATGAAAACACAAAAGGAGGAAGAATCACTGGCAGCTTCTGTTTACAGGGAACGGTGTGAGGTAATTGAGATGTACACTGTCACCTGATGGGGCCTGAAATGGTCCCCAGGCTCCTCTGCACCACTGCCAGTGTAACCACAGTGACAGCCAGGCTCCTCCCTCCCGGCAGGACGAACGTGAGGGGAACCACCGCAGTCCTGCATCACCTCCCCCTGGCTGTCTGGAAGCACCCCCGTGTCTCACTGCACAGTATGGATCAGTGTAGTCCCCAATTTTCTACCAGCTGATGACATCCCCGTGCCAGGCAATAGGAGCTTTTACAAGAGTCAAAAATGTCACCCAGAAAACCAAACCCATATGACCAGCTTACTAAAGCTTAAGGTGATAATTCACAAGGTCAGATTTTACTAGAGCCAAACCGCTATGACTGCAGAACCTGCAACACAGGCGTAAGTGCATCTCAGAGTAAAACCTGGCTAGGGAAGACAGAGAAAACAAAACAAACGCTGCAATAAAACCAGATTGCACTTAATTTGCTCTTTTAGAGGTTGTCTGTATTTATTACACAAAGTTATGATTTTCGTGATGAACTCAGGCGTCATTTGTCTGCTCTATTCCCCTGCCCTGTGAGCTCTGCGGGACCCCCCGCAGGCTGCCCGCACCGCGAGCAGGGCACGAGCACCGCCAGGCACACGCAGCCCCGGCCAGCCTGCACCCCACCTGCCTGGTCCTCACTAGACCCCCGGCACACCCTCACACCTGGAACCTCAGCCTGCCTGACCCAGGCACAAGTAAGCCCATCTCTGAAAATTTTAGGCAACCATTATCATCGGGGTGTTTTCACAAGTGCTTTGATTCCCAGGACAAGGTTTGATGGATGTCATGTGAGGAGGCTTATTTTCATCTCAGACAGGGGATGGGGATTGTTTGGCTCTGCTGGAGGACCAGCACAGCCCTGGCAGCAGTTTCACCACCTTTCCCCAGCCCAGGCTGCTGTGTTGCTCATGCAATGCCTGCACACAGGAATGGTGCTACAGAGAGCAAGTGGACAGGGTCAGAGCCTCCCCTTTGGCTCCCTGTATTCACTCCTGCGGAACAGCTTCCCAGGAGGAAGCATCACTACACAGTCACCAGGAGTTTCCAGCTTCACGACTGCCTCGTTGGCTGCACCATTCTGTGCTGAGCTTTCTTTGGCCACTGACATCAAGGTGAAAGTTGCCAAATATTATTACAAAATTATGAAGGAGGCAAAAAGCATCATACAGCCTGGGATCAGACTTCACTGGCTTTGCCAAAATGTCACTTCAAGGTCAATGTATTTGTTTATCCAGAAGAGGTTTTGAGTGATTTAAGACAGATGTAATCTGTCTTCCCTTTTTTAACGTTTCTTTTTTTTCCCCTGCCTAGCCTGAACTGTGAGCAGTTGTCTGATCTTGAAAGACAACTCCTTTGGGGATGTGCGTGGGCAGGGGATTTTGTAAGGAAAGGTTCATGGCATGACAGCTGCAGTCAAAGAGTCAGGTATTCTGATGATTTATTATGAGAGCTGTTCAAATTTTAACTCACTGATCAAACAAATCATTAAAGGCTGATATAAAATGAATGGCTTCTCAATTTCCTCAACTTTAAAATATTTTTCAAAAAAACTTTAATGCCTCTTCTTCCCAGAAGAAAAAAATAATTGCTATCTTTTTAATTTCTGAATGTTAAAAATCTATTTTGGCAGGCCAGGAGAAAATCTGAAGCAACTACAAGGAAGAGAATGCAGTTAACAACAGGGACACATTTTTACGCAACATTTTTACACAAGCCACTCTTACTGGAAACCTTAGTTATTTGACACTACCATGAATTTATACAGAACAAATGCCATTATTACAGAACTAAAGAGCTAGTGAGATCCTGTCACGTGTCAACAGATATATGAGCTCACTCCTGGGCTGGTCAGGGACAAAAAGGGACATCAGAGGCTGATGGAGGAAAAGGAAGTGGGAGAACCTGGAAACAGCACCTGTACCAGTGGGCTGACAATACTGAATTTGTTTCTGATTGTTTAGCTTCAAAAATATGTTTTCTTGTTCGTAATATTTTCTGAGTAAAGAAACTGAGAAAAGACTTCAATTGTGTTAAATAAAAGAAGGTAAACCAAAGTACATAATTTTGGGCTGAAAGGAATGTCTCAAATTGACTTAAGTCTTTCATGTTTTTGTATTCAGTCAAAACCTCAGAAAGTTTCTGTTTCGGTTGGAACTGAAACTTCTTCTGTCCTGCTGGTTTCCCTGTTTGAACCTAAATTCAGCCAGGTTGTTTAATAACTTGACACAGTCTAGAAGGTGCAGTTTTAGCCTGGAAGAGCAGGAGGTGTGTTTCAAAGCAGATGCTGTGGGAGGGCCCAGGCCCCAGCAAGGCACATGCTGGCTGTGGTGGGTGTGACCCCAGTGCTGAGAGCAGGCTGCTTGGTGACAAGACACCAACTGATTTATTCTGCTTTTTGGTTTTTTAAGTTGCCTTGAGTGGTTATCTGGAATCACGGACAAACAGGTGACTTTATGGTACTTGCAGAAATCCTTCAAGAACTTCAGTGAACTTCTGCTCTTGGTAAAAAATAGATTCTTTCCATCCACATCACTGTCATTACATCCCATGAAAGATCACCTCTCAGTTCCAGAAGGTGCAGGCATGGCTGGGGTGACTGGCTGAGGCTGGAGCCCTCGCTGTGTTTCGGTGCAGGGCTGACCCGCGGCGCTGGGCAGGGACAGGGCAGAGAGCGCCCTGGGCTGCACGGACACACCAGCACCGGGGGCCTTAAAAATACACAGCCCGCTCCCCATTCCATACGTGCTGGTACCACAAGCAGCACATACATTTATATACATAGACTTATCCACAGTAATGCTCCTGCTACGAGGGGGGATCAGGCCTATAATATAGGTTATTATATATAACCATCAGGTTATATGACACCCCATAAACTGCTGGCCTGATTCCTGTCTTATTTATTTCAATGAAAGGCAGAAGCAACTCCAAGATACAAGAAGGGTTTACATAAAAACAGGTTCAGTCCTTATGTAAGAATGTTAAAACCATGCCTGGGTAATGTATTTATGTTTTCCAAGATGTAAACTCTCATCCTGGCAGCTGCTTGTGGGAAGTGGCAGCTTATGCTCACATCTGCCCACCCAACATGGCACACAGGTCTGCCTACAGCTTGCAGACTTGACTTCTTTAAATACAGAGAGAAATTCTTAAATTATATCAAAATTAAGGTTCTGAGGTTTACTTACATGAAAGAAATTCTTCCTCCAAAATGTCAAGTTTGGCTTCTGATTGGTCAATTCATTTACTCTGTCTGAGCAAGTACAATGTACATAAAATTTATAAATAATGACAATTTTATGCAGAAATCTGGCATGCTCCAGGCAGCTCTTTGTCTCTGCACTAGATACCTTGACTCTAGCTCTAATCTAAACTTGCCTGCAATTGTCAATCTCCTGTGGCTGCAGATCCGTGAGCTCACTGCTGTCTGCGCTCAGTCATGTTGGGCAATTACTTCAGGCTCCATTCACTCGACAAACCTGCCCCTCAGTGCAGGCAGAGATCCAGGCCTGGGTGCAAAAGGTTCATCTTCCCTCCTCCAACAGGCAGGCAGATCACAAGCCCAGCCACACTGCTTTCTATGATTTTGCTCTCTACTTGCCAACACTGTAATTGTAACCCTATATATATGGTCCCTCCCACCTCAGCAGTTCTGCTCGCTGAGTCTCCTCCATTGTCTGTGTGCAGGTATTTTATGTGAGACATAATTATTCTTGTTCCTATCAGCCGAGACAAGCATGCACAAGATTAACTCCCTCATGGGACACACAATGGTGTACCCTGAGTACCTTCCGAACTGTACATGTGAAGAGGAGGATAATAAGGCCTTTAGGTACTTGTTACGTTAATGGTAAATAAAACAAAGGTAGTTTACTGGGGATCTTTGTCGAGTGCTCTGCTCAGTTCTGGGAGTGCTGGAGAAGGAAATGGAAAATAAAAGGTAATTATTATGGAGAGATTCTCACGTGAGCAGAATTTGGAAAGAATGAATGAGAGTCTGTCATTTAGACCAAACAGAATTAGAGAGGCACAGAGATAAAGGAATACATAGAGAAAGTCCATCAGACATTTTGTTTCTGATTATTCTCACACTGGGCCAAGGGCATGGTTGACACGCCAAAAGGCTACAGCATACACATGGCTGCAAAGTCCACAGTGAACACATGGAAATTTCTGTTCCAAGTTTCCCAGGTAACAGACAACTGTAAAATAAGAAGCCAGCAGATGCCCTGGGTAACTAACTGGATTGCTCTTCTTGGTCATCTGTGATGGCCACAACAAAGGGAACAGTTTCCCCTCAGCCCTGTGCTGGCCAGTCTCCATCGCAGGCCTCCGTCCCACCTCCCGGAGCGTGTGCTGCAGGGCTGTTCAGAAATGAATGTGATTGAATCCAGCAGTTGCTATGTGCCCTGGCCCACCCCTCCAAGAGGAAAAGCAGGAGGGACTCGCTGACCTCTCAGAGGAGGAAAGGAGTGATGGATAGAACCACTCTGTCTTCCTTGTCGCTGAGCACCTGCCTCCTCGGAGCAGACGGGTGCGGTGGCGTGCCAACCTCAGCAGCGCCTTCCTGAGGAGGGGAAGGACCCAGCGTGGTTGAAGGGAGGGAGTAAAGATGAACAGAGCTGCCAGTAAATCACTAATTGACAGCTTGACACCACCCTGACAAATGAGCACGTAAGAAAATAATATCAGATGGGGCCCCAAGGAGCACAGTTCAGACGTAATAATTCATCTTACACATATATTAGTCTGAATTTCTGTAGGGCAGTGAAACACTCCTCACCACAGTGAATTTTAGGGGAAAACCAGCTACGCCATGTCTTGAATGTCTTCACAGCCCACTTCTCCCAACACATTTTATTTTGCTCTTGCAAACAGCACAATCCAAGCTGCACCGCAGCTGCGTGTCCTTCCACGCCAACATGCGTTTTTCCACAGTTAATACTCAATGTCCACAATAAAGCCATAGACATAAAAACACAAAGTGCCAGCATTTGACTTGGAGCAGAATTTAACTTTTAGTACATAAATGCATCTACCTATTGTATTTAAAGAAATAATTTATATATGAATAAATAAAGCTTTATATTCAAAGCCAGTGAACACACCTGCAATGGGCCGCTGCAGCTTAGTATGAACAATTCTGCTTTCTTCCCAACACATTTAAACCCGTCACAAGGCTCTGGCGTGGCAGAATTACCTGGCTGCAGTGACTGGCAGGACAGTCCCCAAGTGCCCATTAATTGTGTGACCCTGCAGCCCCAAAGAGCTTATTACATGAAAGAAGTCACCTCTGGACAATAATTAGAAGCAGACACAGCACTGAAAGTGTCACTCACCTGCCCACAGTAGCTGCCACTGAGAGAACTGTATTTGAAACCAAGTGCCCCACACGCTGTTTGCCTTTGGCTTGCTCCATGCAGCAAAGGAGATGTGTGCCGGGGTCCTGGGGGCAGAACTGTGGCCCAACACAGACCTGCCTTCAGATGCTCTAATCTTACTCAAGTGCCTGCACTTAATGCTTCCCACCAACTAGGTGCCTCTGTGGGTTAGGAGAGAACTTAAAAGCTAGTTCACAATACCAGACGCAAGATGACAGACTTAAAAGGCACCCTGGTATCCTTTCATGTCTGTCAGCTCTCGCCCGCAGTTTGACAGCAGCTTTCCACCACTTGCTCAGGTTGTGCCCCTTCCCAGGCTGCTACATTGCCACCGTTCAGTACCCTCAGCCTGGGCTGGGAGGGTTTCAACATGCTCCGGAAATTTGCTGGGCCTCAGTGGTCCTCTTACCCCTTCCCGGAGACAGGCTTTATCTAAAGGTATTTAATCTGGACTTGTTTTTATGTTACCTTGTTTTTAAAGGCCATTCAGCATCGTGTTTCTTAGTACAACATGCCACAAAGTAGCAGTAAAACAAGCAAGAATGTTTTTTTATTTGGACTTTTCCTCTTCTTTTTAAATCACCCAAATTGCATAAGCATTTCTTGTTTCTAAGAACAGAGAAATTAAAGTGCTCAGAGGTCAAGTTATTTGTCTCTTATCAGTAACAGACTACCTGCCAAGATGAACAAGTGTCCTGCAGAACACGTGCCAACAGCTCCTCGCTCAGAGCAGTACCCAGTTTCATATCTCTCCAGGAAATCCGATTGACAGCCGCCATACACACGAAGGCATCGTGGACTCTCCCCATGCTGCCCTCCGAGCCCGGGGTTGGGGGAGCAGCAGCCACCCTGCAGCTTTGCACTGTGTTATTTTTCCTCCTCATTTTCATTTGGACCCATTTATCCAACCTTGAAACCCCTCCCAGCTGTGCAGTGATGTGGCCCTGTGGCAGGCATTGGTCTGCGGAGCACCAGCTTTATTTAAGACAATCCTTCACACAAGCGATCATCAGTAACTGCTAACCTACTCCCTAAAAGACACAGATCAATTGTGTTCATTGAGTATTATAACCCCTTAAAATATTAATGCCCTATCAAGGAGACAATTTCACTGAGCCTAGGGACTCTTCCATTATTAGAAATTATGCCCCAGCCTTAAATAAATTAACTCAATAAATGTCTTCCCATGAATACAAATTCCTGCTTAGGGCTTGCAAATAAAATGATTTAGAGCTGTTCTCTGAGGAAAGATGAGGTGTTTAAACTTGCAAAAGAGGAAGGGCTACCATATTCATTAGTCTTTTGTTTTAAATGGACTTCTTTTTTTAAACTGAAAGCATCCTCCCTTGGAAAGGAGGGGGAAATCTTCAGAAAATTAATTTGTTACACCTTCTTACACTGGGCTGAAGTTTCAGTTCCGCAAATACCCTGGCCAGGGCCACCGCGGGAGCGGGCTGGTGTCCCCGCCGGGAGCGCTGCCCTGCCGCCTGCTCGCCCCGCTGCTGGCAGGAGGCAGAACGAGCTGCTTGCCTCGACGCCGGCCACCCGCTCCGAGAAACAGCCGGGCCATGGAGGCTGGACAGGGCGTTCTGCCATTGCCCCGAGGTTGAATTTTGCAAAAGGGGGCTCTTTCTGCAGCCGTGCCCGTGTGCTGGCGGCACTGGGAGGGCAGCGGGACTCCCAAGCAGTGGAAGCAGGGCCAGAACTGCCCCCCAGCAGCACAAAACTGACCCTTGCAAAGCAGCACAGTGCAGCGGGGAGAGGCTGTGCGCTGCTCCCAGGGCACGGAGTGCAGCAGCAGCCTTTCAAACCTGAAAAACTGCTTTTATGCTGTAACTAGACCAGCTGGTCATTACTTATTGAGGGTTAGATAACAGGAGCAATGCTTAAAGCATAACTTTTTCTGTAATATGCCCTTAATGCTGAGAAGAGCTGCCAGGCCCGACCGCTGCGCTACTGTTCTCTCACCTGGCCTCAGGTCACCGAAGCTTCAGCCAAGGCCACACCACAAAACCCCACGAGGCCCAACACAGCACTGGTGCAGTCAGCAGGAGTCTTTCAGCCTCCAACCCCCTATCTTCCACTTACATATGTCTAAAAGACACAGTTCATAGGGTGTCCGTTAATAAAGCTTCGGCCTTAGCAGGTGTTTGTAATTTCAACAAAACATAAAGCATACGCCAGCCCATTAATCATCCCAAGCCTCCTGTCAAAGCATTTGCCCTCTTCATATCGATGAATCGACTGTAGCAACATGAAAGCCACACCATCACATTTAATTAGGGCTGTATTTCACACCAAAGGCCCCTCACGTTTGATGAAGAGTGTTACAACTCTGCATCCTCTCAGGAACCTCTGAGCTAGCACGATGAATCCAGAGCAACAGCAGAATAATACCTTGGCTGGCTGTTATGTGTACTCTCACCATCTGCATTTTTAGCCAGAGATTTTTGGAGAAGTTAGACACACACACAGACACACAGGCATTTTCTGTGCACTGTTATACTGTTACCATTGCATCACTTCAGAAACTGATCTTCTGAGGTGAGCACAGCCTGCTTTGCTCCATCTGCACTGTCCTTAAGGACAGGACAGCCCTGGACAGGTAGTCTGCAACATCAGGAGGTGTGTAGGTAGCACCCCATGGCTTGGTTACCTGCCTGGCAGCAGCTGCCAGATATCTCTGCCTGCCTATGGGACGTCCAGAGCCACATCCATGCAGCAAGAAGAGGCATACCCAGGGCTGTGCTGCAGCAAAAGACAAGCACAACATTTCCCCAAAGGATATGCCTTAGCTCAAAATACAGCGTAAAGACATACACATTCCTAAAACAGGGCAGGTAATCAGATGGTCTCTGCAGATAACAATCAACAGGAATACCATGGGGAAAGTAAAGTCTCTGTCTTTTCTTTATGCTCAGGTATCGAATTGATGAGATTTTGATAACCAAAGCACTGTTGTTTGCTGGTTAAGAGCTCACATGACTTTCTTGGTCCTGGCTTAAGAAGATCAGAGCAGGCTTCAAAAAATGGATGCAATGTTTCCAGTTCATACTTTTCAGTTTGTACATACATGAACAGTTCAGTCCTGAACTGCAAGACACACCTAAAATATGCAAGTCAGGATTTAAAAACTGCCACTCTGATTCCACATGACTGAATCAGAAAGGTTTGTAAAAGAGACTATAGATTCAACCTACTTGTGCCTCAGATAGAGAATTTCCATCAAAAGCCACCCACAGAGACACCTGAACACAGGAATTTTACAAGGGCCTCAGGGAGATTGCCTTGGCAGCAGCCGTCTCCCTCAGTCTCTCCCCTTCACTGCACCGACTTTTCACTGGTACCTGTTGCATTCCCAACTGATGCATCAGTGGGCTGTTGGGCTGGTGACAGGAAACACTCCCCAGCAGGAATGCTTGCTTATGTGCTGTAGTGTTTAACTACAGCATCTGAATTCACATCTTAGTGCACTTGAGGGCTGGGATAAACATAACCCCAGTTTACACAAGTGAGAAATTAAGAGAAAGAAAGCATGCAGGCAGAGAGAGGGGCTGCAGCCTGCTTAGGGGTGGGAGGGAAGGCAAGCAGTGGAAAGAGCAGCTCCCCCTCTCCCTTACTTCCACCCTCACCGAGCCCCCACAGCCCCAGGACTGGGAGCCCACTGCTGTGCCTGATCTACCATGGGGCCTTTGGGCACCACTTCCCAACCGCTTCTCCCTGGTCAGAAACATCCCACCTGCCTCAGTTTCCCCCCAGACCTCACCTTTAGCAGTTGTATGCAGCCACCAGCCGCAGCCGCCCCCAGCACAAGGTGCTCCACGGGATGGCCCCACTGCCCAGCGGCCAACCCTCATCCATGGACAACCCACACAGCCACCACCACCGACCAGCACAGGGCTCTATTAGGGCCAATTAGCTCTTAAGGTAATGGGAAAGCGTACCTGTGCAGCAATAATAAATTTCAAAGCAATCTGGCAGAACGTAAGGTTTGAGCAGCGACTCCCCAGCTCTGTGCAGCCGGCTGCAGCCTTGTGGCTTCCTGGGAGCGTGGCAGGTGGGTGGCTGCCTCCTCCAAGCCCCTGCTGCCACCCACCAGGTGCTGTCCCCAACACTGTGGCTCCCCACTCTGTCTCCAGCCGCTGGCCAGGCTCTGCCCTGCCACAGCGCAGCCGGCGGTGATCCTTGCTGGGGCAGGCTGATGCTGTGGAAGATTATTCCTTAATAGGCTGATCTCCGTGCTAGCAAAGGACTGAGGAAGGGAGGAATACATTATCAGCTTTGATCTGGCATTACAGCGTGCTTGCTGCTTCGGTTCTGCCTCCCAAAAGCAGAACCCAAAAGCTGAGCTAGAAAAGGCAGATAAATCAATCCACTCATACCACGTTTATTTTCTGTAGTCATGAGCTGGGATCCTGGCAGCTTAAAACAGCCGTGACACTCACTCTTGCTACAAAGAGAGGCAATGGTTGGGCTCTTGCCAAAGATTACCTGTAGAAATGAATAGTTGCCCAGTGTGGAGGCAGGGCAAGGTGGTAACACAGCTACAGCAGTGACCTGGGGCCAGACAACATCACACCAGAAATATTTCTGCCCCATTTCAGCATTTAAGGCAACTGTCAATCTAGACCCATTGCATAACTTATCTTTCTAGCTTTTCTAAAATAAATGCCTGAAAGACAGGATAGAAAGAGGAGGCAGAAAATTGATGTTGTGAGAAGTGTCATTTTATACTGTAGACTTATTTACAGCAAACTCTGTGACTTGGCGACGGTGTCTACAGCAACAAAGAAAATAAAACACTCAATTGTTACCAGTATGCTCTTCTTGGGTGAAACAATAAATCAAACACAAATCTCAAACCAGACTCCTCAGGGTGCACAGGACCCATTTTTTGGTCTGTGCTTTCCCACCGGGGCCCCGCTCCCCAGCTGTGCTCCCCAGCCCGGCCTGCCGTGCAGGTCAGGCATGGCCAGCGGCTGAGGCCTTGTGCCAGGGAACGTGTAAATCCCAGGAGGGACCCCTTCTCCTCCCTTCGCTTCACCCTGTGTCTGGTGTGAGCAGAGCAGGACATACCAACACGCTCAGTGCCCAGCTCCTGTCCCCACATCACCCCTGCTCTGGAGTTTCTTCCTGCACTAGAAAAGAGCCTCTAATGTTGAAGGTACCTACCACAGCTCAGAAAACCAAAGGTCTGGGAGATGTCGTTAGCCTGGCTGTATTTTGTCCTATTAATTACACAGCAGATCCAACAGAGCAATTTTTTCTCCCCACCTTTTGAAGCCTTCTGTATTGATTAACTGGAAAATAGGCAAACAAACAGCCCTTTTCTCCCTGTGCCTCAAACACAATCCTCACGGTCAACGGGACGGCAGGAGGAGCGGCGGGCCAGGCTGGCCTCACAGGCTCTGCCCTCCCGGGGCACCCGCTGCCCTCCCTGCCTCCAGCCCAGCCCCTGCCGAGGGGCGCCCGTGCACGCTGCGCCCTGACACATCGCAGGGCAGAGACATCCTCCAGGGAAGAATGGGCTGAGGGACATGAGCAACGTCAGAGGTCAGAGCCAGCCTCTGCTTTGAGAAATTCCGTCATTGCTCCACGCCTTAGCGACCCACACGAAAAATGGAGATTATAGCTGTGCACTCTGTCTCCTAGGGACCTCTAAAGACAAAGATTCCTAGAAAGACACCTTTCTGTTGATCCTCTCTTATTTTGACTCTCAATCACCAGGACTGGTTGTTCTTTTCTCTGAAAAACTGAAGGGCCAGGTAAGCCAAGTGTCCCATCCAGCCCTGGCCTGAGTCCAGGCTGCCCACGGACGCTGCCCTGGCACCATGGCATCCTACTCCAAAACCCAATTTATGCATCACAGAAGCAATAGGTGACATCTTACCTTTCATCCAGTATTTAAAAACCCTTCTAAGGTGTGAACGCTTTATGAACTGCCAGTGAATGGGGACACGTGGCACAGGGGATCCCGGCTGTAGGACGGCTGCCACCAGCACGGCTTCCTCAGCCACCGTGTCCGCAAGAGCCATGGAACACACGTGGGCAGCCCTGAGCCAACCTCGCAGCAGCCTGGTGTCCAGCACCCTGCAAAACCCTACCCAACACTAAGTTATTCATGGCTAGGCAGCTATTTACTGTAAAACACATTTCAGGTTCCAGCTGCTCTTTGAAAAACAAGCAATGCTAACAAAAATATTCCCTGTCACCAATACCATCATGTTCTTAACAGGTCTAACATGCCAATATTGTTGATACTTGAACCAAAAAAAAGATTTCAAGTAGGAACAAAAGTTACAGACTGGTACCAGATACACTGTTTTCCAATCCAAAATCCCATTTAATTATTTCCATTACGACATTGCCCATTTACAACATTAAAACCATTATTTTATCTGTGTGCACATCAGCACCCAACGTTCATGCCTAGACTCTTGTACAGGTTTTTAACTTTGCTTTGAAGATAAGGAATAAACTTTAAAAGTAAAAAGAAAGGTCAGTGTAACCTCTTGTCAGATACAGGAATGAGTTTAGGAACAGACAATTAGTTGGACAGTTAGTTTCAGGTGCACACAGTTTGTTATTATCTAAGATTAATGCACAATTGTGGTTTAATCTTGGTCAAAACGCTTACCTGATATGATGTCATTCCTTTCTGCTCTCTAATTTATTAAGAAGGTATTTCACCCATATGAGCAAGTTCAGCTGTCAAAACCTGGGCAGATATTTAAACTGGCACTAGATTAGGATCTACTGGAAATTATTGCTTATTTTTATGTTGAGGATGAAACACTCTAAGACAGCACATCAGATCAAGATGTACTTATTAGACAAACTGCAGTAAGTACTAGTTTCAGGTTTGCATGCTCATGAGAAGGAAAGTTATCTCTACTGATAGTGCACATTTTTTTGGAACTGTTCTGAACACCATAAACATAAAAGAAGCTTAATTACAAGACTTTTTTTTTTAAATGAAGAATGTTCCCCCCAAAGGACCTAGGCCTATATTGTTATAACTGTTTTCTTTCAAGGTGGGGGGAGCAGGAATATTTTTAAGAAAAAAATTAAATGCTAAAATACTTAAAATTACTACATGAATGTTTTATGTTTCTCTCCAAATGCGATGGCACCTGCCGGTAGGATTTATCCCTCCTGCAGCACAGTGTCTCTGCTGGGGCAGCCGTAATGCCTCCGGAGGTGGCGATGCAGCAGGGACCCCCCAGCACCTCTGTGCATCTCATGCAGCAGTGTACCCAATTCAAAATCTTTTGGCTTTTCATTTTGTCCCAGACAGTCATGGAGAGAAGATATGGACATACTCCATTTACTTCTGAAGTGGCTGGATGTTGGTTATAAAAAGACACTTTATATTAGTTTCATTATTCAAGAATAATAATTCCTGCTGCATGCTATTTTTGAGCTGAGGAATTCTGGATAATGGAAGATGTTAGATTCACATTATCCATGCAGGGTATGAAAGCAGCCACGCGTGCTACCAGCAGATGAGTAAAAGAGCAGATAAATTTCCTACCTGAAACTCTTGCCCTTCGTTATGTGCTGAGTCCCAGCCCCACAGCCGCTCACCCAAGAGGAGCTCTGGCACAGCCAGCACGGGAACTGCTCCTCGGGGAAGAGTCATTCAGGTACACACTTGTCAGCAGCACCAGGCCCAGGTGTGCATGTGTGTGATATCTCCACTGGAAAGGACATCTCTGAAAAGCTTACTCATGGAGCATTTCAGTAATTTCCAAGATTAATTTCCAAGAAACAAGCATCTTCTGCTTTTGGGCAAAACAAGAGGGGAAAAATCACCTTGAGGTTTGCATGGATTTAGTTTATATTAAGCTTATAAAATAGTAGTGGTAGGTTTGCTACCAGAAAGGCAGCTCTCATTACCTACAATAGGTTGAGGCTTAGCAGTCTTAGGAATGCCTCAGCAATTGGCAGGGCAGTAAAGAAACATTTTGTGTTTAAAAATAGTCTCAACTGTTGTTAGAAGGGATTAAGCAATGTTTTTTTCCTTTATCAGCACAACAGAGCAATGTGGACAATGTAAAAGGGTAACTGTTGTTACTCTGTGAATGAGGAAATACTGTTTTATCTATTTACTGCAGCCTGAGGTGAAACATTAACTTCTTTGAATTATGATGTAAAGCAGCCTGAATAAAAACATTGCTGGGCTTTCTTTTAAGGACATGAACTTAGAGGTCTCCAAACCTGAGTTTGAATGGTATCACAACACGCACCTTTCATTTTATTACAGTATTCACTGAAACGTTTACCTCTGGAGTAGATTATTTTGAGCACTGTGGAAATAAGCAAAAGTAGAAAAATTTTATATGATGGGAGGTTTCCCAAAGGACTATGAAAATATTTTAAGGGGATAAAAAGAAATAATTGCAGACTTACCTTCAGTTTTGCATTGCAAAAGATAAAGAAAAGGTTTTAGCAACATTTATGTGGTTCAGTATGTGCTACCTGCAAAGTTCCCTACCCCTGCTGTGTGGGACAGAGCTGGCATCAGCTTCCCACAGGCTCTGGGTTGGAGCCAGATTGATGCTCCTTGTGCATTCAGTGATATTTCAGGCCACTTCTCCCCAGGGTCACTTTTCATCTCTAAAATCTATCAGGGACATATACCCGTTGGTCAGGGAATGCACTCACCAAACCAAAAGGAAAATCGCAAAGAGGAAGAAATCTGACACCTTCACTTGTGACTACTTCCCATTTACTTTTGTTACGGTATAAAGTACCTCCAGCCCTAACAAATAAAATAACAAGTTCCTGTTACCAAAAAATCACTGAAACACTTGTGAGTTGGTGGAGAACATGACCTTTGGTATGACACTGGTAACTATCTGTCAGAGAGAAAATGTCTGGTGTCCTCAAAGGCCCTATAGCCTATTTACTGCTACACCTACAGTCACGTCAGATCATCACACACCCCTGAAGAAGTTATGTGGTACCTGGAAAAGTACTGACCAGTGTGTCCCCACGGGACCGCTGGTACCCAGGTGCCCTAGCAGAGCCCCACTACAATTATCAAAGGGAATTTGCTTCTTGCCCGTCTCCTTCCGGGCCAACTCAGCTCACTGCAGTTTCACTGAGGTCCCTGAAGATATGTTTTGGGACGTGGGACTTCCTCAGGGAAGAGGCAGAAGATACAGTGCATTTGTGACAAAGAAAATAACAGTATATAAAAAGGAAGGAACTTGTGAAAGAACAAACAGACTTATGGTCTGATTCTCATGTTGTTAAAGCAGTTGCTTACAACCTTCCAGCAAAAGCCTTAGAATTTCTTAATCTCGTTTGCTTTCACACTTCAAATCCTCCCCCATCCATTGCTCTAAAAGCTAAGATTCATTTTCATAATTGCCTAAGAGCCCCTATTCATGGCCAAAGACACCACTGCACTAGCATGACTGTTCCGCCAACCTGACTATCAAACACAACAATATCCCAGAATTGTCTCTCTGACTGTTGGGCAACTCAGCTGCAGATACCAGATGGCTGTTCCTGTAAACTCAACATGAGCAGTGCAAGTAAAGGAGCCTTTGAAGGCAGTTTATGTTAATGTCATGTCATGTTAATGAATGACATTTTGGTATTAAGAAAAAAACATTGTACTGGAAAATTCAGACTATACTGACAAGTGTGGTGATTTTTTCTGGACAATGTTGGTGACGATAAAATCCATGACGTCATCACAATAATGACAATACTGAGTATTTTGCTTTTACTGGGGGAGCACTCAGAGGAGCCTCGAGCCACAGGATGGGTACAGCCTACTCCCCATGGAGGTCTCAGACCATTTGTTTCTGTGCCAATACCCCACTATCTGAAAGCTGAGTCTGGAAGGGCTGCAGTGCTGCCTCTCACTGAAAACAAGGAAGAAACCCACACAACCAGGGCCCAGGTGCCCATATATCAGTGCACTAAAAATACCTCGAGAGCGAAACCATAGAAGGCCAGCCAAACATCATCTATTGCTCCCCTCTTTGCCAAGTGCTAAAAAAAGCCAAAGGAGAAAAATCCCAGCATGTGGAACAAGTCTGACGAGCTTTGTCACATTTTTGTGTTCTCTCTGCTCTCTAACACAGACCCAGGCAGGGTTTTGTCTATCCTTTCCAGACTTTGTCAACACCACAAGCCCCTTCCCCAAGGGACCTCTAGCCCACTGCCCTTAACTTTCTTCAGACCCCTACAACAGGGAACCTTCTTACTCCATGGACTTGTCCCTGGAGGGAAGGAATAGCTAATGCACAAGGACTCATCTACTATGTGTAAGACTGGCTTAGTTCCTGGCCATGTCAAAATCACCTGCAGAGTCATATGGCTTTTTTCAGCTCCTACACAATCGTGGGCACAAAGCAGCACCTCCCAGCCTCACCAGGGGTTCTAGAGATACACACAGATGGCAAGGTCTTCAGATACTGTCAACATAGAGGTCATATAACCATTATAAATACTATACCAAACTCATAGTAAAGCTATAGTAAAGGAACAGTATGTCTCTCCTGGTCTATTAAATTTTTGAACATCGCTTTTACTGTATCTAAAATTAACTACAGGTCTCTGCAGTGTCACACTGATTTCTGCAATGGGTTTTTTTTTTGCCCTCCAGAGGAGGGCTGCTTGACCCCTGGAACATCCACTTTGCAGCTGCAATGAGATTTCTGTTCCAATTGGGGATTAAATGTGCTCTCAGAAATGTGAATTCACAAGTTCTGAAATTCTGCTTTTAGAATTAGAAGCTGCCAAAACCTAGACCATATTCTTCTGGTTTTGCATTCTTACACATTATGGCATGCACTAAATATTCACTGCTACAGTAAGACATAAACTAAAAGCTTAAATGGTCTGTTCATTTTCTTTTATTGCTCAAATCACTGCAAGGCATTCCTCTGATTGAAACCTCTTACCTCTCTTACCTTCTTTTTATTTCGAAGTGTCTCTTGTTTGCTTGTGTTCAGCTGTTTCATTTGAATACAAAAGGAGGCAGATATAGTAAACAGTTCAATAACTTCTTTGTAGCTCATATCCTTAAAGATTTTAGCATTAGGATATGTCCTAGTGCAAAATAAAACAAATATAAGGCAGATTAAGTACTTTAAGGTAAGTTTTAAAAAATCCAGAACAAAAATTAAGAACAACTTAGAAGTATTTTTGCAGCTCAGTTTGTCATAGAAACACATAATTTTTTCCAGAGTTTTACTAGTTACCAATTAGGGGACAGATATGTCTTCTCTCCCATCTCAGTACAATGCTCACCCACTAAAATTCATATTATTTTTCTTGCATACAACTAGTTGGTAACATAATGGCAAACAGTTTTCATCAACAGCTCATGCTTTGTACTTCTTCATGTTCCGAGTTCTCTAAAATTTAGAATATCTGTTCAGAGAGAAAACAGGTTGACTTGTTCTGTCTCCTTGTATACTTTACATAGTTATATATTTTCAATTTATATTGATTTATAAATAAATCAATAAAGTAATTAGAACAAAAAGGTTGAATAAGTTTCAACAAAATCAGTCTAACCCTATTGTAAAATCAATCTTTGATTTTTTTAAATCAACACTTTCCAATACCTTACTATTCCTCTGTCAGGTTCTGAACCAGCACTACTTTTCAGACATTTTAACAAAAGAGTGGATTGTACGTTATAACGGTGGTCCTTTCGGCTCCATCCTTTACAACATCAGCATACACACTCGGCTTTCCCTGTAAATACAAAGACTAAATGAATACTTTAAAAGAACAGGAAAATGGCAACAGGGCTTTATCATTCATATGCCCCCCTCTGTCACAGACAGAAGAACCTGAGCTGAGGCTTGGGTTTTGGAGACAGTGTGGACACGGTCACAAGAAAACTTGGGGCGTAGGGAAGGGTGGTCACAGGGTTTCGTGAGGAGTGTTCAGGATGACCAGAATAGCCTCATTCTTACATTTTTTCATCTGGATTCCTGGCCATGGGTGAGGGCAGTAACCATCTGGGCTATTTTCTTCTGCAGCTAGACTTCAGATCAGAGTTGATTCTTAGGAGCAAACAGTGCTTTGTTGTGCTGCAACCCTGACTCCATTCTCCATTTCATGGCAACTGGCTGTGGTTGCAAATCCCAACAAGAAATAACTTTAAAAACCTGGCACCCTCTTAAAGGAAATACTCCACTCTCCCCATGACCAGAAGCCCTGCCAGCCTCCTGCAAAAGCCCTTGTCCTGAATTAGGAGTGCAGATTACCCTGGTACCACTTGGCTCTTCCACAAGCCTCTGCATGCACCATGAGGGAGCCACCTACGGTGGCCAAATGCAGCCCCAGGGACAGGACAACAGATGAGTTCCCAGGGGAATTTCATAGTCAAATATGGAAAACTATTCTGTGCTGCCAGGAGGCACCTTCCCCCCATGGCAGTTTCCAGCCAGAGCCCCACAATGATTCTGAGTCAATAACAGGCTGAAAAGAACCACACCCACTGAGGATGTGAGATCCTCAGTTCATCTTCCACCTCCTGGAGGGTGAGTGGGACAGGTCTCCTGTTTGCAAAGAACCAGCCTCTCCTTGCCAAGTGGCAGGGGTAGGTAGGTCCACCAACAGCTCTCCAATCAGTCCACACAGGATTTCTGCTTATGCAGCTCCCATGCTTGATTCTATACAGTGTAGACCTGATGTGATAACAGGACACAAAATTTTGCTTCAGTTCTCTGGGATTAGAAATAATTGATTTCCCTTAGATTCTGTTCTTCAAAGTTCACCTTCCCTACTCTAAGATATACTTTTAGACATTTTAATGACCACTTTCATAAAAAAAAAAGTGGACTGTTTTCTTTTTAATTAGTTCTCAAAGCCAGCTGTTGAAGGTGTTTATGTATGACAGCGGTTAAGTTAGCACTATGTGACACCTGACGTCTGCCCCTCGGATAATTAAACATGATGCACGCCGGAATCTGCCTTCTGCACTGCTGGCCCTGGCCGTGTGGACCAGGAGGGACCTCAGTGACATCCAGCGCCCCCCGTGAGAGCCCAGCAAACAGCACATGCCCCTGCACACACAGCCTGTCTCACTCAGACCCTGTCTTCCCAAATCCAGACATCTATTTGTTTGCTGATTAAACACAAGTTATATAAGCAGGAGCACTAAATTATGATGAGGGTAATTAATTTTTAAAGAAACAAACTTATTCTCCTAGCTGAAAGATGGTGCATGGGATAAGTGCCACTTCCAGGGCACCTAATATGTTAATTCTCAATCATTACTGGGGCAGCTCCTTTTTGCTAACCTGACACCAGGGTCTGTGCTATGATGAGATATAAGCAGTATTACAAATTATCAAGGTAATATTAAAAAAACAAAAGGGCAGCATAAGAGCAAACAAGATGCTGCTCAGTCCCATTTGATTATTATTCTTTTTTCAAATCTGAAATTAGAGTAGTACACCTATATACAGATATGATACACCTGGATTTGTTAGAGGTAAATGGAGGTAAAGGATCTAGACTCTTATGTACATATATATTTATTCCAACCTCTTTTTTCTTTTTTAAAGTATTTGAGAGCTATCCCAGAGTCAGGGGCTGAAAATGTAGCTGACTTCTTAAGATAGCAATTGGTATATCTGAACAGAAGAGCCCCATGGGGAGGTGACAGTGCCTGACCCCCTCCATCTAAATCACCCTACCTCTAACTCCTGACTTGCACACTTTTGTGACAGAATTCAAAGACAGAAACTGCCACTGGATACCTGTATGTTTACCTGTGCTGTGCAGACCTGGACACATAAGGATGTGTTACCTCAGCCGGCCTCAATGCTGTCAGCTGGAGACGAGTAAACATCAGGCTTAAATATCAGGCTTCAGCTGACACCTGACTTCACTGTACCTACTACATGGGTAGTTTATAAAGGCATGTCTATCCCTGACTGGCCTGTTGTGGTTGGTAACCTCCCACGTTAACTTGATGATTTAAATACAATGAGGATTTAATGTCACTATTACCAATACCTTGTCAATTCGTTTTTATTTTAACTGCATTTTTATTATTCTTTAACCTTTAAATTACACAGATGATTAGCAGCTATATCTTCAAATTTGTCCGGTCATTTCTCTTTATTTTTAGTAACAGTTATTTATAAAGACTTCCTATGCATTCCTTTCACTTGGCCTAAAGGAGTGAAGATCACACTAGATAGGAGTCTCCTCAACTCATGGCCTCATTCACGTCCTCTGTGCTTGTCTGCTGTCACTCTATTGCCTGCCACCAGTTTGAATTTGTTTCACAAAGGCAAAGGAGTTTAAATAATGCTCAACTGAATTGAGGGGCACGTGCTGTGGTTTCAGACAGACTGCAGCTAAGCAGATAATTCAGGATGCAAGACAGAACGTTAACAAGATGCACTCTTTCCAACAGGAGCGCTCAGCTCCATTTAGGCTTGGACCTCTCAAAACTGATCCCAGACATTTGGCTTTAGAGATGATGATAATCTGGGATTTCTTCCCTTAAAGCAATTAGTTAAATCTAGGTTGTAGACCAACAGATACTTGTTATCCCACAGTACTCCCAGTCAAATCCCACAGTAGCAGATACAAGCCTCACTTTCCCCAGCATGCTGCATGGTTTCTCCATCTCAGATGCATCTTATGGCCCCAAATGCAAGAGAACCGGGTAGCCAATAACTTCTACTTGTGCAGAGAAGAAGAGATCTTCATGTGCCCACATGTCTGGACTTCTTCCCTTACCAGCCTTACTAGGCCTGCAAAAATTACAGAATTAATCTCATGGTAACAAGAAGCTATTACTGCATTCCAAAGTAACCTTTGTGACATGCTGAGTTATGGCACATGCCTCATTTCACCCTACCGTGCTCTGGAGGATGTTCCCAGAGATGAGGAGGATGAGATGCTCAGCCTGCAGTGGGGATGGGCTGAGAGTAAAATCAGAGGTGTCTAATATCTCACAGCAGTAACTAAGACTTCAGACAGCCACTCGAGCAAACCTGATGATGAAAAATTAATAAAAAGCATACGCACGTGCCAGTGAGCCAGAGTATCCTTTGCCTAGCAGCAGCTGGGTGCACTTCAGAGCAAGCGAGAGGCACTGAACAGGCAGCTTCAACACCTTTTCCTTGCAGGGACACCAAGAAGTCAGGTTTGTCATTTTCCCCAGGGAACTGCTGCCTCTCGCTGGTGCCTTGGTGGCAGCAGTGGCTGTCCCCAGGCCACTCGCTCCCTGTCTGCACAGCCAAGAGCTGGCCAGGGGGAGCGGTCAGCTGGACAACGCGACCTGTCTAGGCACTGGAGCGAGACCAATACCATGTTTCACACAGACATCTTTATTTTCACATTTCTGCATCTATGCAAGAAAATGTTCTTTTTCCTGGGATGTGCTGGTAGACATATCATACCCTACAGAATGGAGTTTAGCAAATTTTTTTATATAAATATATATGTACACACATATATATAGTCTTGCAAAATTTCTTCTGCATTTCTCCATGTGTCAGAATGGATGTTTACAACAAACCAGAGCTAAAGGGACACTGTGAGGTTTTATTTTTCTTATCTCTAAAATAAAATAGTGTTGGCATTTTTCTTCTACTTTATTGCCTGTTTTCCTGGTTATACTTAAACAAAAATACTGAAGAGAAAAGACTATAAGCTTTCATTTTTTTACTACTCTGAGATTCTATCAGTGATGCAGGTAGAACATTTTTGAACTTTTATTTACAGAAGGGCCAGACTGTCAGTTAGGTGTATGACACTGCACCAAGCATAAGGGTACCCCTGAATCAGTGATGCAAATAAATCATCAGCATGTAACTGTTACGCTCAGAGCACAGTTCAGGAGTTTAACAGGCTCTATGCAGGTAGATATGTGCTTATAAGAGTCCTGCTTTTAAAAGTTTCACTGTAAATTTTTAACCTGACAGTGTCCCTTACAAAAAAATACATACTGGGCTTAAGAAAGGACACCCTCCTATAGATATTTTATTTTTATTATTAAAATTAACATTTTTTAAAACCATTCAACAAAATTTAATACAAATTGCTGTTGGAGAATAGCATTTGTAAGAGTGAAGCTATGCATTGCTGCTCCATTAACATGGCTTTAGTTATCACCATTCATATTATTTGCACATTTCCTTAGATTTTTCATGGCAGTTCCGTGAAGAAGAAAAAAACATTGTTACACTGCTGCTACCATCTTATCAAAGGTCACACACAGACACATAGATGTTTGTTCTCAACATGTGTCACAGTGGGGCAATGCCAAAGTTCTGCCCACAATGCTTGAATCTTAGGATATCGTACCTCAGGTTTATAGCTTGACTCGTGATTACTCACAATATTGCAATGCATTCAAAGTAACAGGAAAACAAACATCGACAGTAACAGGCACGTTACATTTTTTTTTGCATTATCATTAATCACATTCCTATTTTTCAACAGATTGTTGCCTAAAACACGTTAGAAAGGTTTTTTTAGAAAATGCTGGCATGAAGATGCAGACTAATGTTTGTAACTAATGAAACAGTCAGACTAATGATTCAGACATTATTTAAACATTCACAACTTTGAGAAAATTTGCACAGCTGATAGCACTGACAGATAGTCTAACCGTAACTTAGAAGCCAGCATAGTAACTACCTTCCGCATACTGGCAGTAGGATTTATGATGGTATGAGATTAGAATAGCATACTATGTTTTATTTAGAAAGCCATAGTAGTATTTGCCATAAATATTGCAAGCCCCACTTATGAGCGATGGGAGGCTTTGCAAGTTTACAAAGTAACGTTCACTGAAAACATAAAAAACAAACCCAAAGACATTTCCATGCAGAGTACGATTCTCTCACTGTCACTGGATCTCTGTCAGCTGTTGGCTGGAGCACACATGCCATACACACTTATGCTGCTCATGGACAACCCAGGGGCCTTCTATGCACTGACGCATACGAGCCTCTGCTGATATCGGTGGGATCAGAGACAAGCATGGGATCATAAAGGGTTTTGCAAAGGCAATGACTCCACCACAGGCAGAATTTACAGTCTGAGCTATGTGCAAACACAACTGCTGTGTGTCACCTTGCAAATCCTCCCGTCTCAGCTACAATGAACTTCAAGTGGAGCAGAGAGGTAGCAACCCAGGGCTGAACATCAGGTATGTGCAGGTGGGGTCTGGTCTCCTATGAGACCAAAATTGAAGCTAGTTATGCCTCAAGGGCAGAATCAGGGCCAGTGCTGCTTTAGCATCTCCCTCTCTGCCTAACACACCCACACTGCTGCTGGGAGCTCAAAACTGACACAGTGGAGCAGAAAAGGAGATGCCAAAACTGCAGGGTCATTAATGGCAGCCTGATTTCAGCAGTGCATTTAAGCATGTACCAAGAGTAACATCCAAACGTTTGAAGTATGTTGCCAAATGGGGCCAGTCTCGATAGAAAGCAGCTACAGCCCCTATGACACAGGCACCCCCACACCACCCGTACAGCAGTTCTAGTGGAGACACAGAAAACATAGCTGAAGCCAAATTAATCGCAGTTAACTCCAGAAATTAATTTATCTTCAGGGACTACAGTATCATACAACTCATAACATATTCTTTTGAAAAGGGGACATTCAAAACTTTCTAGGCTGTATGTGCCATCTCATGAGCTACCCTGTTAGGGGAGAAGGCACTGTGCTAGCCCTATGCAAATGCTCGCTTTCCATTGTCTTGACCACTTCTCCCTCAGCTGAAGTTAACTGCTTAGACTGGTAACAGACAGATGCTCTTTTGGTGGGGGGAAAAAGGCAGGTTATTCATTATATTAAATCCTGTCATTTACTAAAGTGATTGCAAGAAGAATTGAGAAGGAACAGTGTAAACATTGTGCACTATTTCAGCTACAACTGATGTTTTTATCAGGTGCCTGTTAAATGAAAACTAAGGAGACAATACCAGACAACTGGAGGACAAGGCTACTCTCACAGCATTGCATCTCTTCTGTGAATCACAGCACATTACTGGAGTTGCTACCCTCTGTATCAGTTCTAGGAAGTAATTAAGAGTATTTCTATGAAAGGCAATAAACAGAATAGACTAGGGTGTCATTCTTGCATACATGTAACTTCACTCATTTCAACAGCACTTTTGATGACAAGTGGGCAACTTAAATATAAGTTGACTACATAGAAGTGTATGGAGAAGCACAGTAAAAAGGGAAAAATGTCCCACCTAGGGGAATTAGCATAGCATCGCACTAGTACTGATCAGACCTACCTCTATAGTCAGGAATACTTCAATAGATTAAATTTTTATAAAATATAGGGCTACAGAAATGAGGCATTCTATATATTTTGTATTATAAAAAGCTTCCACTTAGATAATTTTTAAAATATATCTTCACTGCTAACAGTATATTTGTAATATAGTATCTGATATAATAAAAATATATGCTTACTGGATGGGAGCAACGTAGCACTATGGCAGGGACTCTCCGTTCTGTGTGGTTTGAGCAGCTGGAAGAGTTGGCTGTTCCCTTCTTCCCTTGGTTTCTGAGCCATCAGCTGCCTGGAGACTGCAAATGGCACTCTTGTGTGTTAGCTTTCTTAAGAGTCTTCTGCAAAGCAGGCTCTGACATGTTTCTCAGCTGACAATTAATCTACTGGGCAAAATCCAACCTTGATGTAAATTCACTAAATAATTCTGTTTTACTAATTAAAAAAACCAACCCCCCCAAACCAATGATCTATTTGGCATTAGCAAGGAAATGGGACTTGTACAAGTCATGCAACTGCCTTCTAGAAAAAAAGATTTTACTATAGAAAATGTTAAAATACCCAAAGGGATATGTGGGCCTGGCAGCTGATTCTGAGACTAACAACAACTAAGTAGGTCCTGATTAAACTTACAGGGCACTTTGTGGGTATGAGGGTGTGTATGTAGAAATACGTGGGCCCTTTTCTGCACTAAGTAAATATATGGGCCCTTTTCTGCACTAAGTAAAACTGGAATGCTAAAATAAATCCTTAAAGTGGGGAACAATTTACTGTAATGTCCAATGGAAAAATGTAGATGTTCAAATCATGAACCTAGGAAGCGTGTGCCAAACTACACCAAAAGGACCATAGCACATGACCACGGTGCTGCTGAGATGCACACTGGAGAATCTCTTGGTGTCCCACCACGTGCTTGGACTGCAGAAGGTGGCTGGGACCAGAGCGGGTATTCATCTTCCTGTACCAGCCCTTAGAAACCTGCCCGGTCTTGCAAGAACTTACCATCATTGAACAGCATTTGTTCTGTAGTTTGATATTTGTATGTGCAACACATGTTTTGCTCCTTTCTGACTCACCCTGGCATGAAGATCCTCTGGTTCATGTGTTCATGAAAAACTCCAAACTCAGCATGGTGGCACCAGTGCATGTGAGAGGAGAAGTGGGATCTCTGCAGAAATGGGAATATTGGCTACACAGGCTGTCAGGTTAATGTCCTAGGTACATTTACTGTTCATTTTTTACAGACTGCCCTGGTAGATTTGATTTTTGTCAAAGCAGATTAACAGCAAGGCATTCATAAAACATTTTGTCATATGGTAGAATAGACTGAGCTTTTCACTTGCAATAGATGGCTGAGTAAGCTATCGACATGTGCTATCATATGTAATCATATACTAGATTAAAAGCAGGACTTGTGCCTAGCAAACAATGCTGTTTATTACTCATTGTACTTTGAGCAGCAGTTCTCTCTTGTCAGGATTTATTAAAATATTCACATGCTTCCAAAACGAAACAAAAGTCCACCAGTGTCTCTTGGGGAGATGTGGGATTGGTTGCATTCGGTTGCCATTTGGTTGGAGATGTCGTACAAAATCCTCACATACTGAACATGGCTGAATTGTAAAAAGCTTTCACCCAGAAAGGAGACCTTTGTTACACAGAAAGTCTCTGACTCCTCCAGCACTCACCAGACACGGTTACATCACATTCTCAAAGAGCTGTAAGGATCGCATGATATTGTCATCCTGCAAGCAATGAGAAGACATTTCCATAAAACCAGCACTGACAAGCATGACTCAGAACTTTGCATGGCATAGGAGGAGCTCTGCAGTTGCTACTGCAAGCAACAGCCTTGCTTTCATAATGCTTTTCATCCTCAATGAGCTGGAATTGATTCAGTGATCAGGTCCTGATTCTGCAAAACAGTTTTCTCTCTTACTCTGTCACCTTAGTTGGTCTGAGACATGCAAGCACAGGATCTTGTCATAAGTTTGACATTCAGCATGGGCTGTGCTTTACTGAAGAAAACCAGACACCAGCACTGAGCTGGTGACAGTACTGAACCCTCAGACTTCAGAGCCCAACTGCGTTTCATTGATCCTGAATATGCAAACACATACTTAGCTAATATGCTTCAAAATTTCCAATTAAATTGCATGCTTTGAACTGGTAAGCAAGCTGCCTTGAAGGACCACTTCATCCCAGAAATACACCCAGCTCAAACCCCAAATACATGCAAACTCAGCCTCTCCAAGGTTCCTAGATCCAAATGTAAAAGTTGTGAGACACACAAAGAGAATCCCAGATTGTCTCTCATGAATTGTCAAAATTGTACTTTGAGGTAATAACCAGAGTAATATTCAAAAGCATAATGATGATTTACACACACACACACACACACACCCCGCCAGGAATTCAGTTATTCCACACATTAGAATAACCATTTGCCAGTAACATGAAAATGATTTTCCACATTGAGCAACTTAAAGAGATCTATTGCATCTCATTCCTCTATCTTATTTTGAGGCTGCATTCACCTGTCTCACCTCCAACACAGTCTGGTTGGTATCGTGGTACAAGGTATCACCTTGCATGGGAAACCAATCATCCTCCCCAAAGCAATGCTAGGAGTTCACTGCCCATGAGCCACACCCTTGGAAATGGCAGAGCTAAGCACTATAGTGCATTTTGGTTTGTTTTTCATAAAGAAAAAAAACCCAGCACCTTAGTGTTGCAGAGCCTGCTCCTATCTGCCAGGAGAGCACACATGACAGTGCAGCAGTCTGCACAGCTCCTAGTGCAAGTATGTCAACACGAGGAACCAAACCCAAACTAGGGCAGAGCATTAAACAAACTCTAACGGTTAGAAGTTGTTTTAATACTGAGACCACCAATCACACACACATGCATCCAGCCTGAAGGCAGATTATGAATGTGAAGAATAATTCTCAACACAGACGATTAAAGATGAGACCAAAAATAAGCCAAACAATCAGGAAGGACCAAGAATGAAGTAACTGAAAAAAAAAAAATAGCCTTGTATTATGCATCTGCTAACAAGAAATTAAACTGGGGACTGCTGGAAGTCCCTGACTAAGAAGTATTCTGGATTTTGCCAGAGCCAGAATTAAACACAGAAACATCAGGAAGCCAGTCTAGCCCTCCAGAGTCAGCATCTTCCCACTGCTCAGGTACAGAAGAGCTGTCTGACTGCAGAACATGGAGGATTTTTCCAGGGAAAGTAAATACACAGGTGGGCTGGTATGCAATTATTGGCACCAATGTAAATTTTCTAAAATGCATAGGCCATTATTGTACTGATTAAATATTAGAGAGATCTCTGAGCAAACATCCACACAGTTAATTACAGTCTAAAGACAACAGATACTTGGCCAATTGCATGTTAATGCAGATGCTTGCCTTTGTGCCAGTGCTAAAAATACCAGCAATTATTTATTACAGCCAACCTAATGTATGGAATTTGCAAGAGGAAGCTTATTTCCAAAACAGGAAAAAAAAAATCATTGCTATGATGACAGCATTTGCTTTTAGTATTTGACCACATCAAAATGTTTGACCATGTTATAAATCAGTGCTTCAGTTACAAGATTTTGAGACACCTTTGGCTCTGGGTAGTTCCAGCAATGTGGTACCTGTTAATGGACATTCAGGGACAGCACACAGAGACAACATTAAGTGGAAGGAAAAATACTAAGGAAGTTTAAGGGCGCTATGAGTTTTCTCTAGAGTTATCTGCTTGCCTACAGAATCAGGCACTGCAGTTCACTCAGGAAAAAAAAAAGCACTGGCCACCAGCTCTAGAAATGAAGAGGCCCTCTCCCATGACCAACCTGACCCTACTTCACTGTTCAGTCACAGGCTTCACAGAGCACCACACAAACTTCAGTCTTAAAGTTGTCTTTTTTCACAGAGCAACGGAAACCGGGGATCCTGAGCAGCATCTTGTTTCAAACAGAGTTTGTCCAAAGGGAAAGCAAATGCTGTGGCATGAGCAAGACCTTTCATTGCAGTTGTAATTTTGTCCTTACCTCCTGACATGATTCAATAAACTCATCTAAAGTTACAACACCATCTTTGTTTTTATCCATTTTCTGCAAAATAAAATAAAAAAAACCTTTTTTTGTTTCTGTAGGTAACACTGCAGTTATAGTATAATATCTTAGTTGATGCAATCTGAATAAACCTAGGGCACTTTACCAGCTTAGATTACAGTCTCAGTGTCATTGGCTAAATTTCCCAACTGCTATGGACTTGTTTAGTATTTGGAGTGCTTTTGAGGTCATCTCCAACTACGCCTTCACTCACATACATAGCAAACTCTGCCCTCATATCATTTATTTATTCATTGCCTCACCAACCAGCACCCATATTCCTGTCTCTCTTTACAGGCAGTTAAGAGAAGCAGCACAGAAGGGCTACAACACAGGCAGAGGCTTTAGACTTGCTGGATGTGGCACATGCCACTTCAAAGGGTCAGGCTAAGAGACAAATGAGATACCTTTGGAGCAGAAAATCAGCAGACGCTGTACTGATAGGCTGAATGGCTGCTAGGGTTTACTTTGGAATATACAGTGGGGCACAGGATTGAATTTAGAGCTAACTTGACTGTAAAGTGTATCAGTGCATAGCTCAAGCATTAAGAAAAACACATCAAAAATTAAGTACCTGGAAGAATACTTCTACATGCTGCCTTGGTGCATCTTCCTTGAGCACTGGATACGTGTACTTTCCCATCATATCATAAATTGCCTTTACGATATCCATCATTTCCTGCAGTAGTGGCATGCCAGCACAAACACAAAGGGGAAATTGATAGAAATTATACCACATTTCTCTCTTTTACTGCTCTTTTCTTCGCTCTTCTTCTCCTATTACAAAACAGCACAGAGAACGCCTACACATGTGCATGAAGACAGATGTATCATATACACGTTCATCTGTAAAATACAAGTGCTTCTTTCTGACTGTGCCATGACTTTGCCACAGCCGTGCTGGAGGCTCCCGCAATGCTCACTGCCCTTGGGGCCAGGGGCACTGTGGGGCACATGTTCTGACATGGCATCTGCTGGGGATGGTGCTGGGCTGCAAGGGGCACGCTCGGTCCTGAGCACTGCGGCACTAACCTTGTCCCAGAGCCTCCCCCAGGGCCAGGGACCTTCATGGCACTCTGTGGGAACCTGGCCCTTCTCCATGCCTGGCACAAACTGCCACACAACTCCATGACTGGCAGCAGTAACTGCAAACCCTGCAGGTACACACAATAGTTTTGAGAAGATACACCAAGATGTATTTGCAAAATATTCAAGGTTACCAGGCTCAAAACCAAGGCTTCCCACAAGGGGAACAGGCAATACCAGATAAGAAGATTTGGGAGTAGTGCTGGGGACTTCTGGTGCTCCAAGTGAGACCACACCACACCTCCCAGTGCAGCCAGAAACCCCTTGTGTTTCAGTCACTATTGCCACCATCACCCTCCTCTTCACAAAGGTTGTGTTGCTCACAGCTGTAACTGGGATTTTGTTCCTGGCTAAAGCAATCCATTAAAGGCACTATAATATAGGAAAATATGTCTACAAAATCATGCAAAATGAGACACTGCACACTTTACTTAGACATAAATAAATGCTCAAGTCCAGTCTGATTTGCATTTTATTAGCTGCATGTAAAATTAACTGTGCTCTGCAACAGAAACCAGTTGGCTTTCTTCAGAAATCAACCACATTTGTCAGGAACAGCCTTACCTCCTTGTTTATATATCCATCCTTATTTATGTCATACAGATTAAACGTCCATCTTAGCTTTTCATGAACAGTTCCTCGCAACAGAATGGACAATGCCATCACAAAATCCTGGTTCGAGGCAGAGAGAGAAGTGTGAATTTTTATAACATCCTTTTCTAAGTCACCTTCTTTATATAATGCCAGTCAAAAGACTCATCATTTTAGGATAGAGCATATGGTTATCAATCTCTTCCGGCTGTCTTTTCCAAAAATGTGTCCTCTCTGACTATCTCAATGGATGTAGCATCTGCTAAGATGATCTGCATACTATCACACTAATAAATGTGTATGAGGTAACCAGGAAAATCAGAAAAGTCCTCAACTGCAGTCAGTGCAAAAGCCAAGTTTATGCTATGGGTTAGGCAGCTCAGCAATGCTGGAAGGGCAGGAAGACCTAATGGGTGCTGCAGCTTTAAACTCTCCTAGACCTCAGGTGAGGGTTGTGAGAACAGCACAGGATTAAGAGTATATCCAGTCCAAGATAGGCAGATTTAGATCCTAAACACAGACAGTGCCTGCTCTGACTCCGCAGACTTGCCAGAAGCAGCACAGCATGCTCCAGACCAGAAGCTGGGACACCTTCCTTGCTACCCATCCAAATTTATCATGCTCTAAACTCCAAATGCTGCATGAATGTAAGCATGGCAAAATACAAGACTGGTTTCTAAGAGCACTGCCAGATGCTCCAGTGGCCATTCCCCTTCTAGAAATAGTCTGCTGCAAGGAATCATTCAGACTGCCACTGCCTGGTTAAACACAGCTGGACTTCAACTGTGGAAGTAGGAGCTGATGTTTTCTTACCTCCAGCCCTAGGGTGCTGGCAAAGAAGGAAAAAATCCAGCAATTTTTCTGTTCCTGCCTTGAGAGAGCTGGAGAGATCCCAGATTCCTCTAACACAATGAGCCTTAGGTTTTGTTCTCTGACCAGATGTGATTCCTACCACTAATTATGCAGTCACAGCATTTTAATTGCATTTTTTGTTTACAGTAAAGTTATCGTTTCCAGTACCTTTGATTTATTGTTTATAGCGCCCCGTGGCTCAGGCACTCTAAGTAGCATTGCTACAGGGATTGTACAGGCAGAGCTTCAAGCTAACAGAGCTATATACAGTTCTGATAACTCGTTTAATGTACTCAGTCCTTCCTATGTTATCTCCATTAGCTCTGCATGGGGCAGTGCATCACTTCTTAGAATACTATGCTCCTTTTTCCCAAGGCTCAGAGGAATCTGAATTTGCTGAATGAGACAAAATGGGAGACAAAATGCTTATGTTTGACAACCACTAAAGAGACAGGTTTGCCAGGAAAGAAAGTTCAGCACTTTTTGATTTTTTTTTTAAATACTTATCTAAGCATTTTTCTGTGTCTCAGTCTGTTTAGGTTTCTGCAAGCCTCTGAGTAGCTGCCATATGCAAAACTCCTGCTGCAGCTGTTGCCACAGAGACACACACATGGAAACTGTAACATCCTCATTTTACATTTGATAAATGAACAAATTTCTTAGTCTTATCAGTAAGTTACCGGAGTTCTTAGTTTTCTGACGGCAAAGGCAAGACTGTCTATGATTTCTAGTTTTATCATCACAGCAAACTGTCTTCGAAACTATGAAGTTCATCCTCCACAAGTCTATGACTTAACATATCCCTTTGCTGCACTCCTCCAGCTATATGTGTGAGCGTGAAGCATGGCTATTTGTAGCCACAGGCCCTTCCATTAAAGCGTGAATTTAGTTCCCACGGGGTACCAAGTACCTGAGATGCTTGTTCAGTATATCAGATAAGCTTTAAAAAAACCATACTGCAGCAACATACAAATATTAACAGTGCAATAATGCAATGCATGATAACTACAGAAAGTATAAGATGTACTGACTTTTCTTTGACATCCAAATTATCCATGCGACTCATCTCTTCATGTAGGACTGTCCTCAACCCCTTCTCTCTGCTACATAATCTCTGCACTTTCTCCCTGTGACACTAACGCAACCCATATGTTTCTTTGGTGAAAGGAAACAGTCAACTTCATCTGCATAAACTACAGTGAATCAAATTTTAAAATATCAACTGATTTGAGACTGAAACCTCTAATCCATTATCCAACTAGTCCTAATCCATAATCCAACTAGTTCACAGAACAGAAAGGATGGAAAATCTTAAAAACACGGAAGTGAGAAAGAGGTATCAAATGCAAAACAATTACCTCAAACTTCACTGAGCCATTCTGTGCAGTGTCAAAGGCGTTAAAGAGATAATGTGCATACATGCTAGCATCTGAAAAACAGAAAGGGCACTGATTGGTACAACAGTTCTTTATACACTAATGGCTCCAAACAAAATTCATGACCTTATTTTCCTTTTGTATAAAACCCAATCTTGTAGCATTGCCAGATATTCTATGAACCAGTAAATGTTAACATCCATGCCCTCCCTTAAAACAGCTTTGAAATGTGAAAGCGTTTATTACAGTAGAAACGATTTAGATTATGTGGCTGTACTTGAAAGAATGAGCAAAAAAACCCAACCATCCAAGAGTGTCTCTGGGGCAAATGGAGTACTAACTCTGGTGGCAAATGCTGCAAAAGCACGTGTGCTTCCTTCCTCTACCTTTCCACTTTGTGTCAGATACAGCAGAGGTCCCCAGGGACTGTCCAACTTCAGAAGGGTCTAGTCCCAGTAACTGGAGCTTGTCCCATGACTGTTAAAAAGGGCAGTCTCATTTGAAGCATATTTTTGTCCTTTTGAATCTTAAACTGCTGGTTTTAGAAAAACTTTTTTATTGAGAAGAATAGTTTCTATGGCCACATGAAGGATGGCTGTTAAGTGGGAAAAACAGTAATGGTACCCAGAAAAATAAAATCACATAGATGTGTGACCTCAAGACCTTCACTGGCCTGTTCTCTGCTCTGGAGGCAATTTGCACTGCTCTCTGTCTTACTAGAGCCCAGTTTTACAAGATGGAAGCAACTGACATTAAATTTCCTTAATTACTTCATTGTTATTCTAGCAGCCATGAGCTTTTTTGTCTCTTCTATGCTTGGCGTCTATCACACTGCATTAGTCAAGCCTGAATCCTCATACTCAATGTATGGGTATTCAGGTGAAGCCTGGTGCCCTGTGCTACGCAGGCAGTCAGGTAGAATGACCCAGCATCTCTTTACTCTGATCTCTATGAAATAATTAAATATTTTCACATTATTCAAATCCAGGAAAGTGTAACAATGTACAGAAAAATCAAATACTTAAGTTACCGTAATTTGTAAGGATAGAATACTTTGGACTGTAGTAAAAAAAAAAATTGACTGCTACATTTTTAAGAGAAGGATTCTGAAATCAAACAGCTCCAGAAGAAAACATAGGAGCCCTATTTAACAAAAACATCACAAGCCTGGGATGACACTGCACAGGGTTTTTATAATTCAGATCTTCTTTACTACCTCTGGGATGTACAAGTTTATCTGTACAGAGAGCCATAAAAGTGAAAAAATCTCTGAGGAATCTGAAATCTCATGATTTATGATGCTAAGGTTATACAAACAGTTTAGAAACCAAGTGAAAGAAAACAGTGTAAAATGCGAGATCACACATGCTGTTAAATTGATTTATTATTAAGTATGGTTGTACTACCATCGTCATTAACCAAGGGAGAAACACATTTCAAGAGAATGGGACAGAAAAATAAAAGGCAAGTCCTTGTCAACCTCAGGAGAGGGGCAAGAAGTTATCTATCCATGAAAAGGTGACATTTCTGTGCCTGTTTGTTTTCCACACATGGGAAGGAAGGACCTCAGGCACACATGAGGTGTGTTACTTCAAGGAGTTAGTGCAGTTACTTGGGGTAACTGGAGTTCCTCGGACTTACTGGAACTTAGGCTGAAAACACAAAACACATCCAGGAATACATTAAGACTATAAATACTTAATTTTCTGCATATTTGTTAAAAAAATTAAATTCACTAGTTGCTTTTTTATAACAGAACAATAGGAAATCAAGTCCATACTTTTATAGGTGTACATCTTTGAGGTCACATGCATCGTAAGACATAAGCATAACATGTTTTATCTTGACATTTAGTTGAAAACCCACTTGTTAATAACCTTAAAGTAAATGCACATGCACACATACACTCTTGCAGAAGCTTCAGTCATCACTGCACAATGAGTGTATTCTGCAGCTACTACAGAGTAGAACACATTTGGAAAGCCTCAAATATTGAATCTTTTACTAAAAAGTCACTTAAACCCATGACTCCTTTCAATTCGGGAAGAGTATCCCCACAGAACATACCAGTTAGAAGAACATATAGGTTCTTGATGTTTTTAAAAGGCAAGAATGTACATTTTTTGAGAGGTTTAATACAATAGTTTCCAATACAATACATTCCAATACAAGACACGATCCTGTCTTAGTCACACAAACACCAAAAATGATCACTTCACGTAGCTAGGAGTTCACATATCAATTAAGAACTGCTTTAAGAATTGTAGGGAGGTTTTGATTAATTTGCAGGCCAAAATAAGGTCTGGGACTCTTCTGCGCTAGATACTACATGCACAGCAGTACAACAGCAGGGAAGCAGAGACACACTGAGGGGAAGTGATTTAGCTTTCTGCCACCCAGAAAGTCAGTACAAAATAAAAGCTCCAATTCCCAGTTTCTATTTTGGACAGGGAATAAAAAACTGTACAACTAGGGGCAGTCTTTAATGTGAGTTTGACTATATTCTTGTGAAATAACTGTTCAAAGGGCCTAACTGAATTTTATTACCTTGATGTTTGCGTTTCTGATTAAGATCCTGCAAAACTTAAGCTCAATTCACATTTCTTGCACAGATTATCTGAAGTAGTTTTGCAGCCAGTTGGCAGTAATGAATGTTAAGGCATGCTTCAATAAACTTGACAGACACAAAACACTCTGCTTACCTCCATGAGGAAAAAACTGTGCATAGATCTGTTTGAATGTTTCTTCATTAACAACCCCACTAGGACACTCCTGTTGGAAAAACAAAAAAGAAAAAAAAAAACAAAAACAGGAAGAACACCCATCTCTGTAAAGGTTCATTTGCAAAACTCTACAAGCCCGAAGAGAGCAATTAAACAAATCACATTCCTGTTCTCACAGTGCTCTAGATGCATGAGCTGTGCAGCTGAGGAAATTAAAATAATTCAGACTGCAATTTCATCTTAAGTGTCTCACAGTCTTGGTTCACCGTTATTAACATTTCTAACAGTGTTTTCAGCAGTGTTTAATCGCTGTTTTATAGGACAAACTAGAAAGGCAGCTCATGCCTTCTGTCATGAAGCTTTCATCTAATAATTACAAATCATGTTAGTGCCAGCTAACACTTCCCTGTCTGATGCCTCCACATATATGAATTCATTAATCCTCAGCAGAAGACTGTAGCCAGATACCTGGCACCAGCTCCATGGAAGCTAACAGTACATACTATGTAAGTCCCAAACGAGCATTAGTATTAGGCTGAAAAAGATTAGATCACTTTTAATCTGTTTATCTGCTCAGTCTTCTGTAAACTTCTGAGAAGCCAGACTCTGCCCACACAAATTTTCTAACCTGGCAACCTGTGAAGTTATTTTATTTTTAAGCTCTGGTACTAGAATGTAAGGCATTTCATTTCACTTTTGACTGCTGAGGGCAAACACTTGGGAAGAGGGTAGCAGATTTTCTGCCCTGAACTTCCTGACCTACTAACTAACTAGCCCGATGGGGCAGCATTCAGGAAGGGAAAAGGGGATCCCTGCCTGGAAGGCTCGCGCTTGCTCTGCTAGAGCCCAGCAAAATCCAAGCCGTTATGGTAGTTTGGGTAGGAGGTGCTCCCTGGGCACACTGCAGAGTCTGGGCAGCGCCCGTGACAAGGGAGACACGGCAGGTGTGAGGAGCTGAGCCCCCAGGTGCTTCACCCGATAAGAGATATCTGAACTGTCCTTCGAGCTTACCCCATAGGATGCAGGACTGCAGGCAATGCAAGAGATGGTGAAAAACAGCACAAGAACTGTCTCTGTTTTGTGAATCCTGTTTCCTTCCTCTCAACTCTTTCTAAAATTTAAATTACATGGACAATTCAAGTAAAATTCAAGAGCAAATTTAGCATGACTGTGGTGCTTTACCGCCCCTCAACAAGCTCAGTGCTGTTATAACTCGTGTTCGTGGATCACAGAGAGCCTCAGGCATTGCTATCTGACAATATGTAGTTTTCAATTACAAAAAATATTTCCCAGTTCATGCCACTCTTCCTCACAGATTGCCTATCAACCAATTTTGAAAACAAAACAGAGCAAAACAATAAAATAACCATGGAACTGACAGTTTTTCACAGAGCACAGAATTATAGACACTGAAGAGTCAGCTTTCTCCCACATTCAGAAATACCAACTGTCAGAGACATCACGGGTCTGGCCCCTGCTGCAGGCACCTGACCCCATTCACAGCAATTTCAATTCCTCAGCCCCAGTTGAGGCAATGTGTCACAGGGAGGGAAGAGGAGCAAGAACACTGCCACTCCTGGTAGGACATGCTGAAGATGGATTATCTGAATAGCTTAACTCAGAATTTCTCATGAAACTGGTACATATATCTTGGTTTGATGCTTATGATTAAACTGAAGGCCAGATTTGGGATCAAGAAAGTTCATCAGTTACTGGCAGTATACTCACTCCATGCTTTCCTCTTTCTATGTCACACTATGATTGCTGGCCCATTTTAATACAGGTCCTTCCAACACGGAGTTTTACAGTTCTATAACCCTTTGCACAAGGAATCACCAGCTTTCAGTTTTTGCAACCTGACTCCTACTACCTTGCCTGACAGCCCCAAATTCCTCTACAGAGAGACTGCAAGCAAACAGTTGATCCTGACACTTTTTCTACCTGCCACTTGTGATTTTGTAGATCTTGCCTTCATTATTTCTTTTCCAGGCTAAAGCATGTCACCCTGAGAAGCACAGAAGGCACTGAGCATCCTTTGACCATCTCTTCTCTGCATTCTTCCATTTCCACCACATTTTTGAGACAGCAGCCCAGGACTGCAAGCCATGTTCAAGATGCCAGTATACCATTTATTTGTCCTGCAGCATAACAACATTCTCCCCATTTCTCTGTTCTTTCCCTAATAAATCCTGATTGAGTTATTGGAGAAATAGGATAGAAACTGTTTTTCAGATCTTTCCATAATGGTAAGGCTAATCCAGTCTATCTGGCTAACCCTGGCTAGTTTTTAGGCAGCATATATTCTCCTCTTGGACTTACCTTCTAAAGTAATGGAAATACATTTAATAGTTAATTCTTCTGCACTAACACATCGAGGAGGGCCATGCCTCTGTGCAGACTGAGATGTTGTGTAGCACAATCAAGCTTGGGGATGAACAGAAGTGAGTTTGAAAGAGCACGGAACTGTACAGCCTTTACATCCAAACACACTATTGCCACATAACACTACCTGGAACATAGGTGCTACGTCACATGATGCTGTTGGGGTGGAGACCCCCCTAATCTCCATACAATTATGTGCTTGCCCTGACTTTGTTAAAGAGAGGGCTTGGCAGTGTGTGTCACGGCCCTAGGTAGGTTTGCAAAGCAGGGCAGATATAAGTACTGCTATAGTTCCTCACTACTGGCAGCTTGGAGCTGCCATAGATGCATATACTCTGTGTGCTACACCCCACTGTGCAGATCCAAGACAAACGCTTATTCTGGTAGTGTTACAGGTTGTGGAATTTGCGATGAGTAAACTTAGGAAGTCTAAGAAAATCCCTTTGAATTGGTGACACAGAAAGTTGGAGGAAGATTCAAGTCTATGACTTATTTAATGATGAGTTCTTTAGATACCTTTTAAGAACCAAAAAGACTTTGACAAGAAATTCTTCCATGAAAAGCCTATAGAGGAAAAAAGGCTTTTTTCCAAGCCTGTGATCTGTCAGCATCACCTGCTGCTGCTGTGCAATTATTAACCATGGAAAAGGACAGGACAAACAAGAGACATCACTTTATCCTGTGCAAGTCAAAGAAGGAGAGCAAGGAGGGGCACTTCAGGTGACATCAGAGGCAGTTCTTTAATCACATACCTGTTCACTATTGAAATTAGGGATTAGATCTGAGTTCCTTCCTTCAATGCAGAAGAAATCCTGCTGTGTTCTACACACTTTTTGGGTAGAAGACCATTAGTGATTTTGGATAGATTTGAGCTAAGGAAAGGATAATTTGTTGCTTGGAAAGCCCTGAAATTATCTTTTACTCTGTGTAATTCATATCCTAACAACTGTCCTTCCCCTGGTTAGGTTTAAGTGTCCCAATAAAAACCCAAACCTGGCACTGTAGTCTTGACCTTGCTGGGGCCTCCGTTTCCCCAGCGTGAGTGTTCAGGGCTTGTTCCACAGCAAGGGGGTGAAAAGACCAACTGGACTATTATAAACCAGTGGCTGCAGGTCCAGACCTTGATTTTTCATTTTCAAAACTAACAAAACTTTCTAATTTTGTACGGCAGAATTCCTGGTTAGATGAGAATCCTCAAAACATTCCAGAGCTCCTAATAAAATAGCCACTGCCAGGTTGCTTTGTTATGAGAAACATGGTTACTTTTTCATCTGTTCATGCCACTTCTAATAAGCTAGAAATCATTAAAAGAAGAGTAATAGAAGGTGATAGATACCATAAAAGTGTTGTCCCAGAAGTCATGTTTCCTAAAACATGTAATTTAAAGTACATTAAATAAATAGTGTAAAATTTATTTATGGTATCTTTTAACCATAGATCTGACCTATTGACAGACATTCTTACACAGAAATTTTCTCCTTAGTCACCGGAGTGCTGCTGCTCCAAGACCCACACTGGACCTTGGCAGAACTTCAGAGTATTTGACCAAGTCATCATTCTGTTTAAAACCAAGCCTAGCAGAGCACCACAGCATCCTTTGCAGCATAGTGCTACTGGCCAAACACATGAAGTGAGGATATTATTTCTTTCTCTCTTGATAAATACAGCTATTATATTCACTAAGAACCATCACTTCACATGCCTAAAGACAGTTTATAAATGTAGGGATTGATCATTATTTTCTCTATACCGACCACAATTGCAGAGTCCCTTGGACCTCTTCAATGCTATATTAATAGCCCATGTTTACTAAGAGCCCCAGCCCACCAGTAGCAACCCTGAGAATGAAGCTGATGTCTGCAAAGGGCAGGCCCCGAGGAGAGGCTGCTGCTGCAGGCACTCCCCTTGCAGAGGCAAGGTCTCCTGCAGCAGTTTTGGCCATTGTGCCTGATTAAATTTTCTGAATTTCCACATGATCCTTATTGCTTCTGATGCTCCATCTGGAAGTCAAATGAAAGTCTGCATCAAGCCTCCAGGAGTGCTGGGGAGAGGCAGTGCTGACATTGGTCAGCCTGTTTAGCTCTCTATAACTGGATTGTTTTCAGACACATATGCTAGTACCAATTCATTTGCACTTAAATGATCACAATTTTGTTTTTATGAGTCAAATAAAGCTCAAGAGGCCTCATTAGTCCTACAGTACTACTTAATTCAGCTGACTCGAAAGAAATCTCTCTCGTGAAAAGGAGCAGGTAAACTCTGTCAGTTTAAATTCCACTGAAGATAACTGAAGGTTTTCTCATTTAAGAAAAAAATTCTTGGTAGTATGAAAAAGCACGGTCCTTCTACATAGCATTTGTAAGGTCTTCCTTCAATGGCAGGGGGCTAGATTTAATTTCTTTAACCTATGAATTCTTTTAAAATGTCTAACAATAGTGAACACTTTTTTGTATTGTTGTCAAGCACAGAAACAACTGTTTATTTTCAAAAAGCTAATCATCAAGCATTGGCATTGACAGCATGAGTCATACATTTGAATCTACCCTCTCAGACTTCTTTTAAAATGCTAACGTAGCTTCTTTTAAAAACTACAAAGGAGCTGAACCCACATTAAAAACAAACTAAACCAAAAGTTGCACTTCGTGTACTTTCTTCTGCTGGAATCAAAAATTAACTTCATTGATTGCTTTCAAAGATGTGCAATGTGGACAAGCAGGGATGAGCAGCAGAACTGAGGTGGGGCTAAACATAACCTGCCCATCAGACTGTTCTCAGCTAACCTGGGCAGCACATGAAAAGGAGTCCTCAGGGGGTCATTAAGTTAGCTGATGACAGCCAGACTCTAATGTATTCTCCTTCAGGATCCACAATCCAGATTTGTGTCTCTAAGCATTCACACATCCCAAATATGTTGTTTCTCTTACTACATTCTCTCAGTCTGGAGATATTTTGGGGATTACAAAAGTATCAGAACATTTCTACGTTGCTCCCACTACTCACTTTAGTCTCCAAAAGCCTGATTTCTTACAGATGATTGCATCTTGTACTGCACTCCATTACAGATTTGTTAAAATATTCACACTAAGGCATGTTAAGAACATCTTCTACAGCCCATCAGTTGAGTTGTCAGTTTTCTGATTTAGTATTAGAAAATTATCCCTTGCAGCTAACAGTCATTTCCCCTAACAGCACAAAACCCCCCAAATTGAGCAAAAAAAGTCCCATAAAAATTCCAACCCTTTTAAATCCATACACTCAATTTCAAAGAATGTAAGTCATTAGAAACATGCTCTAAATGGGAGGTATTGAATTACTGAGCTCAAACCTCTGTCATTGTTGGTCACTTCACTAGTCATCAATTTATCAATTTTAATCTTAAAAATAGTTTCAAATTCTTCTCCCTCCCATTCTATAACTGTTCCCCAAATTTTACTCCTCTGGGAAGTGGAAATTTTCTTTGAATTCCAGCCTATGCCTATTCATAGCCATTTTGTACCCGTGCCAATATTGCCTTTTAGCTCCAACAACTCTCTCTCCTGATAAGATTTATAGATGGGAGGTATCACATTTTGTTTTGTTAAGCTAAACCAAGGCAAGATTTACCAAAGGCTCTGCTGGTTTTTGGTGCCTCTGTTACCTTGCTTTTGCAGAACCACAACCAAAGGAATCAGACCAAACACCTTACGTTAATCTGGCTCCAGTCTGACAGCAGCTAACTCCATGCTGCAAAACAGACTATTCTGCATAATGCAGAATACACCTTGGGGGCTGAGCTAACAGCTAAAAGTGGACTTTTGGTCCTGGCATTAAGAGATTTTGGAGGACAGCACCCTTTCATAGCTGGAAAAAAAAGCTAAAGGCAAAGAGAGGGGGGACATTTTGCCAGGCAGCAAGGACACTGGCCTGGTTAGTGTGCTCTGCTTCTCCAGAGTGGCAAAGGATCTCAATTCAGTGGAAGCCTTCATCAATCTGGTGCAGAAACACCAGACCTGACCAGTGACACACTGGGAAGAGACTGGGAAGACTTGGAGTGGGGAAACTTATTTTGGAGACAAAGAACAGGAATATATGCACTGAGAATTAGGACCCTGGTCAGCTGGGCACTAGCCCAGAGGCTACCCCAGGCTGTGTTGAACTGCCTTTGGTCAAACACCACCCGTGTTCACGAACATGGAACCCTCAGTTCCTGTGCCTGCAGCCGGGCCCAGCGGGGCCCCATTCTCTCTGTGTCCATTACAAGTGCCTGCATGGCTCCGTGATTATCCAGGTGTTGCCTCATGATTAAACAGGACCTGTGCAATCACTGAGAGCAAGCAGTGAGTACAAGCCAGAGCGAGGAAAATGACTGTATTCCCACAGGGATTTTGAATCTCCAGATGGCACTGTAACATCATCCCAAAAAGCAGACGGTTCAGTACAATAGCAAATATGGTAACAGCTGAGTCAGTTTGCCTGCTGTGCATAATTACTCATCCCATTGAAACCATGATTTAGAGGCTACAAATGCTAAAGCTGCCCTTTCGTTTCAATTTAAACCTCAAATATTAAAGCTTCAATGCATACTGTGCGCATAGCAGCTGGGGAAAAACAGACTGCTTTGTGCTAACGAGCCAGCACTGTCAATTAATACCAAGACCTTTAGTGAGATCTTTGGAAAGAGTTTAGGTCATAAGTTAAATGCACTTGTCTATCATTCTTGCCCCGGGATATAATCCCTCTGTACTGCAAAGTGATAGCAAAATGAGGAGGGGCAAGGGGTAAATGTCGTATCTGCTGAGAGAGCGGCAAGGCTGCCTCTCTGGTTTGCACTGCGGCTGCTGGCACAGCCAGCTCCTCCTCTCGGCATGGAGCAGTGCTCTCCCATACAGGGTTGCGACCAAACACAGCAATACATAAGGCATTTGAGAGGTCTTAGCAAAACACAGCAGATAAGAACTAAGTTTAGTCTCCCACAACAGGCAGTCATGTCATATAATACTATGACATTAGTATGTAAACTGTTGTCTCAAAAGCCACGATTTCTCGCTGACTGCCCAAAGCATGAAGAGGTTTCAGAACATCAATCTTCAGCGGTTAGAAAGCTTCACACATCAAACAACCTCCTACCTGCAGCAAAGGCTGTATAAATACAACACATGCATGAAACAGAAAAATACAGCCAGCTGAGCTATGCCTTGGCCTGCTTAGCTGAGCAGTGGAATAAAGGATGAAACCACCAGACTCCTTGGAGAAGTCAAGTATGCATTGGAGTTGTGATTCAAATAATTTTCAAGGATCTGTCAAAAAGAAAGGCCCTTCCCAATGTCCAGCAGGTTTCCCTCAACACTGCCTGTATTTAAGGTAGCTCAACCTTTTTTTTAGCAAGTTTTTACCCAACAGACTCTCTTTCCAAGAAATTTCTGCTACCATGACAGTAGCTGAAATGCTGGAGCTGCCCCTGCAAGACAACTTAAACCCCACACTGTTTATTGAGCTAGCTCAATACTGATCTATTAATCATCTTAAAAACATCAGCTGGCACGAACCACCTGGGTGACTAAATCCAGACCCTCAGGCAACCACGTAATGAGAGTATTCATTCTTCAAGGTCCATAAAACATCTGCTCCATGTAGCCTCAAAATTCCCTATCTGTTTCTATTTATTATGATGAGTCCCTGAGAGGCAGCAGCAGGTGACCTAGAAGCTGATGCTCACGGAGCTGCAGACTCCCTGCTACCAGGGAGAATATATCTGGAATGGCAGTTCACAAAGACGAGCGTGGTGCTGTTCTGTGTACGCAGTCATGCCAACTGGCATGTTTCCTGCTTTCACCTACATCTGTAGCCTCTCATCTCCTCAAGTCTTGATACCCGTTTACTTTTGATTTCCTTTTGGCTCCAGGCACTCCAGCCTTATTCCTTACTTACGCAGGACCTTATAGTCCTAATAACATCCTAGTACAAGAGCAAGATTTCTCCAGCTAGAGAAAGGACAAAAAAACCTATCCTAGACAGCTAATCACAAGTGAACAGTACCACTCCCATTAGAGCATGAGGAACTGACAGCAAGAATTAAATAGTAACCATAAAAATATTTTCAGGTTATCCCGGAGTACTGGCACAGATGAGGAAATTGCAGTGCACTTACTGACATTTGGGGAACAAATTTAATGAGAATATTATGTGCTGAATATTCATCCAAACCCAGTTTCAGGCAGATTATGGTGTCATAAATATTAGATGGAGAGGCAGATTGTGCTCATTTTGCTGTGGTAGGGGAGATCTAGCACAAAACTACTAATGTTTAGCAGGGGAATGATACAAAATGCAGCTGAGCAGTTGAGGCTGGTGGGGACATACATACTAGACTCAGTTCACTGCACTATTGTTCTTACATTTTTAAATCCTCTGTAAAGTACTTGAAGTTCTCTTTTAGTGAAATTGGTTTGTGCTTCAAGCTGTTCCAGTCCTTCAGGTCTATGGCACACTGTAGTCATTTCTAATTCATCTTCAATTTTATCTGAAAGAGAAGACAGGAAAATGTTTATTTTGGTTGTTACTTTTGCTATTAACATGATGGATAGGATAGACTGGATTTCAAGAGCAACAAGAGAAAAAAAGAAACCATCAACAGAACTGATCCCTGTAACTGTTTTCAACTTCTTGAAAGCAAAATAAAAGCCACATGAGTAAAGCAATAGCTCATATTTCTTACTGGGCTGCCAATTAGCTCCCCATTCACAAAGTCGAAACTGGTGGTGAGAACAGAAGGGCAGGCAGCAGACACGGGGCTCCAAAAGGCAACACCAGATATTTCTTATTTAAATATTGAAACAGTGTGGAGGAACAGGCCTTTCAAAAGCACTAGCTTTAAATAAAGCTGTGCAAATACAAGTAAGAGAGCAGACATGCTTAAACATATCAGACAACGACATTATACCAAGGGTAAACAAGTGAGGGAAACTCTTCTGTGTGCTAACCAAAAAGCTTGCTATAGAGACATTAAAGGTCACTTTAATCCCAAGAGAAATTCAAATTATATCCATGGTTGCTGAATCTGGAATGAATCGAGCCTGCATTTGCATGGACTTTTGGGGGAAACAGGTAAAGGTAAAAATTTTTCTGTGCATTTTATTCAAGAGAATTTTCTCCCATGAGGAGCAAAAATGCTCGAGATGTATCGCATTGTGAGAGTATTACCATAATCTCACCTCTTTTCTGGTGCATGTTTTACCTGCCACACCTATTTCCCCAGCAGTGTAGGTAATGCCCTAACATATACAGATGCTTAGTGTATGTCAGTTTGAGATTCTCCAAACGTCGAGGACCAGACGCAAGTTTCAGGTGATATGAAAATCCCAACTACATTCAGAAGTTGCTTGGCCTAAAAGCTAACACTCCCCTTATTATCAGAACTGCACAACTCATGCCCTGAAAAAATGTTTTAGGTTATTTGGCTCAAGTATAATACAGTAATTCTGACTGAAAAACAAGAAACTTGTGGGGAAATGGAGTCACTGAATAGATGAAAGGCATGAATTCATAGCAAACCAGCTCAGTAAAAGAACAGACCAGACTAAAGCTGTATTTATGTAAGTTAATTAATTCTGTACATATTAATATGAACATTATTAAGGGAGGACACACATCAGTGAGTGATAATGGTTAATTAACATTAGCTCATTGTATCAGTATTAAGAAATCAGTTTGAAATACCAGTGAATTTAGCCATCCTCCTAAACCACTGTGTCTGGAGCTTCTCAGTCTGCATTTGTGGGGCTCAAGCAGTGAAAATACATGCATAAATACTGTGCTCAAGGTACCTTGCACTGCAAGGGCAGAAAGGTAAGAGACTATAATAGCATGGGACAGAAGTACAGTATCACAACCGTCTATGATACAAAAAAAATGACTGAACCCTGGCAAGTGGACAGAAGAAGCCTGAAGAAGACACCTTCTCCATACAAAGGGAAAGTGAAGAATCTAGAAATTATAGCTCCTGTTAGGAGATGGAAAGGGATGTCTGCTACAGGAAAAGAACAGATAATGTGAAATAAAGGGGAAGAAAAATACATATCAGAAAATGAAGGAAGCTGTAGGAAGAGAAAAAAGTGGGGAAGAAATTTCTTAAAATGAGGGAAGGAGAATGAGTGGTTGAGAAAAGGAGAGGAAATCCATTTAGAAGGGAGCCAGGTTAGAGACCCCCATCACTAAACCATACGTTGTATAGAAAACACCTTTTTGTTTACCTTTGGTTAACTGTAAGATACCTAAAACCCTTTACAAAATACACATAATCCCAGACTCTTCTGCATTTGCTTGCTGTCCCCCAGTGCAATAACCAGTTTACACATAACCTTGACAGTCATTTTGGTTTTCCATGGAAAGCCATACATTTTGTGCTGTGCAGCATATAAGCAAGTTAGGCTTTGAGAACAGTTAAACTTATGTGGTTTTTCACTGACATTTCCTATTAATAGAGTCACTCTACAGTTCTTTACAACTTCAGTCAAGGTAAAATAAAAGTGTAAAATATTGACCATCTAGCCTTTATATCCTTCAGTGGAGAGGGGAAAAAAGTAAATCTATGCAACCTCGTGTAAGTAGTCAGGTTACTGAGGGAAGTCAGCCTGTTGAACTACTCTCATACTTAGATTAATTTATGCTCCTACAATGGTTTCTACAGAGGCAAGAAAGATCTGGCTGACCAAAGTCACACTCTGCAAAAGCATTTTGATATGACTATTTTTCTGGGTATTTTATTTGCCATACACTTTCCCCACCTCCTTCTTAAGCAACAAGTTTTCCAAAACACTTACGGGATTTTCTGTTAATGTTCTAAAAAATGAATAAAGAAAAAGGTCTCACTCAGAAAATTTGCTGTATAGCTCCATGATAGCTTTAAAAAAATATGCAGAATTACAGCTCAAAACTCAGTTATTTGGCTTATCCAGATGTTCTTTACATAAGCAGACCAAAAATTAGGGTCTTGAAATTATTTTTTTAAAATATTCTTGAATAAAATACTACTTGGTAAATACTGCAATTTAATAATGATATATTGTCTTTTGACAGTAGTGGCCTCACTCAGTGAATCATTATTTCAAAAGAGTGAAATTCATCTTCAGTTTGTCCTGCAAGAATAGTTTTTTCCAACAATCAGTTCATGAGCTTTGGTCCCACAGGGCAGATATTTCTATGTTAAAAATAAGCCAGATTATTGTTGTAGATTTGATTCTATTTCCCATGCTAAGAAATGTGGCTCTTTTCTTTATAACAAACTGCAGAAAGGAAATTATGAAAAATTCATCCCTTTCAAAGGGACACTATTTTTTCTTTCCATTCTCTGTTCCAGAACCAGCATTAATCTCTGTCTCTGAAGAGGATCTGAGGGTTCCCTGTGGGTTAATCCTTTCATCTGCTACCTCTTCTTTTCTCAAGGGAAAGATTTTGAAACTTAGCAAAAAAACATGTGAAGCTTTAGATCTGTCCAAGGGGGCACTCAAAATTACACCAGACCAGCAATTTTCCAGTAAACACACTCTAAAAATGGCAGAAATTGTTCCTTCAGTGGGACATGCCCTGATGCAGCAGAGCAATCCTGGGCATTTCTTGAAATCTCGCTGCAGAAAATAAATACAAGGAAGATTTATTAGGTCATTTTGTCTATTGCTTGCCAACAAAGAGCTATTTTCCATGGTGTTTCATGATAATATCTGTTTTAAAAAGATAAAACTTAGTTTAGCAGTAACTACTTCCCATTAACAGGTCTCACAGATCAAACATTCCCTCCCTAAATCAGGTATATACATTTAAACTCTTCTCGGTTGTTATCCCATATTCAAAGATTTCCCTTCAGCAAGTTCATCCCTCCTCCCTTCCTGGCACAGGTCTGCAGTGGGTGCAGCACAGACCTCAGAGCTGAGCCGGGGGGCACCCAGAGAACTAAGGACACAAACTGCTCTTCTGTGCAAAACCATCCTTTCCAACTCAACAGTCCCCACCCCCCACAAAGATATTTTTGTCATTATTTGTTTCCTTTCAGTGTTTACTCTTGGTCAGCTCTTTTAAACCTTTTTTTTTCATTCTCTGACAGCCTATAAATTAACCATAGTAACCTCTGGCAAAAAAAGGATATTGTTACTTCCTCATCTGCCCTTGCCTTTTGTTGTGTATATTGTATTTCCTCTTATTTGCATTTTCATTATCACACTGGCTCAGTCCCTCCCAGCTCTTCAGGGATGCCACTGTATGAAATATGAGCCCTTGCATTTATAAACACTGCAATTTTATTAAACTGAAACTCACTTTATGGTAGTGAGTGCAAGCAAAAGTGTATGCATGTAGATACACACACACAAATTTAAAGTTTTACCAGGAAAACATAATGCTAAGGTATTTTATCTAATATCATGTTCTTCCTCAGTTTTGCCTTGTTTACAGCTTGGTGAATGCCCTGAGATATTTGAGCATGGGCAACAGGCATATGCCATGGGTTTAAAGTTAATTTTCTTCTCTTTCAATGTGCTAGTGCACTACAGAGCTAGGGACTGACAAGAGGCACTGCAAGGATGCGTGTGGTCACCTCCCCAGCTCAGGTGACACGTGTGACCAGCTGCTGTTGCTGACAGCATCTTCTCTGAGCTGAAACTAGGCCCCTGTCCTGCTCGGTGGAGACACTTGCCTCAGGGTCTGGGTACCATACAGCTGGTTAGTGAGAACTTGAACCTTAGCAAAGAAATCCAAAAAGTTACTATTCTGGATCTCAAAGCATGATTTCTTTTTTGTTGGGTTATCTGTGCTCACCGGTTAGGTGGACTCAGTAACTAAAGTAGGAGGTTTCTCCTGCTTGCAGGTACTGACAAATGATAATTTATTATTCTTTTTTTTTTTTTTTTTACCTCCAGCACTTGATGAAATCATCCCTTGATGAATCCCTTCCATGCCAGACAGCTGCAGCGAGCTGTGGCCTAAATTTAAGATTGCCTACACTGTTTAGCTGGTGCTGAACATACTTGCACATTTGCTTAGCTGTTTTTTTTGCAATGTGTTTAAACCTGGAGGAATGGGAAGTAGCACTTTCTGATCTAGAATTTGTCTCTGGCCATATTTTTATGGTTGCTTTAACAGTGGGGTATGAAGTCTGGGTCTGGTAGAAGTGCCTGTGGTAATCTTACTTCAAAATATGTCCAGGTTATAATAATTACTTAACTTTGCATTTTTGTACAAAACATCATCTCTATTTGCTTAGCCCACAGGATAAGCACATTTTGTATGTCAGACAAAATAAACAGTGGCTTCACTTTTCAAAGAAAAATAATCCTGACATGCTTGCATGTACATGCATATTTTATGGATTGTTGCTAATGAAAGCTATTGTATTTCATTTCTTTACTGCTTGCTCAAGAGCAGAGAATGAATTTTCATTAGAGTGGATCAATATTTTAACTGAATACACTTTGGAAATTACTTAACGAGGCTTGCTTTATACATCCTTTCATATTTGTTCTAATTTTACCTTTTGTTATCTTTAAGCTTTGAAGATTTCCATACTTAGACTGCCTGCAAATGGCCCTGTGTTTCACTGCTGTAAACTTTGCTGAACAGATTTTGGATTTCTCCAACTGATAAACTGGAGTAATTTAAGCCTGTTGATGTAAAAGCTGTCTTGTATATCTACATGCCTACAGATGAGACTGTTTCATCATTGAGGAAAACAGATTTTTAACCACAGCTGACTACTGCCCTCCATCACAGAACCAGGCAGAGGGACCCTTACCCATGTAAAGACATCTATTGATTTTGAAAGGAAACAACCTGTTCCAATATTTCAGTTTTCCAGATCATTCTGTTCCATTGGACACAAGCACATTTATCTGCCATGGTATGGAAAACATTGTTTCATTGTCAATTTATCTTAAAAAGGCACAGGTAATGTAATGCACGTCCAAGAGAGGGGGGAATGAGGAATCCAATTCCTGAGCGTGTAGAGACCCAGTTAGACACTTGCCAGCACTAGCAGCACAGGGCAGGTGATGTGCCACAGCCAGCACAGAAGCCGAGTCCTAAAATCCTCAGTTGACAGCACGTCTTCTAGCATTCGCTCTAGCGACCCGTTTCCAAGCAAAAGTGCTGAATCAACGTTCTTCTGATCCAACAATCCTTTCCTCATAAGCAGAACAGATTAAATTGGTCACAGGCAATGCCAAAGTTGTATTTGTGTACTATAAAATAGGAAATCATTCTGTGTTATTTACCAGCTGCTTTCTTGGCTCTGGTTTTGAACAGTCATTGGGCCCAAATTTATTAACCTGCCCATCTTTCCTCTTGCTGGCAGCTGCCTCTACACAAGCAACAAAAGCACAGGATTGGTTTCACAGGGCCAAACTCCCCTGTGAGACACAAGAAACATCAAACACCTTTCCCACAGTGGCCACCTAAAATACTGGACCATTTCCAACCCATGTGCCTGGCAAATGAGCAATAGCAGTGTCTCATTACATCGTTAGGGCTGGCCAAGGACAACCCAAGGCCTAAAACACAGTTTAAAGGGAGGGTGTAAATGATGATTTAATAAAAATGGAAATGATCCTGTCCCCAAAGGCTGCAAGGTAAAACTGTGTGACGCCAGGTTCCATGGCTAATGGGAGGATTTTGAAAAATTTGCTTATAATAAATTCACTTTTTGTTAAAGAAAAAAAATCAAGATGTAAAATACAGCTAATGTGTCCAGTGTTAATTGTAAAACTGACAAGCATTAGATGAAATGGGTAATTTTACAAATACAGCAGAACGGGATTAAATTATGTACAAGAATTATAAGACTGCATCTTATTTTTATTAAAAAAACATTAGCTATATTTTAGGAGCAAGGACCTGAAGAAAAAAATTTAACTCTAGTTTATCCATGACATCTTTGAAATTAATCTCCAGACAGAATACTTGCATGGGCAAATCTCGCAGGAAATAGATCCTGCCTGTGGGAAACCATTTGCAAATATTTGAAAATTTCATGAAGAGAAATAACTAAAGGCCTGAGTCCATAAATGCTCATTATGGCAGAAAGTTATGGGGATGAGAGTCAGGTGAGAGCTGTATTACTGATGCAGACCCCGCACACTGGCTCCAGCGCTCCCTCCCGTTAGCGTAAGCGGGAGCTGTAGGAAATACAGCTTTTGTGAAGTCCTTGGAGGTCTGTGATTCCAGGTCCCTGGGGCAAAGGCAGCTATCAAGTACAGCTTCACTGTCTGGAACAGGCAGAATACTTCTGTGCAGTTCCATATGCTTCCACCAAGACAAAAAATCTTAAGTGTTAGCCTTTAAGCGACCCCATCTGGCAAACACTTGCAAATCAACAAGGCTGGCATGGCAGAATGACAGCTCAGCTAGAACTTAAACACGTGTATATATGCACATCTGTGAGTCCTCAAAAAGGGTTAAGTAAAATCTGCTCATGGCAAGCGTCAATAAAAAAATGGCACTAAGATACCTACTGATGTATCAAATATTAAACACATCTAATTAAAATTGAACAGTCCTTTATTAATAAATTATTATTATTAATATTATTGCCTGGCTGGAGAGATCAATTTTGAAACCAAAGGGACTCTTTACAGCCAATAAACCAAAAAGGAATCAAATGATTTTTTTACTCCTTCAGGTCCATTTTCACCACTAAATCAGCAACATCAAATTCATTACATGGTCAAGCTTAGCAAGGTTGTTCTGCCTGTGTGAACCTGCAACACCACTAAATGTAAAGCAAAGCTACATGAAAATCCAACAGTTCATAAAATTCTGAGATTTAATTAAGAAAGCAGAATTTTAAGATATCTTGGCTAATCCTTGCAGTGATCTATGCAAAATGTACAAATACTTTTATCTGCCTCTACACTCCTTTAATTAGTTTCACAGTTGTACACAGGGAAGATAGAACAAGGTTATATGCTGAAAAAGAGCTGCAGGAGTAGTCAGAGGCCATGGGTACTTCCAAAATGTATTTCTGAACCACAACTAAGACCAGGTACAACAATCTGAACATGAGCTACACTGTATCAAATTTTACTATAAATGGTACTTCAGACGCTGTATTAAGCCTACTCATCATTAGAAATAGCTTTGCTGTGGCTGTTCCCAGGGTAAGTGACAGCAGGGTGTCCTTCCACTGCACTGGACCTTACCTGGGACAGCACTTCCTTTTCAATTTTCCTTGCACATTCCCACCTATCTGTAGCAAGACTTATATGGGAAGCAACCTGTCAAAATAGGTGGAAAACCACTGAAAGCTTGCTGTGTGCTTTGCTGCTTTTCCATGGGGATGCTGCAGAACATGTGCTTCTGGAACAAGTGCTTTCCTCCAATAGCTGCTGGAAGGTGAATTTGCAAAAACTCTCACTAGAGAGGTTAGAAAAATAATTTCCCCCTGTGATTTTTTGAAAATTCTCACTAATACCATCTCTTATCTTTACATGGAGGATACCTGAACTGCTCAGTACTTGACTTAGCACGTCATGGGATAAGGCACTGCACACAGAAGGACTTGGAGGTTGAACAGAAGCTGGGACTGCCTTCATCGGAGGCGACTCAGCCACTCCCCAGGCTGCAGCCTTACCCAGGAACTGGGCAATTTTCAAGCACTTTTAGTTTTGTTTGCTGCCAGCATGGAAAGTGAGAATAACCTCATCCAGGGGAACCTGTTTCCTAGCTTAAGAAAACTTTTAAATTATATGACCGATAGAGTCAAACTGGTTTAAATTTTACCTCTCTGATACACGTAAAACCATCGGGCAGGGTCTAGGAAAAAGTAAGAAAAAAATTTAACAAAAACAATGTGACAACCATACACAGCTTTGTCTTTTGTTAATTTTAAGGTGACATTGGATGTGTTCTGCAAGTGCTACAGGATCCCCTTTCCCAGTGACTGTAGGATTGTTTCCAGGTGTTTTTGTTTTTTTTTTTTCTTCCCTGAATTGCCTCCTTCCCTTACCCCAAGGGGCAGGAAAGGAAGCCACAGCTTGCTGTCCCCTGCACAACCATGAAACCCCGGCAGCACATGAAGGGAAGCATGCAAAGAGCCATGCACCCATGCAAGCATCCACACATCCAGCAAGATAGCAATGCAGCAGCCATCCTAGCAACTCCAATAAGGGATATGGAGGACTTCCATGCAATTTTTGAAGCCGGCTGGGGGGCAAAAAGAGAGGCCTACAGCCTTCTGCTTCCTCTCCATAGATAGCTCTTTGACAGCTGTAGAAATAAAAAAAGTGATTAGTAAGAGTGAAGAAGTCTCAGGTGGTCTGGAAGACTCTAACTGGTGCTCTTTGCAGTCACTTCATTTGCAACATGGTCATTTTGTACTATCCTCATGTCCCCTGGGAGAAAATTTCACTAGCAAATTAGGTTAAAAGTAAAAAAAAAAAACCAAACAAAAAACAAAAAACAAATTATTAAAGATGTGTATGCACACAAGAGTTTTGGTCTGAATATTACTACCTGTTACCCTACCTCCAGCCTGGGCAGCTCCTGCCCTCAGTCCATCTGGCATCTGTTCCCTTCATTTCCATGCAGTCTGTGCCTCCAGCTGCCCAAACTTTCCTAAACACCCTCTCACCACACCAACGGCACTGCTGTATCTCGCCTCCCGCTGCCCCAAAAGCACCAATGAGCCCAGCTGGTTCCCTCTACCCACCAGCCAGTGCATTTTACCCCACAGATGGTGCATCTCTGTCCCCAATGGCCACTAGGATCAAATAGACACTAAAACTGAGTAGTTCTCACTGCTGCTTGTTTCTCAGTAGAGGGAGTTACAGGAAAAGCAGTGTATGAAGACTAAGCTCACACTGCACATGCTGCACCAGTTATTACTTTTCTCTGGGTAGACAGAGAATTCAAGACCTCATTCTCCAGCTAAATCAATCCAGCAGCCAATCTGTGTAAACCCTCATGGTGCCCCTGAGCAAGCTATGACCAACTCAGGGCCTGTACTTGAAATTTTAATGCTGAGAATTTCCACTATGAATTTTTAAAAGACATTTAAATAATCCTCATGCTCAATACTTTCCCATTAAATAAAAAATCACAAACATGTTCAGAAGTGAGTATGCATTTTCTTTCTGGCACATTTGAGAGGGAGTCTTACAGGCATCACCCACATTACAAGAACACTAAGCTGTTGGAAAGGTTGAACCTCCTTTCATTATTCTCACTCTGAGCTTTTTACTTTCAGCTTCCTCTTGACAGATCCATAACTAGATGAAATAAAGAAATCTTTGGGACTGGATATAAAGCTGGTGAAGGAATGGAGAAAATTTACTCTCCATTAGAGAATTTAATAAAGTATCTGGCTGCAGACAAAACTGGCAGAAGTAGATATTAGCACATGGCTTCTCAACAGCATCACCCACACAGTGACAAAATGCCCGGTCAGACAGCATTGCTGAGTCATGATGCTTGGCCTCCCTAACTCTGGTTCAAGTCTTGTGAGCATGAAGAAGGAACAGTTAAAGAAAAAAACAAGACTCACACAAGAAAACCACAGTGGATGCTCCAGTTGGTTGCTGCACTGTAAGATCAGTGGTGATATTAAGGTCAATCACATGGGATATCAATAACAGAACTGAATCCTGAATGACTGACTGACACAAAGATATCATTCACAGATTATCGACTACAGATACTTCCACACTTTCCTTTTTTGAACGGAAACATCAAGAATATTTCCAAAGAAGCTGGTCTCAAAAGCAAAGAACCTACAAAGAACCACGGATTTAAATCGTGTACGCAGACCACAACACATGCTAGACACAGAGCAGTACATACTAGGAGCTTTACTGAAAGCATATAAAAACAACTAGTAAAATTTAATAAACTTCACTGTACCACATGCAGTATAATCACATTACTTTTTAACCCTCTTGATCCACCAAGATTGGTTTGCAGTAAATAAAGAGAATGAACAGGTTGCCTAAAGAGGCCCTGAACCTCTGCTGAAGCAAAAGGTGTTGAACCATTAGCCATGAAATCACCCACTGCCAGGGAAATCCCACTTTGCTGGGTAACCTGAGGACAGGAAGAAAAAAATCTCCTACTTCAAATCTAGTAAGGATAGTTCTAAATTTGCATGTTAACACTAGCTGCAAACTAATTTCCATTGATGAGAACAAAGAAATGTAAATGCAGTCATTAGACAAAGCATGAGAATAGTCTCCTGATTTAGTAAGGGCAAAAATCAATTAATAAAAAGAGCTAGAGTACATGGAGAGGTCCCACTGTAAATAGAGGGCTTGAAAAGATATGCATCAGAGATGATTAACAGATAGCAAGACGACAATAGATGTGCTACAAAAACCAGGAAGAGGATCTATTTTTCTGTATTGGACAACCTTGTGGGTTATCAAAACTTTAGACTGTAGATAATACCTTCTGGATATAAACAATGTTTTCCTTTTTACAGAGATAGAAAAAAAGCCCTTAAAAGACCAGAAAAATAGAAACAAGCTTATTGTAACAGTATGTTCTTTTTCATTGTATGAAAAACTTCAGAGAGTCAGCTTCAAGGCTTTCACTGAAAATTAATTCCCTTCCAGATTATTCAAATTATAACTAAGAGGTTTTGGTTCACAGTCTATAATTTTTATTTAACACTGAATTGGTCTTTTTTGAAAAATAGCACTTTTCAGTAAGTTCAACAGAAAACTTCTTCATCATCTCAAATTCATATGCTTATGTCTACTTAGCATATTGAATAGTACAAATAGGAGAAAGTACAACATTGTTACCACCACTTATAAAACCTCTTCCTAAAACATGTAGAAGCAATTACTGATGACTAGATTACTTGTTATCTCTTCCAAGAGGAGTCTTAGGATTTTTATGTTATTTTCCCCTAAACCCCCCAGGTTAATGGATTAGTCTCTGGACAGTAAAACAGAGCAATTTCTGAGCAACTATGGATCAATGAAGAGGAAAAGAAATTGGCAAAAGCTCAGTTCATCCTTTCTGAGGATTATTTCTAACATGCTAGTTGTTTGTTTACAAGCAGTAGATAATGGCATAGCCAAACCATCAGGGCTGTGTGTATGACATGGGTCTGCCCACCTGTACCTGACCAAGGTGAGCTGCAACGGAACTCTACTTCTTACACCATATAAAACCAGTTGCATTTTTCAGTGTAATTTGACTTAAAAAAAAAAAAAAAAAAAAAAGAAATCCAAACACAAACCTTGCAGGTACTAAAATAAGATGTGGGAAGCAGCAATAGAAAAATGGAGAAAAGCTTGAATTTGCAGCCACATAAACCTATTTCAGCAGTGGCGTGCTAATAAGATGCTTAGATTTCCGCTCTGACATCTGCATGGCAGCATTTTGTGCCCATGGTCAATCCTCTGAAAGTTCAGAAACTTTCTGAACAACAGTACAACAGTAGATTTTATGTCATTCTAATTGTGCTGGCTGGGAAGCCATTATGTACTCCAACATTAGTGTTTGACTTCGGTCCTATCATCTGAGAAAAAACCATGGCAGCTAGTATTTACTTCAATGCAAAAACTAATCCTGTTGTAGAGCAGAGTGCTGGTACAAGGTAAAAAGATCTTTTTGTCTTACTTGGAGGAAACCAGAGTACTAGAGTGCTATAGGGTGTGATGGGACATGGACCTGGCCAGGGGTACATCTGCCTAGATCTCCTGGTTATCAAGAAGGCTTTCACAATCAGGAGGCACATTTTTTTTTAGTCTCTAAACCAGACTAGCTGTTTAACAAAATTAATTTAAAGGAACTCAATAGAATAGATATAAAAGGGCTTTATGTACAAATCCCTCACTGCCAAACATACCGATGGGAGGGTTCCTTAGCTCTAGGATTGTTTTTAGCCAGCTCTGAGGTTTTCACAGTTACAGGAGTCCCACACAACCTCCCTACCCTCAGGGAGAAATAAATTAGTTTCATAAACTCTTTTTTTGTTTTGTGGAAAAATATTAGCATTAGAAATATTTTGTGGGAAAAAAAAATATTAAAACCATTATAACATTATTTATTTTTGTGGAAAAAATACTGTCCTGTAGTTGCATCACACCTGTTATGGAGGTGGCAATTAAAAGCGTACAACAGAAGTGTCTTTGCCCTTGGTATGCTCTATTTAGATCAATTGAAAAACCCTCAAATCATGTGATCTGCTGCTTCTCTGAGTAGTTGAGGGGGAAAAAAAAACCAAACAGTAAAGATCTCCGTACCTGCCTAGTGGTGGTGAAGGGCAACCTGCATGCTTGCTGCAGCACTGGCAGAGCTGCTCCAGCTCCTACACCTCATAAGAGGGAAACCCCTTCTTTCTCTCCAGACCTGAGCAGCACCGCCTGCATTGTCTGCTGAAGGCACCACTGGCTGGTAATGCTGAGCTGGATGCGGCCGCCTGCTTAAACCAGACCCCTCTGCCCCACCCCTCCTCCTGACTTGTACAAAGAGCCTCTCAGGATGAACAGCCTTTTTTTTTTGTGCTCTTGAATCTTACTCACTTTTGAGTGATCTTGTGAGTAGCATAGTATGAGCACATTCCATTTCTCAGCATTAGTCCTTACTGTTTAAAAAGTCACATTTCCTTACATCGTCATAACACAGCAATTCACACCACAAATAAAGCTTCATGTTACACTACCCACACTGGAAAGTGAGAAGCATACTCATTATTTTTGTGCTTTGTAAGAAACTATACATCACTTAGAAGTGAAACAAGATATTGAAATGCCATTTGGTAACACACCAATTCCCAACTGAAAAGAAATGGAAAATTAAAAATATTTTCCTACTAACTTTTTATATAGTTGAGTAATTTTGTATAGTTTGTCAAACAAATGTATTTCCTGCAATACATATATTTTACACGCCATGGAAGCTGGCAGCACTTTCTGTTTTACTCTGTACATATGTAAATACTCAATATGAAATTGTGAATACATGCAGCATCACTTCTTCAATTCAACTTCAAACATCTCTGCACAAAAGACAGCTCACACTGACATACAGTCACCTTCTGCGAGTAATTCTATTTGTTGTGTTTTGTTGGGCTATTAAAGGCCATCTCCCCCAAGTATAGACAATCTCAGTGCAATCGATGGGTATATAGCTTGCAGTCTCTTAGCTCGGTGTAGTTTGGACACAGTTCTTGGTAGCATCTAATGAGTTACAAGATGTGCTTATTCCCACAGTAAAACCTTGGGACATCTCCTTGAACGTCCTTCATGGCAGGTGGGCAGCCTGGGGTGTGCTGAGGGGCACAGACGCCACGTGCAGAGCAGCACACACACACAGCACTTTGGAGAAAGTCTTCAGCACTGCAAATCATCCACATTGTGCTCAACCTTAAGAGCTCAGGGCCAGGCTGGAGTTAGGGCAAAGGCACTCCCCAGAGCTCTGCCAAAACTATCACCAACACTTCTTGTGTGTTTCGCAGTGTCTTCTGTTGTTTCACTGAAATTCTTTAGCTGCCCCAAGAGCAAACAGGTCTTCAGTTTGTACAATTTTTTCCCAACCATCAGTAGAGAAGATTCTCTACTCTGTCTCAAACAATTTTATATCCATAGAGGCACTGAAAAAGCCTGTCGGAAGAGTTAATCCAAGGACAAGCACCACAATCAATCTTCTTCAAACACTAATTTATTAAGGTACTTAATAAATTATGTCTACAATTAAACTGAAGGACTGCAAGGAGACAAATGATGAAGCTTTTTCCCCACCCCCTTGAAAAAAAACCAACCTCAAAACCCAACTCTGCTCCTTTTCAGATGCCCTGCAGCAGGAAACCTCAAACCCACCAAGAAAAACCTCCCAGCACATTAATGGACTTGCAGCAGAATTCAATGTAAGTAATTTCCATTTAGAGGAATCAAAAAACCACAAACATTAGAATACACTGTTCCCCTGAAAGAGGAGTTTTGCAAGACTTGCAGTATTTTGCTGGAAAAATGAACAGTTTATGCAAATCAGTTCTTACATCCTTAGCAGGACTTGGACTGCAGGGCCCAGGTATTCAAAAAGAGGAATGTCTAACACAAATTGAAATGCAACCCAAAAGCTGTCTTGCTTGATAGCACTGATAGCTTCTCTCAGCCTCCAAAGAATGATCATCAACTGCATCGACAGTGTTATTTGCTCACAATAATGCATTACAACCAGGAGCGCTTTCACAGCATTCAACTGCTTATGAATCTCCCTCCATCCCTGCTATAGAAACAAATTACGCCTCAAGTAGCTCCTCAGCAGAACAGGAAGGAGTAAAGACAATTTGTAAAGCCTCATCAGTAAAACAGGAATAACACTTACACAGCCAGACACGCTTTCCCAGTGCTCCATGCAAGTCCCCTCAACTTCATTAGCACTCAGTTAATGCATATCTCTTGTTACAAATGGGTCTTTGTTCTGCGCTGTCCCATAATCAAAGCTCCACTGCAGTTACAGCAAAGACTCTATCAACCTAGAAAAACTGCAAGTCTTGAGATTTAGGCAGTGCTTAAAGTATTTGCTCCTAAACCACTCCAAGTACTTCAAAGAGTAATCTAAAGAACGCAGTCAAGAGTAACACAGTGCTGAGGCCAAAAGATGACCAACAGGAAGAACTGACAGCAAGCATGCATTTGATTAAATAAACACAAAACCCAGTGACTTATCTGACAGAGGTGCACCATATTCTTTCACTATATTCCCAAAGCTACTGCAGTGCGTGCTGCTGGTATAATAAATCAGGTTTAATAAGGCTGGTGTTATATGAACACATTTATACACCCACTGCATTATCCAGAAAAGTAGACACGTGGCTTCTCAAGCAGAGAAACAGTTGTATTTCACGCCATGATCAACAAGAGCCATGGATCAGCCACGTGGAAAAGTCTAATTGATGCCTGCAAGTTGAGGCCTGTAATAATTAGTGATAAGAGAAGCGTTCCATTATACTTTAAATATTAAGAAATTCTTTTACCAAACAATGTTTAATTTTGTATTTAACAAGGCCTGAGTGATTAAAATGTACAGAGAAAATATGCTAAGCTTGAGAATAGATAAATCCTGGCAGAAATGCTCAAACAAGGCAGATAAGACAGAACAGCTTGACTGGACAACAGAGTTGGGAAACATCCAAGTAGAAGAAATTGTCTTGACCACAAAAAGGAAATAGGAGAGCTAACTTCCCAAACGACCACCAACGACCAGCCAAGACCACCATGCATGCGTAGTACAGTTTTGCAACACCAGCGTTATGTAAATGTAACAGATAGGCAGAAAGGTGGAGACTTCTTGGAAAATGTATGAATATTCATGTCTTTAAGTATATAAAGGATGAACTTTTGTTTTAGTGTATGCACATTAGGTGGAATGATCACCTGCACAATAAAGAATGCCTGCCTTCTAAAACTCCAAAATGAGTCTTAGAAAGTTCCTCTGCTGGCTTTTATGGTAACATAATCACCAGAAAGAGCAAGACTCAGGACAAATACAACAGGGAAAACCCCAGCTAGCAGAGGGTAGAAAGCATTTAGTCTACCTTACTAGCATCAGACTGAGAAAAGCACAGTGAGCCCCAGGGAGCAGCCATGAACCCACGTGTAATGTGGCCACTAACCTTTCCAAAGGCAACGCCACTAACTTGTCCTGAGTTATCTGCAGTATTTCATAGATCAAGCTGAGCAACCCAGGGCAATTTTAAAAAAAAAAGAGATAAGCATTCATGAGAAACACATTAATTCTGTGACTAGGCTTGCTCCTTTTCAGGGACTTTCACCTACTCAGGCTCTGTAAGAGAGCTCACATTACAGAGCTGTTGCTGTGCTGCAAAATCAGGCACTCTCTAGATCTTGGGCAGGTGCTGAACTCCAGTTAGCAAGAATCTTTTGCTGTGCAAACTAGCAGCAGAACTAAAGCCAAGTAGCGACCTAAAAAAAAAAAAAAAAAAAAAAAAAATCAGTATTCCGAAAAGCTGCAGTTTTTGGCACATCACAGTCTAGCACCATGTGCCATGGGAATAGCCTTTCAGCATTATTCAGGAATGGCTGTCTTGGGTCAGACCAAAAAATCCATCTAATCCCGGGAAGAAAATAAGAACAAGTTGAACACGGAGTGATACTCCTGAGAGCCCTGTCCCAGTCTTCGGCAATCTGAACTGAGTGTCCCAGTCCAGAGCTGATGTCTTTGTATCCGACATAACACAGCTCTTTAGTAAGTTTTAAGCCTATGTACTTTCTTAATATGCACAAGTGTAACATAACACAAGCTTACTTGCTGCAATACAGCGTAACCTGGATAGCACTGAGCAGCATCACAGAGAATAATAATGTTCACGGCTGAGACCTTTACACCACCCAGCTGAGCTCACAGAGGGTAATTCCCCTCCTGGAGCTTAACTTGATCCTGGTCTCCATCAGTTATATTGGTGATCCTGAAGTCAGGGCCCCACCATTGCACAAATACATAGTAGAGACACTTCCTACACCAAAAGTTTGTCATCTCAACAGGAAACAAAGCATAAAGAGTGTTCTTTTCCTTTTAGCTGTCAAGAATGTGTGTTCAGAGGGGAGCAGAGGAGTTCTGCCTGTGCTCCAAGGCTGTGGCATGCCTGGGCAGCTCTGACTCATGAGCATTTGGTTTACAGCTGCCCCACTCTCAGAAGATTTGCTCAGTCTTGCAGTGAGGTCACTCTGAGATACCTGCAGTACTAGAAGAAGCAATCTAACATTAAAGGCCATAATTTGTTTGGGGGTTTTGTGGGGGTTTTGTGGGTTTTTTGGTGGGGTTGTTTGGGGGTTTTGGTGTGGGGTTTGTTGTTGTTGTTGTTGTTGTTTGTTTGTTTTTAAATTGGTCCCGAGTAGAGATGAAGAAAATAGAAAAATGTTCACGCACATCCTATTTCCTGAAAATTTCCTATCTGGCTAACTGTAATGAAATGTCCCTTTCCCCTGAGAGTTTAATAGCTGGATACATGACAGGCAGCAGCAGGGAGGCAGCCCCAGCCTCCAGTGAGGGGCACAAAGCCCCACATCCTGACAGATAGTAGTTTTACAAAAGATGCATTTCTTATTAATGGGTAACTAGTCCAGTAGAAAATTCTTACCCCAGCTACTGAGAGCACTAATCTAATAGCTTAAACATACTGCTATCCTTTTACTAGACTAAAGTTTAGATCAGCAATTAATACTTAGGAAAAAAATCAAATTTTGGAAGTCTCCTGCACATCTTTTGGTAAGGTGCAGAGAGGGAAAATAAAAGAATATGGAGGCAGCAATCTCCTCAAAAAAGTAGCACCATGCCATTGGCCTTAAGTGGGTTCCCCCACCCTGGGAAATGCAGGGTGAGCCAGGACCAAGGCAAGACTTTGATTCCAAAGCAGCAAGGGAAAAGAAAAACCATGAGAATATGTCAAGCCATCAAACTGGGATGCTTTTTCAGAAGAAATATCAGAAACTCTTCAGAGGGTACTTAATAAATGAAACAGACATAGGAGCCTTCTGAATTATAAATGAGGTAATCGAACTTTTTTTTTTTCTTTTTTGGAATGGGTTATTCATCAACAAACCTCTGATGAGCCAAGACAATGGACTTATTCTCTCTGAGAAGAATTACTGCTGCCAATGGTTTTTTTTCCTCATTGAAAAGCAAATCAGAGTTAAAGTCCCTGATTTATTACTGCACTGATTTCCATGAACATTGGTTTGCTCTAGCTTTGAGTTAGAAAAAGGCTTTTAGAAGAACAATAATCAATGAATATATAATGTGGGGGAATCAAACAATCAGAAATAGTAATTAGTCCAGTGCCTAATTCAAGGACATGTTATCCTTGGGTTATTATGGAAAAAATAGAATTTTATATTTGTGCATTCAGGCAGGTTTTAACTACAGTGTAAAAACTAAGTTGCTTTCCCCCTCAGAGGCGCCTTTTTTGAACAGGTGGGATTACATACAGCACTGGCTGCAGAACTGACACAAGAACTAGACAGAAATTCAGAACACGAAGGTGATTAAATTGTTTGTCCCTGCAGTGTTGTCTAAACTCCATAAAACCCTTATAATGGACACTCTCAATCACACACACAGTGTTTAAGGTCATGACTGCAGGGGATCACAAAGCTGCAGCTTCTACTGAGATTTCTTTATTCTGGAGTAGGACTTCTCACCTGGAGAGAGAGAGAGAGAGAACATGTCTGTATATGTGCGTGTGTGTGCATTATCTCCTCATCGACAGCCTTGCTGTGCCACCCCAAAGGCATGCCAGAGCTCAGTTGCTGCTGGTGGGAGCATCTAAATGCAGCCACAGATATGAAAGAGTGTGGCAGCAGCCTCCCAGCGAGGACAGCCCACGTGCTGGGGCTGTCACTGCCCAAGGGCCAGATGCTGCTGCGGGCAGGTGCTTCCCGGTGGTGCCCCATGGCCATGAGCCACCCTTGGGTGTATGAGCAGCTTGGGCTGAGCTCCAAAACACAGCACTGAAGCTCTCTGGAATTCAGATTGTTTTGTGGGAGATGTCACTCTTCCAAAGATGATGTTCCAGATTAGGAAAGTAAATTAAAAACACCCCAAATTTATTTTCCACAAAAGGGAAGCCTTGACCATGATTTAGAAAACTTCATTTTGGAAAATCTTTCAAATTTCATTTCACACAAATGTTCACATCCCATTGTAATACAGCCAGAAGCCATCTCCACCTGTACCGTGTTTGTGGTCATTTTGTCTCAGGCTATTTACAGCGCAGTGGCTCTTTGCACCTTTTTCTCTGTTAACTTACCCAGTCCCAAAATTTTTTACTTCATTGATGGGAAATCACATAGTCAATGAGGAGAACTCTAATGTATGTATGCTCATAGCCAGGTACCTATCCTGGAATTCTGCACAATGGAATTTTCACATTAAAGATCTTAAAAAAAAGAGTCATTATTTCTACTTGGCCTTAAGTTTCAATTTCTTACAACCAGTTTGTGTGTTTTTTAAAAATAAGCTTTGCTTGGGTTTTGTTTTCAAAACAGAAATATTTTATTTTCTAAAGCTGAAAACATGTGTGGGTTTGCTTACATTTATTAAAAAAAAAAAAAGAAAGAAAAAGGTATTTGGTTTGGTTATTAACATGCACTTAATCCTGTTTGGAAACAGCAGTGTGTAAAACAGAATTTGTCATATTACTATAAAGCAATGCTAGCATCCCCAGAAGGACTGAATTTGGGAGCAATTTTCCTCCTATAATAGCACCACCATGCTATGGCAATTCACCTGTGCAAAGACTAGAAAAAGTACAAATTGTTTTGGTCCAGGCAGAGTTGAGGAGTAAACACCGCTATTAAATAAGCACGCTACAGATCCCATCCAGATGAGCCAGTATTACCCAAAAGATTACTTCTTTCCATTTCACAGAACTGGTGTTTAAGTTGAGCAGATTGCTCCAAAAGTGTGAAGCATAATTCAGCAGAACATAAATACCAATTAAACTCTATTTGCACAGAAGAAACTGCTCAAAAAATACTGTTCCAATACAGATCCAGATTTGTCAATAGGACATGAAAAAAATTACTGAAACGCATTTGCTGATGTAAGACGACTTTCTGCTGAAATACACAGTATGCAACTGTGGGGGAGCTGACAGCATCAAACCTCGGTTACAGCTCCAGAACAGAGAGCTGGCAGTAGGCACAGGTTATGTTTCTGTAGGACATTGTGAGAGGGCAGCACCTACACCTCAAGCATTTAAGTGACTCCGATCTAAGGCAACCTATGGAGACCACCAATAGTGCCTGGACTTATTGTTCATAAAAAAAAAAAAAATTAGCATCCTAATTTCTGGTTTGCCAAGAAGCCAAACAGGAAGTGGGTCTTTAGAACACTAACATAAATGGAGAGTGCCTACAACACCCTTCTGCCACTAGTCCCTCTTCAAGTACACCCTGCATACCTCTTCCTGACTCAGAAATAGAGCTGCTTTAGTACCTATATATTCATTCAAATTATTCAGCCACATCTTTAATTGTTGCACTTAAACATTTTGAAAGCAGAGAGCTATAAATCTTGCTTTTATACGTACATACCACTGCTCAGGACCGAGGGCATTCGGTCGCTGAAACTCTTCAACAAAATGTCAGTTCCTAATGTTAATTAATAAAATAAGGAAAACCCATCCAACACACCTTCTGGAGTTAGTAAGACTCTTATGTGAAAGCAGTAATTTGTTTCAAGATACCCAACAGAGATTTTATTTCCCTACAAGGAATCCTTTTGCCCTGGCCATACCTGGCCTGTGGTGACGCTCCCAAGAGCAGCTGTTTCAGCCAACTTGCTTGGCTGCTAATCTCTCCCCGTCATCCCAGTTGCTCCTTGCCCCTCACCTTCCCCTGCGCTCCTACCTCCAAAGAGCAGCATGAGCACCCTCCAGGCTGAGGGCAGCCTGTTTCCTCTTTTAATCACCTCTGAGCCGCTCCACAGAGGAAGCGATCCAGAGCACCATCACCCGCCCACTCCCGAGCATGGCACCAGGCTGCTCTGCAAAGCCCTGTTAATCCACAGCCATGGGTGCAGCAGGCAGCTTCAGATTTTATATGGGGGCAGAGCATATCTCACTAGAGCGTTCTGATCCAGTTTTAAGTGTTCAGAGAATTAGTAGGAAACCATTTAAAACACATCCCCTAGGAATGACATAGGAGTTTTATTAAGAACTAATAAAAAGTTATTTCTTTCCATTAAGAGGTAGCACTTGGGGAAGCAAACATCTTCCAGCTAAGCCTTTTGTCTCAGTCAGGAGTTCAGGTCCCCATCCCTTTGCTCAGACGACTTGCAGTGGACTGCTGAAACCCTACGGATACCCATCGAGTGGTTTAACACAGTGAGGATATCCCTTCTGGAAGTGCCCTAGCCTTGTGCCTTTCTTAGAGTGAGTAAACAAAAATACATGTACAGCATAAGGTTGTAAAGATTTTTCACATGGGTTTCTATGTCCCACTGAGAAGCATAAAAACTGGGGTGGGGGGTGTGAATGGACATGGACACACGACACAGACAAATGGACAATGAAAGACCAGACACATGGGTACCAAGCAGTAAGCAACCCCGTAAAATAGGAGCTAAAACCCAAGCCTGCCGCACATATTGTGACAGCAAACTGATCTATGGTCAATATCCCAGCACCATATATCAAAGCAGGTGCAGAACTGAGCTAGACCTCCCTTACCAGACAGCAAAGCAAACAGGCAGGGAGCTGAAATCCCAGCAGACAAGATAGGAAGGTTTCAGGAAACAGACAATTGCTTAATAATTTCCAGAACTTGGCCCAGCTAGTGGTGCTGGGAAACCTCAAAACTTTGTTCCTGCAGCAAAAGGTGCACAAGCATGAAACTTGCTTCCATTTTTCTTTGTCTTTATTCTGCTTCTCCTGGCAGGGCAATACAGAGAGCCACAAGGCTCAACACCGCAAGACACACCCTGCCTAGCATGGGAGCTGCAACCAACTACACAGCTCGCTGTGAAGTCAAAATACATTATTACTTAAAACTTCACCATGCTAAAGTTTAAACCTTTAAATTCCACTAATTTGTCTAAGGATCTTTCTGCTTCTGAAACATAGCAGTTTTCAGACTGGAAGAGGAAGGCAGTGAGGTTTATAGCTTCCCAGGCTGGGGCCTGGCTTTGATCTGCCTCCTAAAAATACTGGTAAATTCAGACATCTGGTCTGTTTTCAGAATACCACCAACAGAGAGTGATTTGAGGCTAATAAACACTAGTGCTTGTAAACACTGGAGCTGCTCTGGTTGACAATGTCTGAGGACTTCTGCAGGCAGAAAACAAATACACAATTGAGAACATAACCAATGCCAGAATGCAGTTTATTAAATTTTCATGTTGACTCTGATTACTTTCATTTAGCAACACAGATGTGCAACCAGGATGAGGAGATACACTGCCCATGAGGACTGGGAAATGGCTGGCAATATGAGTAAGGTTTGGAAACCAGTCAGAGCAAATGCTGCTCACATATGCGCTTCAGCTCTTACCAGTGAATTGATTTCAAAGAAGCTGTGAAACCATCTTACTGTATTAAATTTCATAATTCTGATTCTTCAGTCTGTTTTAAGAAGTCAAAGCAGTCCACAAATGAGTAGGAAACAAATATAAGAGAGCATTGCTAAGACCAGTTTAAAAAAAAAAACAAACAAACCACTCCATATATGACCAGGATTAAATCAGAATATTTTGCCTGAAATATCATCAACATATGCTGAGCAGCTCTAATCTAGTCAGTATAATCAAAACTGTAACAGAGCAAGAGGCACAAGCAGCAGGTTTAGATGGACATGCCATCATGGGTGAGCTCATCCCAGGATTAACTGAAGAGCTGCTTGGGCAGATGAACCATTTGGCCTTTCCCTTTTGCTCTAGGCTCTGACACCAGGTGCCATGGGACCACCATGAAAGGGAAGAGGTAACCAAGACCCAACACCTGTGTGCTGATAGGAACTTCTGGTCTAGGATCTACCTAGGGAAGCCTGATTTGTCTGTGCAAGTGCTCACTCCTATTTCTTTTAGAGAGGAAGAAACAGCTTGAAATATTTTATCTGGAGCATGTGAAGAATAAAGAAGGAAAATTCCCCTTTCTGAATACATCAGATTTTATCTTGTAATTTCAATTCCCCTTTTAATCACTACAAGAAATTTAATAACACTTTGGCCTAATCCTAGAATAATAGAAAAATTGAGAGTTAAAGCTTTGCATATTCAAAGACACATGAAGGAAACCTCTGCAGCCAGAGTCAGCATGTGCTGCCAGCCCTGCTCCAGCAGCTGGGAGCCCACCCTCCTGCCCCGAGGTGTGGGGACAGGGCTCCACTGCCCCTCCTGGGCTCAGGGACAGGTCTGGAGCATCACCTTTTTCTTCTACTATTTGTGCTTAAAAATCCCCACCCAGTCAGATGAGCACTGGGCCATGGCAGCAGATGGACACATGGTGCTGCAACAGAACAGAGGTGAGTGCTGTGGGTAAACCACAGCCCCCCATCGCCTGCGGGCACTGAGCTAGCTCCTTCACCTCCCCGCCCTGCTGCTGGATGGGATCACCTACTGTTACAGCACTGCTGTCAGGAAGCGTCATGGACATGAAATGGACAAATGAATTTTACTCTTTCCACAGTGTGAAGTCTCCTTTTAAGAGAGAAAGGATTAACTGTTTAAGTAGTTAAATTAATTAGGACTTAATTAAGATACACTTGGACATGCATCCTCAATTTGAGGTTCCCATGCGTGGATTTAAGAACCATGGGAGAGGGATTAAGGTAATGTTAATTATGTTCCATTTATATTGACTATTTAAATAGCTATCCCTTCCCAATTATGAGCCTCTCTAACTCAATTTCTTCAAGAAAAGCAGCCTTATGCTTAAATTCTCAAGGATGTTCTTCAGCCAAAAGAAATGTCTCCCTTTATAACTGTGAATTTATTCAAGCCAAGTAAAATGATTCTGGATTTCAAAACATGGCACGTTAGAGTAGCTCTCTTGTGGTTCTTTCAAGTTTTTGAAAACAAGGAGACCACGAGGCAAACACAGGCAGGTTAGTATTTAGATGAATGATGGTTCATGTCGGGGAGAAGTGGTTCAGCAACAATGCAAGAAGCTGGACCACAGCTCTCATTTTGAGACTTACTAATAACAACGTGTCTGGGATAATTTGGCAAATCAGTGAAAAAGATGCGGAGGTCTTAACATCCTACCAGCACAAAGCCTGCCCTGGGGCCAGTGCAGAGATGCATCCTCAAAACCCAGCCAGGTCAACCTCAGAACCTCAGGTCCCACTCTTGTTCCTCTCACCTTAATGCCCCCCCTCCCCACCGCAGATAAATGTAAACCTCCTGCCGTGGCCGCACACATCGCTTCAGGAATGTTCACCTGCTCTCAGAGGCACTGCGAAGGCTGATACTGCTCATGGGAACTCGCTGCAGGAACGAGAACAGAAAGCACAGCTGAGGGCTCTTCACAGACAGTATTAAAAATGATTTAAAAAACCTGTTTACAAGATTTCAAACATCTTTTGTATAATGATGATCTAAGTTATCACTAATGGCATAAGTCAAAAAACTTTATTTTTTTTTTAACCTGGCCACGTGTCTTTAAAATTAATGCTGTTTTCACACTATTTCATTTCTATAATTTAAAGATGCATGTAGAGGGGAGAAAAAAAAAAAGACTTTCTGCTGCAATGAGAAACCACATTTATTTCATATAAAAATTTACCACCATTATTTATTAGCAGGCAGAAAGCTTCTGGGTATAATAAAAATTTAGTACATAAAGCTGCAGCTGCCTGAGGAGAGGGTGAATTAACTGTAATGAAACTGGTTTAAAGAGCCTCATAATATCACTTTAAAAATACAAAACAGAAGGAGGTAGAAGCAAGAGGAAAAAGATTTTTTGGTAAAAGACAATATCTGTTTATCTGTTATCTGTTTTTTCTGCTACATTCTCATATGAAAGACAAGTTTTCTTCTCATCTTTACATTTAAGATGTATACCTGGAAGGAGCATTTTCTTCTCCACATATTCTAATATTGCACCTCTTAACAAGCAGCAGTTTTGTCTGCTGAGGATTTCTTCCCGAGTGACAGATTTTTTTATTCCTAATTTAGAGACTTTTGCTGGTCATCACACATGTGAGTGGGTCAGCTGTTTAAGCACAACTAAGTTCCCACTTACTTGCTCCTTGGAGATACAAGAAGCCCAGCTCACAAAGCTTCAATCTGGAAAATAATTCCAGTAACATCTAGAAATGGGAGTATTTCCATTTGCAATGCAGCAGCAGGACTGAAGAGACAAAACACACTGAGAAATTCAGTTTTCGGGAGACTGTAGTCCCTGTATACTCAAACCTCTGCCACAAAGATAGCTTAGAGCAGGGTATCTCTCTTGCCCAACCATGTAAGGCAGGCACTGAGGCCACTTCACTGAATAAGGTATCACAGGTTCTTACCACGTGCATTTTCTTCTAGATATCTGTATGTATTTAGTTTTTGTGCATGCTTTGGTCACCTGAACTTTAGCATTTGGTAAACAGCTTCGGTGCAAGTAACAAATAGGTACTGAAAGTCCTCAGTGCAGTAGCTATATAATAATGCAAGATTTTATAAGGATTTACAGCACTTGGATTGAGTTACATTATAAAGGAAGAACTTTCACACTTTAAGAAAAATTGTTTCACGTGCTGAACTGATTGTGAATGGTAGGTGTCTGCAAGTTCAGACCTTTGCATTGCTTTGTCAGACAGGCTTTGCTGGCAGATTTTATTGTGCAGCCTGTACTGTGGTGTGTCCAGCTTGCTATGTGGTCTCAAGAAGCAGGGAAACCCTAGCACAAGGTTATTCTTCTTAACCTTTTTAATGTATAAAATTCAGGTCACAGTATATTTATAAAAGCCAAATATACTATTACTATAGGATGCAACTCAAACTCAACAAACCAGCGGTTTCTTGTTTGGCTACTCAGCAGCTAACCAGAGCTTTGCATTATTGAACTCACCTATGAGATCACATTCTAAGACTAAAAGATAAATTGCCAAACTTCACCCTGAAATAAATCTGTACAGCTGAGATATAAGTTAATAACCAAAAGCCTATACAGGATCTCCACGTTGTTATATTTTTGTTCCTGCAGTAATCTTTCTTCTTCACTCTTTCCCTATGGAAAACTGCTCAGGTTCACAGCAGATAAAGAAAAGTATGGCCTCTGTATATGAGTTTCAGCAACATCCCAGCTGATAAAGCTGGCAGTAAAGTATTAAAAGTACAGGTGGGCTTGGGGGGTGGGGG
>NW_020799117.1:17913218-17936017 GCF_003259725.1 Athene cunicularia | reverse complement strand
CATCTGGGGTGGGGGGGCAGGAATCACTACATTGTGATGAATCTTGGTGAGAGATACTACAGCGAAACACAATGATTATGTGACAAACAGGACTGTATTTAGGAGATTATTGTTGCAAATGACATCCATTAATCACCATGACCAGCCTGGATCCTAACATTCTCCAACATAAACAGCATTTAATTACCTAATTATTTATTTAATATGAGATATCTATATTTAGTCCACTGTGCAGCACAGATGTGACTACTGACACAGACAGAAATAGCCCAAACCTGTCACACAGTACCAGTATGAATTGTTACACATTTTGCCAAAAGCAAGATACCAAATAAATCTCTAGGAAAGGGGCAAACATGATTCACAGCTGTTTTGGTTAGAATTTTTTCCCCAGAATCTAAGAGGATGAAACACAAAATACAGACTCTAGATATTTCATTAGAAGTGCAGAGAACAACCCCAAACCATATAGATGGAAGTGTCAGGAAAGTGCTTTTCCTTTTAACTCCCTCCTGTATCCCACAGCCTTGATTGAACTAAGCCAAATCTTGCCTCCAAGATTTCATATTCAACTCAAAGTTTTCATGCTAAACAGTTTCAATTAAACAGCATGCAAAAAGATATACTCATGTTTAAGTCAGCTACTTCTATGTTCTTTCAGCTTCTGCAGCTCCTAACAGGACAAATGGCACTGAGCTCCACTTAACTTTGTGCTGTGTGCCGTGATCTTCACAACGCTTGACGCAAAGGTGGCAGAACCTGCACCACTACTTACACTTTTTAGAAGGCTAAATATGTGTCTTGTTGCTGCTCTTCATGAGGAAATTCTATCTCAGTAATCAACAGGCAGGTTTATAGTTGAGAAAACTGTAAAATTTGAGAATAAACTAGCTGAAGAGCTTTGCCCAAACTTTACTACACAGCATCTGATGTAGCTTGGTTATGACCAGCACCACCCCAACTGATGCTTTCCGGCACCTCTCTCAATAGAAAATGGGACTTTATGAGGTACAGGAGGGGCTCAAAGGGATAGGTACTCTTCTCACTAATGTAAACCAGAATCAGGTAGAAGTCCAGGAACTTCAGCTAGAGCCAATGAAATGTGAAACAGGTTTAAAAAGAAGACAGCATCATCTTACACTTATCAAGCAACACTGATCCTATCATTGTCTGAAAGACAACAAAATGACAAGCTGGAACTCCAACACTGGAACCCCCTCTTCTCAGGGTGCAGGGCTGATCACTGCTCTCACCACTTCTGGACCTGAATGGAGAGGGCACATGGGATTCAAGAGGGATAAAGCCTCTGTGTGCACTCTGCATTTCAAAGTGGTGCTGTAGTCCACAAATGCAGACAGAATCCATTTTACACGCTATTAATTATCTTAGAAATCTGTTATAATGGTGTTAATACTGCAAGAGTGCTTTGATTTAATTCTGAAAAAGTCACAATTTCAGGGTTGGTGAAATGAATGTCTTTCGGCAACTTCCAGACAGCTAATTGGTATATATAAATTATTTACATTATTACAGAGTCGTGGAGATATGAATTAACTTTTCAGCAAAAGCAGATAAAAATGGGGGAGGGGTCTGGAAGAACAGATATGTATGCTCAGCCACAAGTAGTCTATATTAACATTATCACACCCTGCTAGAGAACATACTAAAATTTTCCATCATTTACGCAGTAACCTGCAGCCAAACACTAGCTCCTTTTGTGGTACATATACCCACTCTGCATAGCTACCACACCTCCCCTCAACTCTATTATGTTTCAACTCCAGGAGAAAAGCCTAGATTATCATCTTGCAGCTCAGTATAAATGTAAAAACATTTCTGATACCAACAGAATTTAAGAGCTTCTGTCTTCAAAGTATTATACATTGCAGGCCTTGCACAGATACGACCCTTTTTAATTTTTATTGTTGTTTCTGTAAAACTGTTGATGCAAAGGAAAGAAATAGGCATATAAACAGTGCTCTAAGAAAACTTAACTGGTGACAAATAAAATAATCAAACTGATGGTCATCATCATAGTGTCGTACTTACAGAACAGGATGAGAAGAAAATTAAAGTAAACTCCATTCTGGCTTCAGACAACTAATTCCCTAAACATTTTTATCCAGCAAAAATTAGAATTTGTCTCCATTACCCAGAACTTACTGATGGGACTGACTTCATGGCAATTCACCCAGAAGGACAGTGGCCAGGCAGGATTAAAACCCACCCAGACCTTTTCAAGCCTCACCCTGAATTTCACCTACCAGATAACATTTCAAGTCATATATCCCATTAGAAGGTAGGTAAACACCATAAACAGCTGTAACAGCCATATTCTGTTAGTTTGTTTGGATCTCTAGATTTGTTAAGAACTGTTCTAGTATTCCCTCAGTGACAGAATTCTTATGCTACTCTGTGCTCTGCTCCCAAGAAACCCCACCACACAAACCCAGCATATACTCCAATGCCTGCTGTGCAGGAGGAAGTCACCACATCAGATATATTAAAGCAGACAGAACACAATATTGTACCATCAGTACATGCACTAAATTACCTCCAAGATGCACCATAGTAAGATCAGTGTATTGTTACAGAAGCTTCTAAGGCATTGAAGCAATTGCCCAATTGAAAGGGAATGTGACATCGCCCTAGCAGGGTCTACGTGACACAAAACCTGAAGGCATCTGAAGTAGCTGAAGGAGCTGGAAAGATCCACAGATCTGAATTCCTTCCAACAATACCAGCTGACATTTCAACCCCTTCAGAAATATTCTTTAGTCTTCTCCAAAGCCAAGTCTGCCCAAAGGAGTTTTGCAAGACAATATTTAGACAGATTTGGTGTCACAAGATGGCTTCCTTAGAAAGCCTGCCCTTCCACAAGTGCTCTCCACCCACTCCAGCAACGGTCCATCACTCCATCTTCAGCAGTCAAAGGATGGCTACATTCAGGTGCAGTTCAAAACTCAGACATCCATTCTAACTCCCTGTAACATGACAAGCTCTCACTGCAAGGAAATTAAACCTCCTGGCATCCGGACTTAGCTTTTCATTTAAAACAGCTTCAACTTGTGTCTCCAACTTGCCAATACATTTTAATTAAATTTATCTGCAGAGATGTGCTTCACAGAAGATTGTGCCTATCCCTCTGAGGATTAGTAGATAAGGACAATTAGAGGTTAGACTGGTTCCTTCACATCTGTTGATACTATGCAACTTTGCTGCTGTGATATATTTGAAAGAAGAAAATAATCCTCCTGCGAAAATTAAATCCTTCCAGATTATACTTAAAACCTCCATGTTAACTTTCAAGAGGTTTGAGGGTTGGTTTTTTTTTTTTTTTTATAACATTGTTTTTAAAACACTCTCCCTGCTAGACAAAGTGACCTGCATGGGACTGAGGCACAATCCTGCCTGAATCCCCCATCATCCAATTGCTCTTCCATCCCAAAACACATAGGTCTTGATAAAGGTCTTGAAGGGGAAGAGAGAATAAACAATGAAAGAACAGACCAGGCTCATCAAGTACCCAATTTAATCTTTTAACATATCACACACCATAATTCCATGATTTCTGTGCTTCTGTTAATTCTCCATGCATATAAAAATGCAATAGTACATAGTATTTATGTATCTTCCTTTCCATCTTTTCTTTATCCCTTCAGACTCCCTAAATCCATCACTTTAATCTGCTGGGCAGAAGGATGTTGGAAAAGGTTAATATTCTCAGTCAGAACTATAACATCTGCCAAGCAGCCTGACACTTGGTTCAGTAGCACTGGGGAATCTCTGACTTCTGTAGCCAACACTTCCACAGGTTATAAATTAAGAATAGCTTTGACAGCCTCTCAGAAATAAGCTTTGCACAAGGACAAGCTAATCTTTAATGATGCTGCCATGCAGTTTAGAAAATGCTGTGCATTTATTTTTCTTAACCCACACTATCTTTTCCTTAAAACAAGGATCTGCTTTGCAGGCACTACAGGCACCAAAATCTTCACCCTTCTCCACACTGACTGCGTTGACCCCCACAGCGATTTGGTATGATGTGGATCCAACATGTACAAGTGCATCACACGGCATCAAATCTTGCCTCATGCACGCTGTGTTTCTGAAGTGGAGAGGCTACCTTGAGCTTGCTATTTTGCAAGTTGGATTTGATGCAGTATGTTACAGTCCACAGTCTCTCTTGCAGCTCTAGAAAACAGGTAAAGCATTAACTGCACCCCTTTAGAAATATGCCAGAACACCTTATCATCTGTGTATTTTATTTTGCTGGGTATGCTCAGGATTTTTTATTTTTTTTTTTAAAGTTTTATGGACTTCTATTCAATTTCTTTTAAAATACCCTACAGAATATTAATGTCTTCTAACATCCTTCTACCCCAGTCCAGAGTGATCTGATTTAGGGAAGGAGTCTGAAGGGAGAGAGGCAAGATGGAAGGGAAGATACGTAAATAGGTACAAAACTCAGGTACTATTGCATCTTTATATACATAGGGAATTAACAGAAGCACAGAAATCATGGAATTATGGTGTGTGATATGTTAAAGGTTTTGCTGTGGTATACTGGTATATTCTTTCTATATACCTACCTTGATTTTTTAAAAAAGGCCCAAATAGTTCCCTTTGAAGTTATGCTTAGTAAAATAATTAAGACAGTTATTTAGCTGATTCATCACTATCACAAAGGTCTGCACTTTTCAAACCATTAGCAAACTTCTAAGTCAGCTCAACACCCAAGTTCTTTAAACACTAATGCATAAAGCACAATAAGCACTTCTGCTTCACAGAGTAGTTTACTTTTTATCTCCCCCTCCAGCACTATCCCACTGAAAACACATCCCTTTCTTCTCTTGGCCATATGCTGCAGAATTTCATGGAGGGCGTTTCTATACTTTCAGTCATGCTCACTCCTCTAGAACACTTACATGAAATCTATTGTCTTTGGGCTTTCTGTTGGCACATATGTTCATTTAATAGAACAAGTGGTTTGTGTTTTCTAAAGAAGGTTGTTGTTGCTCCATTCTTCTACACAGTCTTATTTCACTCCTACAGCTTTCACCACTACACCTGGATGTACCTCTTCACCAGAATATGACTGAAAATTGAAATAGCATTTCTTAGCCTCTATGCTGCCACAGGTAAGTATTAAGCAAATGCTATTTTTTTTTTCCTGCAATGCTTTCTGTTGAAGAAGGGTCTGGTGATGCTGAGATGCTTTCTGAAGAGGAAGGCTTGCCATGCTGCAAATGGAATGACTATTTTACAAACAGACTAAAAATAAAATCCATATCTATTCAATCAGAACTGTTAAAGCTGAAGGGGAAACATGAACACAGAATACATCTTAAGGGATGACTGACTAAATTAAAGCTCCACAACAGTCCAAAAAAATTTTATTGTTCTCAGACTGAATGCTAACATAGTTGATTACTCAGGTAGGAGTTGCAAAACGTAAGTGGTGTATTTTTGTCACATGAAAGAGGAAGAAGAACATTTTCCATCTTCTTGGTATTACAGTAATCCTAAAATTGCCTGTCAGTAATTTTAGATGAATAGTGTGGACACCCAGAGTCCCACATCAAAAACACAGACCAGAATTAAGAAGCCATAGAGTGATGCAGTTCTTTAAGAGCTATACCAGCAATTAAAGAACATGATTGGGGGGGGCGCACACCGAATTGCTTATACAGCATTACTATCTCACTGGAAACAACACAAAGCAGGGTGTCTAGACCAGCTGTTCCTGCACTGCCATGCCATGCCTGTGGTGAGGGTGACACCACCTCTTTACAGTGCACAGAGAGAAGGGGAAGAAGAGAACAGCATCTCCACCAGAGTCTAAAAGATAATCCAAAACACAGGGCTGTGTGGGATGTCTCCCATCATATTCCCCTCCTGTGTTCATTCCTATCTTCCCAGGACTGTGTTTTCCCTGCTTTCAGGAAATCGGGAGACCAAAGGCAGGATCTTCTGTTTTGTCCTGGAAGGAACAAACAGCTAAAGGAGAGGGAAGGATTACAGGTCCATATGATTTTTTTCATCTTTCACTTCAGTTCTTCAGAAAATCTTGGAACAAACAGTGCTGTATTCTTACAAGCATGGGTTACTGTAAAACTGCAATAGAATAAAACTGAATTGATATAGTGCATCCTTGTGCAGAGGAGAGAAACAGAGAATGCATTACATTTTCACCCGAGTAATATTTTTTGGCCCTGTCTCACATTCAATCTCATCTGGAAGCTAGGGAAAGGAATGGTCTGTGAAACTGCCATGAGGTAGATAGGAACTGGCTGGATAGCTGTTCAGGGGACAGGTCTCAGTGGTTCAGCATCAAAACAACAGGAGGCATCAAGCGTGACTCCACTGAGGTCCTTCTTGAGTCTAGTGGTGGTCAGTGTATATTAGCAAGGTGGAGTATCAAACAGAACAGGTATCATCACGTTGGAAAGGACTGAAGGAGACCTTCACAAATTTGAGCAAAGGCCTGAAGGTAACTAGATGGAATTCAGTAAAGACAAATGCAAAGGGCTACAAGTTCAACAACAGAATAAACTACACAAATACAGCTGGCCAGACTGTATCTGCACATTACGGTGGTCAAAAGCTGAACATAAATGACTGGTCTTATATTGCTGCAAAGACAATAAACACTTCACAAGAAGTACAAACAGGAATACATTTTGTCAGTCATGTGAAATCATCCCTCTGCTGTGCTCAGTAGCAGTTAGGTCACAGCTCCAAGAAAGATGTGCATTAACAACAAATACTTCAGGTAAGAGCAATGGAAATGATCAGACACTAAATCATAACAAACAAGGAAAGACCAAAAGAATTAAGAGTTATTTAGACTAGTGAAGAGGAACCTGAAAGAACATAACACAGCTTACAAGGCTTGCACAAAGATAAAAGAAATCATCTGTTCTCTATGTCATTGGTGAAGACAAAGTAACACTTGTAATGAGTTTGCCATACTGACACAGACAGATACAACCCTGCTTTGAGACAGGAGGATGGAATAAGAGACCTCTTCACCTTCCACATCTACTTTACTATAATTTTATGAAACATTTACACACTTTTCCTATAAAGAGCTTTTTTCCACAAAAAAGTGAAAACCTACATCTTTGACTCTGATCAGGTGAGTGTAATGCCTCAAAAGACTTTCAGTTTTATGCCTGTGCAAGTTATGCGGTGCTTGTGAGATAATTGTACCTACTGATGCTTTAATTTAAATTAAATTTAAAGTAAATGCTTTTAAGTAATTGAATTAATTGTTATGTCTCACTCAAGGAATTCACTAGATAACAACCATGTAAGTTTCAAAGTTTCAGCATTATTGAATATCCCTGAAGATGTTTTTCCTGAATTGCTGCGAAGTGTTAACTGTTTTCTAACCAATTCTTTGCATAAATTAGTACAGAAGGACGAAGCTGCTAGTCTAATTCAAGATCAGTACTGCAGTTTGTTTTGCTCTTCCTTCCTCTTCAGAAAAGAAAAAAAATGCAATACTGTCACTTGGGAATTGGAAAAATATGTTCTGTCTGTAGAAATGCTATAATTTTCAGCAATAGCTTTAATAATATTTTTTATAAAGATCAGGATCTGCTGGTATGGTTTAGGAGATGTGGTAATCCACCATTTTCCACTTCTGAGTACTTAACTGTCCCCTCTAGAGTGACAGACACATAACGTGAACTTTAACAGAGCTAGAAAAGGGGTAGGGTATTAATTCTATCTCTTAATAATAAATAATCAGATAAAAAACAAGCTTTTGATTGCTTAAGTAGGAAGGCACTAATCAAAGTAAGCAAAGAGACACTAAAGACTTATAGGGAAGTCTCTGGACCATACTACGTGCTGAAGACAAGTGTTCAAGAAAGCCTATATGGGAAAGAGGACCTGCTAGCAACTTTGATGTTACCTTTCTTAGAAACATAGTTTACATGAATTTGTGTGTTCAAGCAAGAAAAAAGTGTAGGTTGTAGGTTTTAGACTGGGAGGATGGGATTGCCCAGATTGGCAGAGAGACTGAAAGAGCAGACCTTCAGGTCTGGTCAGTTGCTCTGTAAAGCAGTGACATTTAGAACCTTTTGATAAAAAGCAGAGGGACATCATCATGACCAAGAGCAACAGACAGGGTAGCATTTCAGATGAACGAACCAGCCAACAGAGCTTTGCTCCTTGAAGGGCTGTGCCCTGCTGTCTCATGGACATTGGGTCTGAGCACTCCACAACTCTGATCACACTGCAAAGATGCTGGGTGATAAAACCCTGCAAAGAGTGCAAAAGGAGGCAAAACAGTAGCTGCAGTGTATTGGTATGCACATGTACAAACACATGAGGCAGTTTTACACAGACACTAGGGGACACAGGACAGAGCTGTGAAACATGGAAAGCCCTACTACAACATGAAGTAAATAGGTAAGAAATTACTGCTTCAATAGAAAGGTTAGCAGTCGAGCAACTACAATAAACATTGAAGTATGAACAGCAGAGTAGTGCAATATGCTCTGGTAAACACAGAGCCATGAGTAATTACAGCTACTAACTGAATCACTTCATAGATTCAGAGAGCTGAGGCAGTATCTCTACTGCTAAAACAAACCTCTTCTAGTTAAAAGGTTTGAATTGCCTGTCTGAAAGAGTGCTGGACACTAAAAGCTCCAGAGTTAAGACAGCAATTGCATGAACAACTCAAATTAAGTTCCTCAGGGAGTGGAATGACTGCAATTAATCCACAATGTCAAAACCTCTCCTACTCCTTACCAGAAGTGAAGCTGAGAGAAAAGCCACAGAACATCAGAAGGAGCTGTCAGGAGCTAATCTAGAGAGACTTCTTAAGCACTAGCAAATGCCATGAGGCTTCGGAAATGAGAAGATGGTGCACAGCGAACAAAATTCACTTCATCCCCAGTTGGGAACTAACAGCTCAGGCTGTATCAAGGCCACCAACCTTCAGATTGGACTGTATAGTGAAGTCTGGGGGCTAACTGCATGAGAGAGGACACCCTGAAAGCTGAAAGTGCTGCAAGAAAATTTAGAGATTACAGGAAACCTGTAATAATTAATTGGAATAACTTCAAAAAAGCTAAACAGAAATAGATTATAAATGCAGATAATGCACTTGCCAAGATTTACATGGACAAAACCCTATGTAAGGGGAGCACGGACAAGATATCAAAAACCAGGAACCCCTGAGTTAATTTTGGCTGCACAACTCTTGTTCTGTCCCCTCATGGGTATGGATTATGCAACACTGTTTTACCATAAGGACATGAGTAATATCCTCATGAAGCAAGACCATTCTCAGAAGTATTAAGACCAAGCAGTAACAATAGTTCAGGCATTTCTCTTCTGATTGCTTCCCACTGTAACTTGGGACTTTATCTTGCAAGTTACCAACGTGTCTGAATGAGCTGAGTATTTGAAAGCGTGCTACACCTATGCAGACAGGGACATATGAACACAATGTTACCATGATACATCCCTGGCCAAAAAAAGATGTTCTGAAATAGATAATCCACCACAGATTTGTTGTTTGGGTTTTTTTAAAATATAATTTTACTGCCATATCTCAGAGCCAGAGTCTCACTGTTTCCAGCTGAACAGTAAAATAATTGCATAAACTCACTCAGACCAATATTCCATTAAAAATCTGAGATCTAGTGGAGATGCTGGGATTTAATAGTTGCAATAAGAACCACAGCCCAAAATGTTGATCTACCACACTGATTCAGTTTCCTACACTCCTCAAGAACGGGAAAAAATAATAATTTTGCACAGTCATGAAAACATGAGCCTACTTCTAAACACCACCAGTTTATGCACAGCTTGAGGGCTAAAAGCATTCAAATTCACACTGCTGCAAGACATGGAAGTGGATGGGGCTGAGAGAGGAGGAGAGATGGCTACTGCACCCTTAGTTCTCTTCATACAGATGGGCAATGATCCAGGATGGCCTTGTCAAAAAATTCCTCACAGCAAAACTACCGATACCTGTTACATTAGTTCATGTATGAGAGGAAAGAAGTGTGCCACCTTGTATGCAGATGACCACATAGATAAGAGCAAGAGGCAAGTGTATCACAGAATAACAACATCAAAATCTCTGTCCCAGATCAAACTATGCATATTTTCTATCAGAGTTCGTAGTGAACCATGCACAAAACTTCCATCTTTCCTTGCAAAGAGCAGTCCTTAAAATACAGAAGTTAAATCATAACAGCAGGGTCAGAACAAAGCTAAATTCACCTGAGGAGGTATGAGAATATTATCACTTCAGTGGTATACTGCAACATATTATGTTCTATTATACAACTGACTGGGGTTTTCAGAAGTGCAATTGAGCAATCCTTAAGGCTAATAATTGTTTTCCTTAAAATATTAAGGAGACTTAACTTGGAAAGCTTTATAGGTCCCTGCCTTTCCTGTAAAAAAGTTGTATAGGTCCCCACCAGAAAGGCAGATACATGAAAGAACAGATGATGTTTTTGGGAACTTTCACAAACATTTTATTTTTCAGTCCCTTGTATTTAAAGGTAAAATTGTTTAATTTGCATTGTAATTCTCAGCTCATCTGAGTGTGCATGACTGCAGTCAAGGTACGGAAGTGCCATACCAGAACACAGCACAGAAAAACTTGAAAAACAAAAAGCCAAGAGAAAACAAGAGAAATAAGAGAAGCTGCATCAAGGAAATCAACAGAAACAGGATCCTGCAGCAAGAGTAACGGAGGACTGGAGGATACAGTGCACAGGCTCAGGTGCCTCCTACCCTGCACTTCAGAGAAGATGTACTGTAATTATAGATTGCATTTTTATAACATCTCTCATTTGAGCCCTTTGAAGAGTATGAATAATAGTTATCCTTATCTTCCCTATGAGATAAAAGTAATTGGATGAATGTATCAGCGGAGGAACTAGCATAGCAGCGAAAGGAACTGGACTTTTATATTTGTGTGGTGCTCCAACCTCTGCCAGCACTGACACTATTGAGACTCTTCCAGAGTGCCTCCCAGCCCAGCACCCTGCCCACAGGCTGCCTGCACTCTGTCACGGCCGAGGTTACCCCTGGCTGATGGCAGAGGTTCACACCAGCTCTGTCTCTGAACAGGCTGAGATCATAGAAAGAGAACACATGGTTTCTGCCTTGAATGAAGAAAAATCTGTACAAAGGCTGGAATAATTGAAAAGAAATCACTGGGAAGGGTGTAAAGAAATGTGCTGGTTCAGCTCTAATACAGTCTCTGCACCATGAAGTATTAATGGGCTGAAATCAGCACTTTTGGTATCTATTGCCTGTGCACCTTCACAGGGGATACCCTGGAAAAGAAAGCAATTCCAGTTTTTAGTCTGGTCAAACCTCTCTTCTTCCCTCTCTAAGTGGGTTTGAAGTTCCCATGTGAAGCTAGAGGAAAGAATATGCTCTCACAAGAGCTTTTATAGAAGACTATCCCTATTCCACATTTGGATTAATCAATAGTTTATCAAATTATGAGAACAAGCCAGAATATACATTTCACTATAGGTTGGCTAGTATCTGTAGCACCTGGGCAATAATCTTTGTAGAGCTGGGCTCTGGGAGCCAGAGCAGGAACTCTGGTCTGCCCCTCGTGCAGAACTGATCTCCCCTCTTCAGAAGCTTTAACCTTTACATCCTATTACTTAAAACCACACAGTACCTTATGAATCAAATCAGTATCAAGTATGATTTGTCTTTGGCTATTCCCAGCCCCAGCACCTGGGACAGTACCACAGGCGATAACAATACAATTTGAGGTGATGAATTACCAGATTATAAATCTTACCTCTTTGTGGTTGCTTCAGATACAAACTTCGGCATATTTTGTGTTTCAGGATTCAGCTAGTTTTGTTTTGAACTCAGCTGCTGTCAAGTAAAGTCACTATGAGGAAGAAGCCTCCAGGTCTGAGGTCCAGAATACCTTAAGGGTTACTTGATATGACAGTAAACGTCTATCTCCTCTCCTCATGTAACACCATGTACCGGACACACCACATGAAAACAGGTGCACTGAGGAAGAATTGGAAGCACTTATTCTAGTGAAGGTAGAGGGAACTGGCTTTAAGACCCCATCTCCATTGGCGATCTTATTAAAAGCATTTGTGGCAACTGCAATCTACCAGTCTGCGGTGTATTTTTGACATACTGTTGAATTATGTAGACACATACAGTGACAATCCCTGAACTGAGATAGCTGTTTTTTAAATTTATTTATTCAATCAAGAAAAATATTTGAGCACCTGCTTCTAAATCTTCTATCATAAAATAAGTGACTACAACTAAGGAAAGCATAGTTTCCTGCATTAAAAAGCTAAATCCCTGACAATATAATTGATGGTATGTTTTACTTCACGTATTTTCAGAGGTTTGTCCCCTGCCATAGGTATTACTGAATCAATACTGAACTAGTCCAAACCCACAATTTATTTCCTCCGGATCCCTCTAATTTGAAGAGCTATGATTTATATATGTTTCAAGGCTACCTAGAGGCTGGATGGATGTTCTGCAAAGAAGTTGAGTTAAAGCCAAACTCATAAAACAAATGTACAGCCACAATTTACTCTCAGTTTATGGAGAAGGTTTTTAGTCTCCAACCATAATTAACACAGGGTTTCACCAGATCTTTCCCCAAATTATTCGTAATACATATGTAACTGTTTGTGGATGCATTGTTGCACTAAAGAAAACCCATCTTCAACTCTTGGTCCACCCTCTTGGATGTGGTCACGTGTAGCTCTTGGGAGCTGGGAACTAACCCAACAAGGTTGCAGCAGCTCTCCCTCAAAGCACAGAACTGCAGTAACGACACAGCCAAACACAAACCCCCAAAACATAGAACAGTGAGGAAAACAAAGCAACAAGTCATCAATGGTTCTATATCTATTAGGGTCACAAAAAACTGCCCCATGCTTTGCAAGCCTTTTCATTTTAGTTAAGCAAATTTTGTCTCAAAACTTTATCTAGACACTCCCCTCCCCCACTCCCCCCTGCCTTGTTGTGTTTTGTTTGGGGTTTTTTTTGTTTTGTTTTGCCTTTTTTTTTTTTTTTAAACAAATAGGAACATTTTAATGAAGCATTCAGAACACACAAACAGTATAGCTGACAAAGGTCTGATCTTACTGGAGTTCTTCAGTTTGGCTGAGTTTTACGGGATTAGTTCACCTAAACTTGTTCCACCTGAACTACAGGTGGAGCAAAAGATCAGAAAAAAAAGATTCTTTCCTATTGGCTTAATATTTTATTAAAAAACACTCAACAGTTTTAGGTTGTGCTCGGAGATTAGAACTGCCACTGATGCCTCTGGTTTTGGTTGTTTCCAATCAAACATCTGAATGAACTAATAGCAAGAACAGGACCTCACCTCTAGAACATAACTAACAAAGAAGGTGGAACTGAGCAACATGAATTCAGCTGCAGCAAATTCTGAAGCGTCACATTTTCTAAATTACTGTCTACACTATTTCCCTCTCCATAATTATTGCTTCTTATGTTAGACTAACAAAGAATCAGAACTTGGGTTTTGGTGGTTTGTTTTTTGTTTTCTTTAAAGAGGACAAAGGAACACTAAGTAAGCCTGTTCCACCTACAGAAGAGAGAACAATTCTAGTTCTAAAAAGCATAATAATAAAGCCAAATTCAGTGTCTTATTTTAGTGTTATTTCACACCACCATAAGACACATGGAATTTCTAGATGTTTATTTATAAAAAGAGTGATCATCTCTAGTGAATATAAAGATGTTACTTATGTTGCACCCACTGTACCTTTCCCATCACTGTCACCTGGCATATCAAAGAAAACAGTTTAATGCCACCCTTAAAAATTTCTAAGTGATTGAAATCTGCATTGCACTACATTAATGACCACCTACATTACATTAATGTTACTATTTACACATATAAGTAATTTTTAGCACAGGTATAGTCAGAAGGAAAAAACACAAGCTCATATAATTAATGAGTACCAAATAAATATATCTTAGTCTCCAAGTGAATTATTCTGCACCCAGAAAAGAATTCCAAGAAAAATTATCCAAAGCAAAAAAGGTTTACAGTATCATGCTCCTATATGCTGTCAGGTAATCCATCAGCAATCAGGAACTATGTGTATCAGCACTTCTGACAGTGTTCCCTTACAAAGAGTTAAAAGAAAATGCTATACCCTTCTACACTTGTATGGATTGAGTGATTATCGACCGATGACCGCAAACAAAATGCAGTTCAGTGAATACAATCTGGGACTATTTATTCATTTCTGCTCATTTAATCTATGAGCAGACAACTTTCTCACCTGCCACATATTTGACTTTGCTGGGGAAACACTGGGGAGACTCTTCTGGGGAAAGCAATTGCTTTGAAAAGAGCGGACAATGGAATTACAGTAACGAGGTCTGGAAAGAAGGTATAAAAATGTTCTTGCTGTTAACAAGTAGCAACGCACTTGCCTCAGCATTTGACTTGACAGCTTATTTTGAAGGTGAGCACTTCTGTTGCCATTCTTTGAAAATAGTTGTCATTGTCAGAGATCTTCATTTATTTCTAATTATATAATTGAACTCCAGTGACATTCTAGGAGTAAACTAAAAGCTCCCATGATATATTAATTTTGTAATAAGGAATATCAACATTCACGTAATGACAAATACATGCCAATTTACATTTCTCTTGGTCTAAATAACATAATTCATTTATTTAGGCCATTTTTCATATTTGTTCCTAATCCTGGAAGAGGATTTCTAGGATGTGACAGCAGTGATTTTAGAGTAGCAAGCTTAAATTCCATCTGCTTTTGTTGCTTTTAACATTATCCAGTAAAACATACTTAACATATACATTTCCTCCAGTTCTATTAAATCTTTGATTAGCCTTAGCCAACTCATATTTTAAAGATAATATCTGAATAAAGTAATGTGTTTATGCTAGTATTTTATCATTGTTATTTCCTTTGCTAGATAAACTTTGCACAGTTAGTGACTGAAGCAAGTGACTTGGGGGTCCCCTTTTTTAAAAAACAATACCTCATTTGCTTCGTCAAGAAGTTACTCTTTCAAAATTCAGTGATACTTACATCCCTTCATAAATAGATAATATGATCCCCAAAGCTCACTTAATCATTAAAACACATATGCTTTACTCAGGCAGGAAAACCTTTAAGAAAAAAAAAAGTTCATTAGTTCATTACATTGGTAAGATAAAGACAGAGACCAAATCTTCCATTTCAATAGGTGAAACTAGAAATATTTCTCCCTAGATTATTTTCTTTCTGTTTACTTTGCTGAAGAGTCTGGAATAGCAGATACACAGAAGTTTTGTTTTATTCACATTAATTCCATCATGTCTTTAATCTGCAAATGTCACAACAGAATTGTTTTAGGTAGCCATAAGAAATCATGCACTTAATTATCAGTGGTGCTTCCATTATCCCAAGAGAGATTTTCTTTTTTTCCATGTTGATACTAATTTATTTTCAAGAGAGAAAATGAATTAACAATAAGAAAAGACAAGAAAATTTGATAAAATAACACACAAGGCAAAATATCACAGCTTCAGATTCTCTCTGGCTATGGTAATATACCAAAAACAAACATCGTCAAAAAAGCATAATTCCCTCTTTGCAGCCTGTATGATTCTTAATAAAGATGAAGACAATATTGAGAATCAGTGCACTGACAGACAATGCTTTCCTTCCCACTGCCTATCTGCTACCTACAGTGGCTTTACTGACACAAATTTAAACAAAAGTAAACAGGAGCTAGAAAACTTGGAAGGTCTCTTACCATCTGACAAGTCAATTAGCCCGAGGTAGTGCAAAAGTTTCAGAGAGGAGCACACCACCACCACAATCCCTAAAGTCTGAAGTCCCTCCGACTCGCCTTTAGTCCACATCCTTTAAGGCACCAGATACCTACTGGTGTGCCTGCAAACAACTGGCAGACATCTAAAGCTGAGAAATCCTGTTTGAAGCTTTTCTTCCGGCTGCTCAGCTAAGTGTACAGCACATTTCCCTCTCCCCCCCTCCACTCCCCCCTCATTTTCACACTCCCTCTGTTTCTCAACCTCTCCCCCTATTTCTAGTTCTTCTCTTCCCCACTCTCCCTTGTTTGCTTTTTTTAAAAAAATATACAAGCAATTTCTGCATTTAACCATATTCTATGGTTCTATTTTCTTTCACTTCAGGGAAATTCTCTCAAGAGTTTACTCTGCCCCTGAACAACTCAGCACTGTGCAGCTAACCTCAGCAATTTCACACACAATTATTATTGTTTAAAATATCTAATACCGGTCAACTTTTGCATTCAGTATTTTCTCAGTAATTCTGCCAATGCAGATGGTTTTGTCAGCGCCTCTTCTGTACTGCATGAGAGAATATGGCACATTGTAGGGGAAGAAAGGAAAGGTTTTTAATTCCACCCTATCCCCCCCCAGGCTACACATAAACACACTTCCCACATACATGTGTACACCCATACAGAGCCCAGGACCTACAGAGCAATGCTTTGTAAGAACAGCTCTAAATTCTCTTCCTCTGGGTTAGCTGCTGGACAGCAAAGAGCACATTTCGCTGGTGTTTAACACAGACCCAGACATCAGTGTGGACCAGCGCTGGCCTGAACAAGCATCCTCTGCAGGCAGCTAAGGAAGACAGACAGATGCACTTTACACTTGCTCATTTTTGCAGTATTTCACCAGGCTACTGGCATGGGCTAGCACTGCGGGTTGCTCTCAAGTTAAGTCAATTATGTATTTCTCCATTATCACCACAGATGAGTAAACACTTGGCAGGTTGAGTGTTTTATCAGATGGCAGATGCAAGATTGCAACACCAGTAAGAGCTGGATTTTTCAAGCATGCTATTAGTGGAAGATGCTGGTATGCCCCATGTGGGATGTTCAGGATAACAGAGGTAGCCAGTGCCTTTTATTTTACAGGTCTCAAGAGGCTGTATTTTTCCCCACACTGTTCCCACAGTTCAGGCAAGCAGTAGCTGCCTTTCCCCACAGTCCTGAATGAGTAGGGCAGGCTGGCTTTCACCCCACCATGCTGCTCCCACAACATCCTCTGACACTGTCTCTGCCTTAAACAACTGCTGAACAATAACATCAGGTGCAGACTCTCAAAGGGATTTTGCATATCACATTAACTAAGTAATGCACTTGAATTGCTTAGAGATGTTCATATTGAGGACAAGTTAGAGGTGTGATCAGAGGCACAGAGTGATCAAGTCAACAAGTAATGAACACTTTAATTGAATTTGAGCTTTGTTTCTGTATGCAGGTGGCCAAGAAGAGATCACATCTGTAAATGTGTTATTCATGAGCTTTCTCTGTCATTGGCATCTACCTATCCAGAGCTCAGTGGAATGATATGAAAGCCACCTCTACTAGTTAGTACTTTAGACCAAAGGGGTTTCAGTCGATACTCTGTAGCATCTGCCACATTAGGTTTTCATTGCCCTGGCTGTATAACAGGCTATGATGCCACATTATGGTTCATATTTCCTGGACTAACACATTCAGATTTAAAAACTATCAAGGAACTGAAGTCACTGCACTGTCAAATCTCTCCCAGACAAGAAGGGTAGAATTCAGAAGAGAAACAGACCTTAAAACATTTAGATAATTCCTTGATTTATCATGTCCAGTACTACCACCAAAAAACCCCACCACATTAAGTTTGGCCAGGCATACTGACTACAAAAATAACCAAGTTCCTTCCCACCTATAGAAGAGATGTTTGACAGATTTACTGGCTGCCTGGTAGACTTTGCACTCTTTTCTCAGACCCTTAAGTTAATGGATCTTAAAGAGCACACAGAATGAAAAAGCCCAGACCTTACAGATCCATTCATTCCCAGGCACATTATTTATTTGCAGATACATCTAATCACAAGATTTCTTCCCAGCAATGTATGAACCTCCTGAATCTCTAGTAATTACTACAAAAAAAAGTGAAACAAAAAAAACCTGGTGATACGATTAGCAATGAAACTCAAAAAGCCTGTCTTCCTACAGCTATGCCTTGCAGTTCTACAGTTCTCCCATCTCTGCATCTTCTAAAGTCCTGCAGCAGACCTTAGCAAGAGGCATGGAGAAGGACATGAAAAACCAGTAGCTCCATTGTTTGTGTTACTGCACTTCATGCCAAGTGTAACATTTTTGATTCTTTAGGTGTTCCTGATATAAGCAACTGAAACAGAACAGCTGGTTTCAGTCCCTAAAGCCCTTGCTGCATGAAGAGCTCATGCATCCCAGAAGCTTGGAATTCAACAGACAGTATATCTAATGCTGTCAAAGCCAAATCATGATTTTTGTGAGGCTGAATGAGTTCTTAAACAGTCTTGGAGGGAATGTTGAAGGAGAATTTTTCCATACAGGACCATCAGGAGGGTTTGGGATCACCTTGAAACCAGCAGTTCTTCCTGGATGCTGCTGCTTCTCCCTCATTTCCTACAAGAGTCATTCAGCTCATTCTACACTTGCTTGTTACTGCCCCAAGAACCAGGCTTCCTTACGTTAGGGATGTGTTGGTGTCATGTTGTGCAAACATTTTATGGACGTTGCTTGACAGGCAGAGCACTAGGTCCCCTCCATCCATCCAACCTTTTTGTTTGGAAGCCACATACTGACCTGCCATTATCGTGTACAATTAAGAAAAATCAGCTTTCTGCCACTATTTCAACATTCAAATCACCAGGAATGACTGACTAGAGTTGGCTACAGATGGCCTTATGGGAGGCAAATCCTATGGATCCTATCCCAAATAACAGTGGGGAAACCACAGATGTGTAACAACATTAATATAAGGAAAAGATGGCATCTTTCCTCAAAAGCTTATCTCCCATCTTGGCCCATTAGTTACACCAACACTCGTTCTTTACGGTAGTACTGAGGTAATAAAAGAAACTGGTTCTGTGATTTAAACCAAAGAAAGGCTACTCAGTTAAGTTCTCCCACAGAAATTGCACAGAAATAGAGCTTCAACTCTTAACAAGAGGCAGCAATATTAATCTGAGTCAATATTAATTTGAGTCACTCCTGGAACAGTGAGGAAAAACCCAAAGCACTGCCAAATAGTGGGATTCAAATTTTTTTATTTCTACAGAATAAATATTCTACAGCCTAAAAACCATTCTGCAGATCTGCAGCAGCTTTTGGATCAGTGCTTCCCAAACATTTGTAAATCTGCTGCAAAATACATATTGTTATCCTCAGAAAGGGTAGCTCAAGGGACTAAATAATTTTAACTAGAATCACACGTAAAATGAATAGCATGAACTAGAGTGCCTGGTTTTCTACCATAGCCACTGAACAACAGATTTTGTAGAACAGCAACTGGGAGACCATTTTTTGTAGTTTATATACAGACAAGGTTAAGCTCACCAGTGAAGCAGTAAGCTTTACTTTTGCCAAATCCTAAGAGAGGAATGTAAAAAACCAATTTTTTAAAATACCAGATATTCTTGCTAATGCCTAGTGTTCTTACATGCAGCAAAAGGGATTGAGTGCCTCAACTGTGAAAACAGTTTGTGTTGGGTATGCACAATCAAAATAACATGTAGTGAAAAGGATTTTCTGGTAATAGAAGAATCACTATGATGAATCATATCAATGATTTATGTAATCTATAACCAGCTCTTAAAATTGGGTGTGTGGGGAAAACACATCATGTGAACGTACAAAAAAAATCACAGCAAAATAGAGAGTAATATTCCCCACGGCAGAAGCTTCTCCCAGTGACCACACTATTAGAAACACATTTATGCCTTCAAAGAGGAGAATTTGTCTCCTCACTTTGTTTTAAAACAAATGCAGCATGACATGTTCTCATTACCCTCACATTTAAGAAAACCACAGTGGTATTCTATGATTAGCCTGGTATAAAACCCTAAATATTAAATTTTTGTCATTTTGATTGAATATTCCTTTGCTCTTGTGTTATGATAAAGAATAAACAGGAACATCTGATTGATTCTTCTTGTACAGTTCATTATTTCAAATATCTCCAGAACATCTCTGTTTATGGATCTTCCAATACTTAGCAATCCTGAACAGTCTTCTCACATGGCTACTGTCCATAAATCTATTTTCATTGCAGATCTCTGAAGCCCTTCCACTTCTGTTGTATTTCAGAAATGGCATAATGAGATCATTCACAGTATTGCAGGTGTCTACAGCATCAAAAGTATGAAATCACTGTTCCATACACATTTATCCAATATGATTTCTTTTGTGCATGTATAAAGCTAGCAGGTTTATTGCTGTTTTGATTTTAAACTAAGCAAAACAAAATGAAAGCTAGGCCTTTCTCATGAGTGATTTTAACTTAACTAGTCCCAAGCAATGATACTGACTGCTTATCAGCTTGCCTTGTTCAACAGTCATTCATCTGCCCCATTCACCACAGGTGGTTAAGCCCCTTCAGTGTTTTTCAAGTATCTCTGGATCTGACTAGCCCTAATAATTTTTGTCATCTGTAAATTGTGTGGAGAGAAAACCACTGATTGATAACTGCAGATTACAGTTTCAAAAAAAAATGCTACAAGTAAATTAGCAAATCTGATATTTAAGGAATTACTTTAGATGGGGCCTCTAAACCAGCAACCTCCAATTAAACTAACAACCGTTCAGTGACAATGTACTCTGGTCCCTTCCCATTTGGACCACTACAATTCCACTCTGACCCCTCTGCCTGCAAATTAATTCGACTTCATATCACACTTGTGTTTCCCAGCAGTTATTCACCAGCTAGGAGTGTTTCTGAAAGTCCTGGCTAATTACCAGTTATTATTTTTGTCACTAGAGATACATTCTGTATAATGATAGATGAACCACAAATGTCTCATTAGTTGGTTTGGATAACACAGAAATTTGGATGCTTTTCTTAGTGCTGCACAGGGAGCTGGGAATAAGGAGCTCAGGTCCTCAGTCTGCCATTTCCTCACTGTGTGAGGGCAGGGAAGTAACCGGCAGATGAACCCTTGTGCCGACATCATGTAAATTGTTCTGCTATAACAAAGCCAGCTATAATTCCATCAATAGTTTTGCCCTTCATTCACTCCTTCCAATTCATGTGAAGGAGCTACTATCTTTGTTCCATTCATGTCTCCTGGCATGCTGGCAGTGGTAGAATGTTGTTGGCTCTAAGGACTCATGGACAATTTATGGAGAGAAGCAGAAGGACCCCTAATGTTTCTCCCTTTGAGAGAACTGTCTTGAGCTAGTAATTCCCAGCCTTCTATGAGCCTATGAGCACAATTCACATCGCCAACTTTGAAAAAATGCAAGAATATCTCTGAAAGACTCCAGAAATCCAATACATCATTACTGACTTTTTCTAGGCCAGCTGGAGGTACAGAGAAGACATCCTACCTTGAAGTTATCACAGTTGCTGAATGGAGGACTCTGCTTTACTCCGGACCTCATGATGACAAAAGCTGGTGAGTGTTAATGATGCACACACAGGTCAAAGTTAAAGCAAGTCTCATATCAAGCTACAAATTGTGCTAAGACCAGGATCTAATGAAGAAACCATGTAAACTTGAAGGACTAACTCAAACCACAGTTTGCATGCACTGTCCAAAATTGGCTAATATACAATTGAGGGGATATATCATTAATGAAAGCATCATTAACTATTAAATACCATTGACAGGAATTCAGACAGGCTCTATTGCACTTTTCCCTTCTGTTTAACAGGTTTTCAACTATTTCTCTAGATTTTTGTTCTTAAACCAACAAAGTTGCATGAACCAGACCAGCAAAATCAAAACCAGCAGCCTCCTCTAAGATCACAGATCCCTAATCAGACTTGCAGAAGTGCAATGGCTGCTCTCAGGACTGGCCCAAGGAACTTCAGCACCAAAATTGTTCTCTTTTCAGTGCTGTTGTTTAGGCTGAATTAAATCCTAGCAACTGCTTAATAACCTCAGCTGCACGAGGAGGGGAGACAGGAAAAGGTTGAAGGACTTTCCTAGTCGACCTACTTTTTAAACAGACAATGAAAGTTGAGAAGGACACATGCTGTGAGAAAAAGTAGGTGCAAGGAAGTGAAAAGTTGAAAGAAGAAACAGCACAAGAGGGCATTTCAAGTCTGAAATAAGGAACAGTGAATAACGGGATGTAATGTGAAGAACAGATCCAGAAGGGACTAGGACGAGGATATGTACAACTGAAACTGCACAAAAATATCAAACTTGATGTTTCAACTATACTCCAAACAGGGAAAATGCCACTCCATCAGTCCATGCAGCCAGCCTGAGCTGAGCCCCACATGCGGCTGAGCACTTCCCCCGGAACCCATACTCTGAGGTGAGCAATCTTCTCATCAGGAAATACACAGAACTGACGGCAGTGAAGAGCAGCCAAAAGCAGCTGTTAAACACCACAATTGCCAGAATACAGATGTGCTTTACACTGGTTGTTTCTTGCTTACTGGATTTCTGCCACATGAGAGAGGAGATGTGACCCCTCCCCTCGTGGCACTGGCAATAACTGCTTCCAGAACCTGAACAGCAGGGACGCAAAGCTAAAAGCCTCTGCTATCAAGTCGAGTTGCAGTGATTTTCTTAACACAGGTGGATTTTTCCCACATATTATATATTTCCCATGGGTATCATCTTGTCACAGCTTCATTCCCAGTTTTAATAAAAGTGATAATTAACAACGAAGAACCTCTGCTCTTAGAATTACTTTTTTGCTAATGGGCTTTGTTTTTCCAGATTCAGATTGAATTAGATATATGAAAATGACAATGAACAGGTTTATCCCCCCCCCCCCCC
>NW_020799117.1:17739777-17913168 GCF_003259725.1 Athene cunicularia | reverse complement strand
AAACAAAGACTTTGAATATAGTAAGTTCACATCACAGAAAACTGACAGAGGATGAATCACAGTTTAAGAACAAAATTAAACTTGCTTAACATCAATCTTACCCAGTTATCTGACATAACTACATTTATTATTTACAGTTTCTACAATGACAAGTATCTTGCAAGACAGCATTTAAAGCCAATGCTTTTGAATGTGTTCTTCAGAAAAAGCCCTTGAGATGGACCAGGTCATTTTGTTGCAGTTTGCTCTGCTCCAATGCTGCCATCCAAACCTTTTAATTGTCCCAGGAAGGGCTGGACTGCAGCCAATAGCACAGGCTCTTCCCCATCTCAAAGCACTTTCAACTAAGATGCAGAGAGTTCAGTTTCCTAACTTAGTGGGCCGAGGTTGAGACTGTAAAGTGCATATAGAAGGGAGTATTCCCTGAGGGGAAAGCATCAAGGCTGTCTTCCAATGCAGTCTAATCAGCAAGTAAAGTGCTGGTTTGCATCATAGCTCTGAAGGTTGCACATCTGACTGCAGAATAGGATTAGAAACATCAGGGCTGTAAAACACATTTTGGTAATGTTTCACATTGCCTGGCTACTTAAGACTTCATATGTGACAGTCCATAATAACACACAGAAGAGTGGCTTTGCACCTTTTAAGATCAGTGGGATTTTGCACTAGCCTTGAGGGCAACAGAATCCAAGTAATCATGAAAAGACAGTTAAGGAATTTAGGTTTTGGAACTCAGAGTTTTGCAGGAATAGCCATGAGTCTAGATAAGGAAGAACTACTCCAGGAAGCCTGACCGTCACAAGCAGTTTGCATCCATCTCCAAAAGCCATGGAACTACACTGAGTGCCGTAAAATACATCTCTGCTGGTGACACCTGTGCCAATCAGATGATTAGCAACTCATTTCTTTGTCTCATTAAAGGTCTACATAGTTATTTAAGGAGTGTACTAAGGAATATGATTACATTTCCCATCATTCCACTACAGTAACACATGTAATTTAGTCAGTCACAGAGACATCACAGCTCTGATAGTCTCCAGTTAAGACATCAGCTTCTCCCCCCCTTATTTACCTGTTTATTTTTAAGTAGTGAACTGAAGAATCAGTCAGTGCAGTGCATTTCTTCTGCACACTCTAGTGGAAGCTTAAACTATGCTCTTACTTTTGCATGAGAACTATGCAAAATATCGCCCAGTAAAGATTATCTTTACTGGGCGATATTGAGTTATCTCACACATTTCTCTTAGTTACAACATATGTTATTACAGGCTTAAGCACCAAACACACTCCAAGAATAATGTTCTTTTGCCTGTTACAATAAACCATGTTTTCTCACCACTTTCCATGCTGTTGGGGATTTCTTACTTTTAAGTGGTTTCAAGCAATGAATACATGCACACGGTTTTCTAAATAAGCCTATATATTACTTTCACTTAACTACTTTGTTTTATGAGGAAATACTTCTAAATATTCTTGTTAACGCTTTACTGGCATCTCATCTTCATTGTACCATGCATGCATTATTTGCACTTAAATTTTAATAATCTACAATTTGTATTCCTGCTTTACCTCCAGCTTGAATGATTTAATTTAATTAGTTATTTGCATAATTATTCTGCAAAAGACAGTGCCACAAAAAATAAGGTTACTAAGTGAGCAGAGTAATAAATTCATGAAAGAATTATGAAACTGTACAAACCTAACTGTACTTTAGATCACAGTGAATTATGAAAAAAAAAAAATATATATATATATATATATATATATATCAATCATAGTCTCAAATCACACCATTCAAAAATGTTTGGAAACCTGGACCAAGTAGCAAAACTCTCAGTAATTAATGCCTTGCAGTGAAACAAAGAACAAAACAGTTCATTTATAAAGCCAATGTCTGAAGTTAAACTTTCTAAAAAAGTGAGATCGTTTGTAAAATATAACAGACAACAAAACCTAAAAAGGCCAATTTATGGTGTAGTTCTAAATACACGGGAAGTAGGGGAAATTTCAGAGGACTCTCTGAAAAGGGGGATAGTTTTGCTTCTGCCAGCACAGCTCCAACCATTAGATGCATGACAGCAGTTTCACGTAACCCACTGAGAGCTATACCGAGGTCAGCTCTCCAGAGTTTACCAGACTGCCATGATTTATGAATTATAATTTAACTGCTCCTCTAGTGACATAGCTTTTAAATTCTGGTTCACAGCACAGATAGGCTGATAACCACAGAAACATGAAGATCTGACCAACAAACCACTTGAAGAGCTGCAATACAGATGCACATGGCAGAAACTACACTTAGGATGCTAAAGCTAAGCAGTAGCTTGAGATAATCAACCTCCTCCAAGCCTCTTCCCTTACATATACCTAAAAATATTCCATTACCAAGCAAGCTGGACATTGGTGATGGAGCCAGCATCCTACTCACTCCCACATTACTGCCACCAGTCACACACAGCAGAGAACAAAAGGAAAACAATATGGCAACAGCATATACTGTCTGTACATGGGAACTCCAAGGACAGTAAGGGAAAACAAGTCAAACTCGGAGGTAACATCCTTCAAGAAAATCAGGAAGAAAAGTAAAATGCTGCAAGTACATCAAAAGATATGAGATGCATGGAAAAAAGCAGTAAGGAAAATGAAGGTGCCAGGGGTTCCTGCAAGCAGATTTACATTCAAAATTTAAGCTGAAATTCAAGGGCAAAACTGAAGCAAATTTATGACTGTAATGTCACATCTGGGGAAGGGCAGCACAGGTAAAAGAATGATTTGTTCACAGCACATCCCAGGTCTGTAAATATTCATATTTGGGACACACTATGTATCATACACTTCAGCAGTTAGAATACTGCCTCAGTAATCTACAATCCTCTTGAATAACTTGTATGTATTACAGTTGCATCTCCATGTCCAAAGATGATAGAAGTATAGCTGGTAGGAAAAAAAAGTAAATTTCTTCAAAGTCCTCAACATATACAATGAAAAGCCCAACTTTTTTCCAAGGAAGTATAAGACACTTGAGAGCCAGCTTTGGATAAAAGAAACATTCATCTGCATGAAAGAATTTCTTGCAGAAGCACTTATCCTCTGAAGCAGAAAAGCTGTGCATATCCTGGGTAATCCCAGTGTTAAACAGGACAAACCAGGCTCCAGTAAAGAGGGACAGAGTTCAGTGCATTTTAGAAGTGCTGGACCTTGGACTGGAGAGTTTCTTCCAGTTTCTGCAGAACAATGGCAATTACATAGACTCCTACCACAGAGCTCTCCAGGGACAGCTACTATACTGTAGCACAATGCTAACGGTGCTGCGAGCCAGACAGTTTACCCTGTGTGTGTCTATATATATATAAAAAAAAATCTCATCACATGGTCATTTACATATATATTTCTTAATAAAAATTAAATACACAGCATGCAAGCTATGAAGATGAAAGGCCAAATCCCACTGAGTTGTGCTTGGTCCAGTTGCCGTGTCAACCTAAACTTTGGTCAGTTTGAGCACAGGAAGATCACTGCTCTTCAGAACCTTTTAACTGACTATCCAAGGAGCTTTTAGGGAAATGTTGATTAAATATGTCCACATCAATTAGCTAGATATTTTCAGGATGGTCTGTAGTATTCACTGGAGATTTTAATAAACCTCTGTCTCTACTTAAATACTGCTGTCAATTTGCTGATTGGAACACACTCTAATTAAAGGAAAAAAATATGATAGAGGACACTACGTTCCCCTCCCTTCCTGCAATTTAATTAAACTGCAGCTTATTAATTGCAAGGTACATTCTCCCAAAAAAAGTGCAACGCTTAATTGCCACTATTAAACTAAGTATCAGTTTGGATCATCAGTGGACCCTTTGCTGATGCTCAAAGATATCACAGCCTAGGCCTAGAGGGTAATGCATGAAGATGAAAGGAAAGGGGTATTTCAGTTGTTGGTACTTACTCTGTTCAGAGATCTTTCATGCAAAGAACAAACCCAAAAATCGATCAGTAATGCCAAATTATGTCTGGAGAAGTTGGAGATGATAGTTTAGTTAGTTTAAACCACAAAACACTCTTCTGTATGTTGAAAAATCCTTGTCTGGAGTTTTCTCTATCCTTAAACATTTTACATTCACAGTGAGTAGCTAATTATGAGTAACACTTTTGTTAATCATCAATAAACCATGCACTACTGTAGACTTGTTTACATGTCAGATTTATCCTCCTGTTACAGCTTAAAAAATTTGAACAAGAGTATGGATATGAATTCCAGATATATCTCTAGATATATCTTGTGCCATTTCCAGAAAGAAAAAAGATGGCACAACACCCAAGAGTTTCACTCTTTACTCAGTAAGGAAGTACTGAGCAGTACTGAGCTGGCCTTGAAAATGGAAGGATGCTTCTCTGCAGAAGAAAAACATCCAAGTAGAACATCTAGGAAATGAGGAAGACAGAACTGCTTCAAATTTAAATAATTCCATTGGTTTAAGTTTCTTAGAGAGAACTATAGCACTTTGGTGATGTAAATTAACCATTTAAGCAACTTTATAAAGGTTTAGTTTGCTTGAGGGAAGCTGGATGATCTATGCTGAGAAAACACCCTATTTTCTGCCCTCCACTCCCACTGTTTTGTGTAATATATTGGTTATGAGAAAGGCAGCCTTTACAGACTGGCCACTGCCTACAACTGAATTGGAACAGAGGCTCAGCTGGCACCATTAGCATCCTCCTGCATAGTTCTGCTATTTCAGCTGTATGGACTACTTACAAGAAGGGTTGTTTTTATACTAAATATACGTGCATCTGTATCCTGGGAAAACCATAAATGATTTTTTTTAATAAAAAAGAATACCCAAAACATAAATACATTCATGAATATGTGGAGCTCTGTGACCCTGAACACTGTTGGCAGGACTCTCAGATCATCCAGTTCCACTAAGTGCTCTAATCCCCATTCAGTTGCTAGCTCCAATATCATCAAAACAGGAAAGTGGAAAACCACTTGATTTCACATCTAAGTACATAGGCAAATTGTCATGGATTCTGCTAAATACTTGATCTAAACAGGAAGGAATTTTCTAGTACCTAGTCTGTTACTCAGATTGCAAAGTATACAATCTTTTGTGCTAACATGCACAAAAATTAGATTCCTGTGTACTTCTATGGAATACCAAGTAGGTAGTCTGTAGCTGTTAGAATATAAGCACTAGCAAGCATTAATACTTAGTTTTTTTCAGACCTGGATATAAACTATTTTCCAGTGGGATGTATATATCTATATATCTGTATCTTCCTGAACAACAGAAGAGTGCCTGGAGAGTCAGTTAAAAGAGAAATAGCATCTTCTCAAATAACATCATCTCAAATCTACTAAAAATTTCACTGTTATAACTCTAGAAAAAGATGGTAAAGTTACCATATTTATTCAATACATTCAGTTCAGTTTATACAGTAATTGTGCTCGGAGGGGGCATTAGTGCATAGACTTGGAAATGCCATACAACAGCCTTAAACTTTAAGTGTCAGTTGAGGATTCTGGTTATCACTTGTTTATGGTGTTGTTAACTGCACAGACACTCAATTGACTTTAATGGCACAATGTAGTTTCAGGCTTTGCTTTGGTCTCTGCTACAACTCTAAAACACAGACGGGAATTAACTGTGCCACAAAAACTGAACCAACAAATCTTAAACAGGGGCTTTAGTTGAAAGGAGAGCTGTGCCATACAGAGGTGAAGGACTGCACTTTGCATCGTGATGAATTGTCTAAGCTGAGCTTGAGCCTTCACAGGAGCAACTTCAATACCTCTCTCCTGCGGTGAGCTGAAAGGACGCATACTCCCACACGAACAGGCAGCAGCAGAGTGGGATAAACGCTTCATGCTTTGCATCAGACACACACAAATGAATCACCAGGGCATCACAGGCCCCACTGCAACCTGGTGCGGGCTAGCAGAAGATACACCAGAACTGGCAATGTGACCTGGATGGGAGGTACGTGAAGTCCTTTTCTGCATACCCGTGTTGTGCCTGACTATCCATAAAATACTTATTACACTAACAGTTTGGCTCTAGGGGTAGTGCTCTATTTCTTACCACCTTTATTTTTCTCTTGGGCACATCTAAGTCAACACCACTTTGATACTGGAATTGAAATTTTCTCCTTGATGTTCAGTCTTACTTGGCTGAAATGTTGTTCTGTGTCACTGCCATTATGGCACTCCTTAGTTACTGCTAGATTACCACTCACATAAATGCTATTCATGGTGTGAAGCAATAACTAGTAGGTGGTCGGTGTCCGCCCTTGCTTGCTCCTAACAGGCTACAGGGAATCACAAAAATAGATAAAAGATGGATGTTAGCCCAAGACTTTGGAAACCTGGTTGCTCTGCTGGGGAGAGGTTGTGAAACCACAGTCAAGTCAGACACCAAGATGCCCCAGTGTGTTTAGGGGCACAGAAAGGAGGTGCACATCCACCCTGAGCTCTGTGCTTTGCTCCTCCTTTTAGAAGTGGGCTAATGGCACTGCCTCTGAGGGCTCTAACAAGCATAAGTGTGCTAAGTGCTGTAAAACACTAGGAAGTTACAGTATGGGGGCATTTAGACAGTCTTGAAGCAGGTGATATACACGGGTAGAGGAAAGGTCAACGTGAAACATACAACAGAACAAACTGAAGCCATGAAACATCTGTTGGTATCAACATAGGCCCTAGCCTGAGAAAATAACTATTATGTCACTGAACCTTAATAACCTCTTTATACAAATTTCAGCATCTCAGAGCTTGACAAATCACTGCTGATTTCCTCACAAGCAGCCAAGGACACTTGCCTTCCAGGAAGTCATTTGGGATAAGACTAGATCCCTTCCCCAGGTCTCACTGGTATAATTCTGAAGAAAGTTTCTTGAAAAATAGTTCTGCCCTGCTCTACCAACCGTTAGGAAATAAAGACATTTTCAGCTCACTCCATTTCAGAGAGTACCCAAACCAGTGTCCCCTTTACATAATGGTGCTCTGTAAGGCATCAGCTGCTGGGCATGCTGTGATACAGGTTTGCTGTGACTTTAGGGGAGGCATAGACCAACATTTCTGTTTTAATAAAGAAATCAGTTACCAAAGATGCCATTAGGGGAAGGTAGCTCCAGTAATGGGGAATTAACAAGTTCCTGTAATTAGCTGATTAATTATCTTGCATCTAATTTATTAAGAAGTTGCATGTTCTCATTTCATTTCTCCTCCCAGCCTCCACTTTCCTACTAATTCTAAATGCAGAAAAAGGTGGGCAAGGGTAAGACCCAGCAAGAGACGTCTAGTCCAACTGCTACAGAGCCTCCAAGCACACTCCAAAGGTGACCCACATTGCATAGTCACTCCTACCCCAAGGAAAGCTGGAAGACTTTACCAGCTGGCAGGTTTGTCCAGAGTCAGCTGCCATTACACAAAATATGGGTAATTTTGAGCAGCAGTCTGAACATGATATTGAACTACTAATGAACTGGCCTAGATCAAGACAACACCTGGCAGCACAACCCTCTGTGCAGGGTAACCCTCATGTATCAAAACATTCAGGATGCACTATCTAGAGGTGTCTTAAAGTGTCTCCAAGACCAACACAGCATATGCTCAATACTTAGCAAGAATCAAAGACAAAGGGACGGGTACAGGAAGCCTTAAGTCACACCTTTATCTGCCTATCACTAGATGCAAGCTCAAATATCAAAGCCTGATTTTTTTTCAAAGAGTGTAGGGAATGCAGCTCTTCAGCTCTGCCTGAAAACCACTGATGGAGAGGGAGTGCTGAACTCCCTTTCACAGCAATTTTTTTCTGTTATCAGTTCAGCTCTCTAACTCCTTTCTTAGCATTAAAGAGAAGGAAAAACACAAAATGATGGGTTTGCTTCCATTTCTGGTTACAATCAAGTCACAAAAATCTATTTTAGCCTCTATTTGTTAATTAGGAAAACATTCACTGGCTGTATTCTGAAGAGGCACTGCAATTTGGTCTTCTTTTAGTATAGGATTATTTCTTGAGAAGCAAAGCTGACACACAAAGGTCTCCATTTCCCAGCTATAACAAAAAGGAAGTAAGTCCTGAGAACCACCCTTTTGTAGTAAATCTGGGTATTATTTTTTTCAGTTCTAGATTATACGGTTTGTAGACAATGTTGCTTAAATCAGCTTTAAACTTGTGCATAAAAATTTAGCGAGTTACAAAATGGGAGAAAATGTCCATACAACCTATGAAATAAATAGCTGCGAAAGAAAAAGTTGGGCAAGTTCTTTATATGTAAATACCAACCAGGAGAGAATTACCACTAGTATTCTAGAGCATTCAGCTATAGTTTTGGTACATTTTACAAAGAAAACCCTAATACAGAAATTGAGAGAAAGCAAGAGAATATTCCCCAGACTTCCAAGGGGAAGCCAGGGCCAGAGGTCAGGTTTCACACGTTTTGAATCAGCTTAGTTTGGTACACTGCCTTTTTCCCTGCTGTCTTACCTGAACCCCTCAATTGAAATTATTCAGGCTCAGGTTTATACACAGCTTTGCCTTCATTTTTATTTTTTTTTCCCACTCCTAATTTTAATGTTGTTTTCAATGACTTGTTCACTAAAGTCTGTTTTTCTTTTGTTTCTAAATCCATTCAAAAACACTGATTTGAAAACTTCACTATTCCTTGACTGCTGATGAACAGCCTTATCCTTTAGAGAGTTTCAAACCAGAAGAATACACAGAGGGAGAAAAAAAGACAAAAGACAGGAGGAAACAGTGAAAACTGAATGATAAATCAAGACTAAAAAGGAACGAAGAGAAACATCAGAGAAAAGCCAATTTATCCATGCCATATGTGCCAGCCAAGCTTATGTCGATTATTCTTCTAATCCTAAATAGAGATGCCTGCCTTTGAAATGCATTTTTCCTCAAGGTTGGTTCAGTAAATTGACACATTTCTTGTAACAAATTCAGAGAAAAAAGTTAAAAATAAGGAGATAGCCTACCATATCCTCAATAAGCAGCTCAAAAACTGGGATGGATCTAAAACATCCAAACACTTCTGGAGGTAGGAGGAGCACAGTCTAATGTCAGGCACTCCTTGTTTAAATCAGTAGTTCCCCAAGAATAGAAATCCTGTTCTCCCTGCAGATGATACTGGGCACTGACAACGAAGAGGCCAGCAGCATGTTTCCCAGTAGAATTTCATTTCAGCGACTGATTTCGTAAACCCATTTGAAATTTTGCTGAACAAAGATCACTCTTGGACTCAAAACTGAGCAAGACACAGGCAGACTGCAGCTCATTAAAACTTACCGGGCAGTTCTTGAAGCCCTTCACTTTTACTCAAAATACTCATGAAGCCATTCTGACTTTGCAGAGAGAAAAAACAATGACAATCATGGGGGAAAAAAAATCCAAGCAAACCAAAAAAGTATCCATATAAGCACTAAGGCTTTAGACTGTTGAAAGGGAAATAAACACTGAAGGAGAAAGTATTAAACTATAGCTGAGCATTTGGGTTTTAGACCTAATGCAAAACCCATGAATTCTTCTCTGAACAATAAAAGGTTTAACTTCATTGGGAAGCTACTCATTTGGGTGAAAAAAGTAAACAGAATTTGCAAGTTCTATTTTGTCTTCAAAAGCCTCGTTTGGAGTGAACACTGATATACTACAGGAAAAGCACGTGGTATGTGGATTAGCAATGACAACTCCCTTGGCAGTAACAACAAGCAAATACTGCATTTGTGCCAAGAACTGTATCAACACCCATCACCCAGAGAGTGAGCTCACTTAATTTCAGAGGAAGACTGAGATGGCTAACAGACACTTCAGCAGGCTGTCTTCTTTCCTTGGAAGCAGCAGGACGGGCAGTCAGAGGGTGAAACCGAGAGACGGTCAGCATTAACCGCTGAGGGGGGAACTGTCCATGGAGACCACACAAGGTATGCGGTGAGCACAGGCTGAAGGGGATACTACCTCCCATTTCGAACTGAGTCAATTTTCTAACCATTAAGGTATTGTTTAGGAGAGCTGTCATGCTTTGTACCAAACATACCAGACCAGTCGTGACTGAGGGGTTTAAAATGGCAGATTTGAATTGGAGGAAATATGGCAAAAAAAACAGCAAATGTACTTGTTAGGCACATCAATGACGTTTCTGTTGTCTGCTTTTTATTAAATAAGAGTATGAGAGAGAAGGAGAAAACACACACATCAGGAGAAATTTAAAGTTACTTAAATATAATCCAATTGGGTATTCTCAGGACAGTTAAAAAAAAAAATCAAAAAACTTTGTTTAGATTGATTTGGAATTTGTCTCCCAAACTATCCATACACATTGAGATGGAACAGTTTGTTCGGCTCCAACATTGATTACATCCATTCAATACAGAATTTCAATAACACATTCAGAAAAGAGCAAGTCACCTTTGGGACAGAAAAACGGAATTCTCTTGCCTTCATTCCTGAACCTGCATGCATTTTTGGGTGCCCCCAATTAAAAAGTAGATTTAAACAGATTAAGTTATTTCCTTATAATGAGTCAGACCTACTCTCCTAGTCCAGCCCCCTCCAGAAGTCTGTATTTTAAGTGAAATCTATTCCACAGCCCAGTGGTTTTCAGCACAGAATTTAAACTAGAGCTTCAGAAGCATGCTGTAAAATTATATACACACCTATAAGCTGTTTATTTTAAACCATGCTAAATACTGCTTAACCCACAGGAATTTTAAACCCATTTTACTTTAAGCTGGACCTTTGCCTAACACCAGCTAATGCACTCTTTGTAGATAAACAAAGATATTTTAAGTCCCTTTCCAACAACATATTTTGCTGGTACCATAATAGAGACCTTGACAAGCCATGCATAAGACACCTGGATATTATGCCATCGGGATTTATACAGTAATGCATAAGACAGAAAATTTTTATGCATCTTCATTCTCAGAATTATGCTGGAACGCTTTTCTAAGGTAATTTGTAATCTGCAGTGACAGCAATGCCTGCAGTGTTTCTTATTCGAGGTCTTATCACAAGTCATTCCTCTCATGTTTTCCTATACTATCCTAGGAAAAAAAAAAAATTAGTCTGTTCCAAGAAAAGTTTCTTTTACAAGTACATCCTATGCTAAATTCTCAAGCAATAATATTTTACTTCAGCAGCTTTACACCAGCCCATAAAAACTGGAAAATCATTCTGGACTCTGAGTTATAATCAAGAACATAAAAAAAAGCAGATTACAAATAGACAAGGGTGCTAATGTTTCTGAAGTGATGAGCTCCAAGGAAACAATTTGAAATACATAATTTCTCACTGCTCAGGAGAAAGCAACAATTTTTAAGTTGACATAGAGGTAAGCAATCTGTAACAATAAGGAGGCATTTACATATGGTGGTCTATACAGAAAACCATTCAAGGGCAGGCACTTTATAAGAATTTTTCATGAATTATGTCCAACATCAATACAAATGGACAATTAATTAACATGTATTTGGAAAGCAATACCTTTTCTTTTCCACAGAGAATTGTAAGTTTTATGTAGAGAGAGAATAAAATAGCTGTAGCTGAAAATCTCAGTATAGCTGATTTAATAACCTTCACGCAGATACATTATAAAGCTATTAAATGTCTGCCATTCAGGTAATTATTGGAGGTTTGCCATATCTTTTACTGTCTCCAGGCCAAGATGTGAGGAAAAGGAGAGAAAAAAAAAAAAAAACAAACCAGGAAGGGAACTTAATGGGTCCAGCCAAGGAGCATTTTTTCAGTAATTATGCCTGATTGGAAAATTGCTTCAAAGCACAGAAATCTGCTTTATTAGTAATGAGATATCTCAAGTTTCTAATTAACTAAAACCAGAAATACCACACATTTCACATCATACGTTCTTGTCACACATAAGCCTGTTTTCAAATTACTCTCTGAAGGACTAATTTGCGCATGACATTATGGAGAGGGGTATGGGGAATCTTAAAAATAAAATAAAATAAATCCATCGCTTCAGGAAAAACAGTTTGGCTTGTCTAGAAATCAGGCTGTTTAACTGACTAGCTACCTACCATTAAAGCTGGCCAAATTCAAATGCAGATGCCCTTTATGCATACCTTCATGTGAGAGAGAAGGAGCCCAGGCTCACTGTGAAGCAAACCAGGAAAACTATTTGAATTATGTTTTTCTATGTGAGTAATAAGCTGGAGCTACACAAAGCTGGGGAAGAAGCCAGCATGGCAGAGGGCTAACTCCTGTGCAGATTATTTTCACCTGCACATTAACACTGCTTCTCCTCATACCTCTGGAAGAGTAAACATCACCTTCTTTAGGGAGCAATTCTGTTCTTACAGCTTCCCACTCTTTGCACTTGGAATAAATGTCGGGAGTTTCCAGTTGAAGCCAGAAGGCCCACAAGTCAGAGACTTACTGCAAACATCCTCCATGTGTGCCCACCACGGCCTCTGCCCACAAAAGCCCAATCCAGCACAAAAAATCATCCCTGCTTTGATTGCTGTGTGCCAAAAGCTATCCTTCACTTTCACTGGGGCTGGCCAGGCAGAGCTGAAGGATGGGACTGGGAGGTCTTCACAGAAGCAGGGCATTTGGAGGACCCCTGAACTCAGTGGAGACTGGACAGTACGTACACCTCTAACAGATCTATTTCCAAGTATCTGGTTGTGAAATTCTGTACTTGGTGGTCAATTTGGATTTTGCAGCCTCACTGTCACCTTAACCGAAACACTTCAGAACAGCAGCAGTCCTTGCACCAATTCGGATGATGTCCTCCTAACTTGATCTAGCTTCCAGTTTTTCAATTTCTATCCCATTTTGGCAGGTTATTAGTACACTGTCTGCCAGCATTAAAAGTAGCAGAAAAGACATTACTTACATTTTCCTGCTAGATAAGACTTCATGCAGAAAGCAATCTCACCAACAAGGAACTGAGAGGAAACAGAAGTAAATGCTTCCTACCAAGCTGGACTGCTTGCTACATTCCAGGCAATGAGTTTAGCCCACCAGCAACCACATGAGAAATGTACCTTGTTGCTTACAGTTAGTGGCCTATGCTGTTGGGCCAGGTACGTATTTCAGAGTCAGAAAGTTCAACCTGTTGCAGGTAAAGACAACATCTTCCATGGCACCTCCCTGCAGCCTGGCATTATGGAGCACATGTGCTCTCTGCTAGTGACACTGGCACTATTGGCACACCCATATCTAGTTAGCAAAGCTCTGTGCAGCACTGGCCATACATGCCCTGGTACACTAGATAGTTCCCATGGGGTTTCGTAAGATGCAACACCTAGTTGCTGCTGATGAAGGAAAATAACAGAAGAAGCTACTTGAAAATTGATGCCAGAGTCACTGCAGAGTTGGGAAACAAAAACAATGTAAAGCAAGTGCCTCTGCTGGACACGGGGCACAGAGCTGACACCACTTCTGAAGAAATGCGCTACAGTTCTGTGGTGTAAAACAGTAAGAAAAAAAAATTGTGTGAAAGAGGTTGCACCAAGTTCATCCAAAGCTGGAACCACAACTGGATACTGATTACAAAGGGACAGACAGTGTGTTTCAAACTCCAGGAGGAGAGATAAAGACCTACTCCTATCCATTTAGAGCAGAGGAAAAAAACAACAGCAAAATTCAGGATGGGAAGAGTGAGCCCAAGACAGGGCATAAGTGAGGGTATATTGACTTACCTCAGATAAATACAAGTTGGTTTCTGCAAATCCATGCAAGAGTGGGGTATATCGAAGACTAACTGAACATGACTGGATTTAGATTAGGAAATTCCATGTGCATTTGAAATTCTGGATTACATTAACAATTGGAATTGTAATTAAAGTGTTGACTGGGGAAGGAAATCATGAAGAACTTCATTTGTAGAATATCTGGAAGCAGCTACCATGCACATAGACTCTTGTAACATGAAACTGAGAAGGAAACCTCTGTGAGACTCCAGGGCTCTGAGTGATCATTGAAGGGGACAATTCTTCCACTGTCCTTTACAAAAAAAAAAAAAATCTGACAACTCACTATTGCATGGCTAATTACCTGTCCTTTCAGAGACTGTCATCAACCTGCCACTGGATCACAATCAATTCTTTCTTTTGGAGAAGCATTCCTCTCTTTTTGCAGAAGAGCTCTAACATACAATTTCTCCTTCAAGCTAGACAGAATTGTTATTTAGATACAATAATTTTCATCTTTTCAGATCTCATGCAAGAGCACTGAGGGGGCCATAAATCACATGTACACTTCAGCTGAAGTCCAACTTTACAAAGTTTACAGCACTAAACATAAATCTTCCATGCTGTTGAAGATAGCACTGGTAATTCTTTTCAAAGAAAAATATCGAAATATCTAGCCGAAATATCTAGCAAAGTCTAGGCCAGGATATTTCCATGCTTGATCTCTTTGCTCATATTATCAGCAAGAACATGCATTGCATCCAGCTGTGGAAGCAGACGGAGAAGGGCTGCCCTGGCCAGTGTCAACTGGAGTAAGACTGCTTTATTTCACCGATGGTAAATCCAACAGTTATTACCCATAATGTCAGAGCCAACATTTAATCTATCACCTACAAGGACAATCAAAACCAGGATGCCTGTCTCTACTATGTGTCCAATGGAAGCAATGATCACATGCAGGAATGGCAAATCTCATTCCCCATTACATGAGCACAGAGTATAAAAAAAGTTTGTAAACTTTCTTTACCCCCTGCTGAAATGATCCTGAAGTCATCCACATACTTCTCATTTCATCAGAATAATCAGGAAAGTCTAATTTATTCCAAGATAAATATAGCATTCACTTTAGGACACCCAAGTTCTCTTCTCTCCTCTGCTAAATGCTTGATTTTGTAGTTCCATCTCCTCATTCTTCTAGTGTAAGATTCAAACATTTTTTTTTTCCTTACACAGAATCACAGAACAGTGGATGTTAGAAAGGTTGAAGGCACTGCTCAGATGGGGGTTCACTACAGCAAGTTACTCAGGTGAGTTTACAGTCAGGTTTTGACTGTTTCTAAGGAGATTCCACAACCTATCAGAGCAACCTGTTCCCGTGTTTGACCTAAAACCTTCTAGAGTCAACAAGCAACCTTCTACTGACCTCTACACATAGAGAATTACCTTGCACAACCCCGGTCATTATTTAAGCTCATAAATACTCTAGAAAGATCTTGGAGACCTTCTGAAATGAAGTTTTTCTGCACTCTATTTCCTGTTTGATGCACCAGTATGGGAACAGTACATAAATAATCCAGAACAAGATGGAGTCAAGAGAACTTGTTTTCTGTTTTATACTGAATTTATCTACATATTTTGACTTTAAACAAATTGTAATAATATCAAATAAAAAGACCTTGGCATAAGACCAAATTAAGTATCATTGTAGTAATTGACTAACTCAATCAAACTTAAACAAATAGCAGAAATGCTACACAGTTTATATAATCATATAATGAAAACACTGTTTTCAGAAAATTGCAACAGTGCTGTTTCAGCTAACTAAAAAAAACACCACCAGCTTTTCATTATCTAGAACCAAGGCCTAGGGAAGTGTGTTTTGGTTCTTGGAAGGGACCGCTTTATTGAAAAGAACAGTAGAAATAAAAAAGTCAAAGAAAATCAGTACAAGCAAATTTTGACAGAGCACCAAGATTTTCTCAACCCCTCCCTCTATATTCAGATACTTAAGTCTTTTTGCTACACTCCCCCCCCACCCCCCTTTTTTTTTGTCCTAGCTCACACTGATCAATGCATCAGAGAAAACTAAAACTTTGTGGCTAAATGCAGGCAGTTCGGATGGGGAAAGAGAATTATGTAGGGGCAAAAGGGGCTTTGTGTCCTTTTGCCCTCTGACAGACTTTGGACACAAGCAGGAGCTTGTGTTAGCCCCTGATTCTGGCTGATGAGACCATGAATCTAAAGCAACCTGTTCCAAGTTTCTGTTGTTTCAATATATTAATTCAATTCTCCACACCTTAAGGAGGGTTCTACTATCTTTAACAGAAAGGAACTACTGTGGGACAAAAATCTTACTTAAAATGTTCAAAACTGAAACTCTATGATATTAACTACTGCAAGCTGGCTCCTTTGTTGCTAGACACAGCAAAGCTGGCAGTGCACTAATTTACACAGTACTGCAGACATAGCATGGAAGGAAAAAGTGTGCTTTGTCTACAGTTGAAGAAAAGACTTCTCCACACCTTTTTTTCTTTTTCCCCCCTCCAATGCGTTCTATTTCTCCCAATTTCTATTTTACAGGGTGATTTTTAGATTAAATGTTTTACTTATCTGTTTTATCACAGCAGTGTTAATGGACCTTATAGCCATGAAAACTACAGCAGGGATAAAACTGAAGTGCAGGAACTGGGGAGAAGGGAGGTGATGAAGGCATACCAACAAGATTTGACAGTTTGTTTGTACAGTTCTTTATCATTCACTTGGTATCCTTTGAGTGCTAAGCAAGGCACAGCATTAGTTCTTTCCCTAATTACAAACCAAATGAAAGTGGTATTTACTAGAGGGATGATGGTTTAATTAAATAGAAAACATTTCATAACTAAGACAACAACCAGAATAAGTAATTACAAACCTTCAGAGATCGCTGAAAGCTGTGGTCAGCCCTTTGAACAGGGAGGCTCAACTCTGGAGTTCTTCAGCTCATTCTATTAGTCAATATGAACTTTCTTACACAAGGCAAACTGTTCCACTCACAGAGGACTGATACAAAGGAGTCAACATTAAGCTCATCTTTTCAGTCAGGATAGCTGGTTTATCCCTTTTTTCTTAACGCATCACATAAGCAGCTAATAAAGACACAACATTTTAAAAAGGTTTTTGCTTCTTAAGAAAAGTGTTCTGTCTCAGCATGTTCAAGTTAATTATTCTGTAACAGTCAGGGGTCAGAACAGAAACATACTTACAGTGTCATGATTAAAAGTCAACATGATAATAGTGCCCTGCAAGTTGTAGTGCTAATTGGATTTCTTAATTGGATTGAAAGGGTTCAGGTTCTGGTTTTGCTGAGGGGAAAAAGAAACGAGAGACTACATGAGAAAAGACAGACTGATCCAAATATCTAGATATTTACTCCAATATACTTGGAGATCTAGTTGTCCAACACTGGACATGTCACCTGTGTCCCCAAGCAGCTCAAATAAACTTAGATTCTGACAACCACTTGATGATGCAAAACATTACTCTTGGACTGATCTTCACACTGTAGGGAAGTTTTGCTAAAACCTTTCCCAAATTAAAATGGACTTCTGTTTGCTGTAAAAAGCTACAAAAACCCAAATGAGCCAAAATGCAATAATGTCCATCAGGTTTAACGATATAAGTATAATAAAAAGCAGGCTACTGCTTTAATGTAGTAAGTACTAGCCACTATGGTCACAGCCAGTATAATGAAACTCTGAAGACACAGTTTGAATGATAGCTCTTTTCTGACCCTTTATCTCAAAGCTGATCTACACTTGATTTTTTTCTGGATAAAGATCCATAGCTCCAGCCTCAAGTTGGTGGAAAAGGAACTTCCTGTTTCTCTCATCATGTCTCAGCTATCAGTTGTATATCTTGGACCTGCAGACCTGAGCTTAGACACTCCTTCTGCAGTTCTTTATTATCTACATGATAAAGGAAAAATCTAGCAAGGACACAGCCAGACATCAGCTCATCTGTGAGGACACAGCTACTACACCTTTGTCATGCATGGCTGTGAGCAACCTCCTGGGGCAATAAATTAACCTTACGTTGCAAAGGTGAAAGACTGACACTTGAAAGAAGTTTTAAAAGGAACACAAGGTCTCTAATTTCATCTTTAATCTTCAGAAAGATTCTGAAATCCACAATGAGAGAGGCTCTTAGTTCCAACTATTCAAATGTAGGCTACTGTGCACTTCCCCCAAACCTAAAGGAAAGCTGCAGTCATCCCACAGTGTAGCTTTAGGAGTTAGCCTCTACTCCATGTCTTTTTGGAACAGAACTGGTATCCAACAACTGTGAGATAGAAACAGCCTAACATATCCTTGAACAAAAGGATCTGAAGATGGAAATCCTGCATCCCAGTATCAGGTTGCTGAGCTATCTCTTCCCACAGAAGGAAAATAAATATGTATTACCAAGCAGTCTGATTGCATATTAAAGATTTGCTGAATCGGAATACACTAGAAACGAGCAGGCTCAGTTGAACAGAAACTACGATTTATTTCATGCAGAATTGTATCATTAATTTTCCTGAGGTCTATGATTAATTTGAATACTGAATTATTTGATGGCTCTGAAATAAGAGAGTTTAAATTATTAGGTTGCTCAGTATTTCTGGCAACAGCTGAATTGAGATTTCAGAATGTTTCCATCCATTGCTACGAACAGAACAAGACACTATTTGACTTCTGATCAAGTTTGTGCAAAACATACATTGAAGAAAGGAACTTGCATCTTTTGACAGAAAAGAGAAGGCATGTGAACTGCCAAGAGAAAACAGAAGTGAAAGCTCTAGAGATTAAAGGCCTTTTCTCTGCCCTCACAGTGGGCACAACAGCGTGTCTGTGCTGCATCTCCACCCATGGCCGCTGCCTGTGCCGGCCCTGCTCTGCAGAGCCCATCATGAGATTTATATATCTGCTGTATCTAAGCAGTGTTATATTACACGGGGGAGAGGCTTTCACTACCTTCATTCAAGATGCAGCCCCTTCATAAAAGAATTCCATATTCACTAAATTGGTAGATAGGACAGATTTTAAGACAGCAGTTAGGTCACTGAAACCCTCCCCACCATGGCTGCACAGAACACATATGGGATTTGGTCACTCTCCTTCCCCTCTTCATTCACTGAAAACTCAGAGTGTGTTTCCCTTCACAGCCTTTCTGATACTACATGGCTACATCACAGGAGGGGTTTTCATCAATTGCTGTACCAACAGGAAAACAGCAATTCTCAGGGACCACCCACTGCATGACCATCAACTAATATTTAAAAACTGCTGAGCCAGGCTCTGTGCACGCACATTCAACACAACCCTTAGAAATGGCATTCAGTAGACAGTAATCAACTGAACTGATATTCCAGAGTGAAGTCTTTCCACCATGTGAAGATCACAATTATGATTAGCTATTCTCATCCCGTACAATACATAACAAGCTCAACCACAAGCCATACTAGAAAATAATAGGTGCAGCATTCCCTGCATCCTAAGTATACTTCGAGAGGTACTCCACAAAGTAAAAATGTTAAGTTAGGAATCAGTCAAGCTGGCAGTTACCCACTGGCGTAGTTTAACTCCAGCTAGTAACTAAGCCCCACACAGGTGATCACTCACTTCACCCCTGCCGTGGGATGGGAGAGAATTGGAAGGGTAGATGTGACAAAACCCACAGGTTGAGACAAAAAGTGTATAATAATTGAATTAAAATAATAATAGAAAAAAAACTGTAATGAAAAGGAAAATAACAAAGAGAAATAAAACCCAAGAAAGGCAAGTGATGCAAATGAAAACAATTGCTCATCACCAACCGACCCCAGCTAGTCCCCAAGCAGCAGCCCCTCCTCCCCATCAACCTCCCTCCCAGCTTTACACGCTGGGCACAACACCGTATGGTCTGGGACACTCCAGTTGGGGTCAGCTGTCCCGGCTGTGTCCCCTCCCAGCTCCCTGTGCCCCCCAGCCTGCTCGCGGGTGGGCTGGGGTGAGAGGCAGGGAGGGCCTCGACTCTGTGTAAGTGCTGCTCAGCAGCAACTAAAGCATCCCTGTGTTACACCAACACTGTTCTCAGCACAAATCCAAACCACAGCCCCATACTAGCTACTGTGAAGAAAATTAACTCTAGCCCAGCCAAACCCAGCACACCCACAGAAGCAGACAACTGGGGGCTGCTGCCTCCATTGCCAGTGGGGCTCAAGGGAACAAGCTGGCAGTGAGGTACAACCACAGCAGGTAAGGACTGACCCTACCTGCACCCATACCATCGCTCTGGGTGGAAGCAGCAGCAAGCCTGGCTTCCCAAGCTGGCTGCTCCCCCTCCTCTCCTCCCACCTGCCCCTCATGCCAGGGCCGCAGAAATTAAAAGCAGAGGCTGCTTAGGCAGACTACTTGTTCCTTCACAGATAAGAAAAGCAAACCCACATGCAAAATACCCATCTGTTTCCCCTTCTTCTTCCCTTCTACCCCACCCCCAGAAACACATAAATCTCTTTTCAATGACATCTACCTGTTCAGCAGAATTTTGAGAGCAGATCAACATTTCACTCCCTGACAGCCATCCTAATCCCTTCCAACTCTGTCAGCACTAGGAAATCACCACCTTGAAAACATTTCCTGCACATCTATCACACAAGTTCTTATTTACAGCACAGCACTCCTAGCATTAGTGGCTGCTTTGCAGCCTGGAGCTGTGCAGGCAGTGGGGCTGCGTGCAGTGTTAGCGCTGGGATACGGCGGGTGGCACACTGACACCTGCACACCAGGATGCACCTGGAGAGCTGTACGGTTCTGCTGAGCACTTCCTTCAGAAGAGCATGGTAAGAGTAGGTCAAGGTGTTTGTTACTCATCTTCCAGGCACTGTGCACCGGACCTGCAGAAACTTTTGAACAGCGACAGCAGCAGCTGTGAGCATCAGCAGCTGTAAGCCAGCTCAGCCATTTCCTAGGCAGGGGTTCCCAGGCCAGAGAGCCTGGGGAGCAGCCTGCACCCAGCCAGCTCGTACCGGCTGCGTGCTGTTCCCCAGCAATGAAGTGAGGGACAGATGAGATTGAGTTCACAAAGTTCATCCACATTTTTTCTACCCAGCTATACCAGATATAATGAAGGTAATCACTGCACTCTGTTCCTCTTAACACCAGCACAGATAAACAGCTCTGTCTTAAGTTGGTTGCCACAGGAGTTTTATGTTAATTAGAGAATTATAATTTTTAATCAAAGCAGGCTGGAATGTATAGATGGTGTGTTATGGACACGGTAAGATTTGAAAAACAGTGATAGACAGACAGCATGGGATCAGGCCCTGCAAAAGACTTCCCCTTCCGGTACCTCCATTTTTCTGGCTACTCTAGAGCTGGAATAAATCTGTAATCCGCTTGATAGACCTTTAGTGCAGGAAGGAAGATAAGTCTTCAGTGCAAGTTGTGAGGGGATGTTGGCATCTACCCTTTGATCACTCCCAAGAAGCGTAATGATGAATGGTCCAGCATAGATTCTTCTTTTGCACACACATAGATGCAAAACATAATCCAGAAAATGTTTATTTTTAAAGGATTCCTGAAAATGCGTATGGACCACAGTATATTCAAAAAAGTTCTACTGTATGTTTGTGAAAGCTGAATTACTTCATTTTCTACTTTAGTGAAATGGCACTAGTGCTTGTGAAAGTTAGACCCTGACTGACACCTTACATTTTGTGCTCCTGATGTCAGTTGAACTTTATCAGTCTCTTTAAATGCTAAAACTGACATGAAAGAACACAAAGCAAGTGCTTCAAGGAAACTTTTTCTGGTTAATTTGCTTATACCATATCAGAATTTCACTCATTTTATACACTTACTAGAACAAGTACTTTTCAGGAACTCTGCTTGCAAACACATCTAGGCAGCAGCAAGCTTGTCTACCTACAGTGTTTGTGTAGTACGCATCTTGGCAAGAAAAGTGATTCTACTGTTATCTCTGGATGTTCAGGATAATTTATCACACTGAGTAACCAAGAAATGTTTGCTTGGAGATTACTCTGCTGCAATGTTTGCAATGCCATTTGCAGGGAAGCTTTCCTTATTTTGCTCAGACTAACCACCCAAGAGCCAAATCCTTGCATAATTCTGATAGGGCATTTGGCCTAAAACATTCAGAGGATACCTGAACAAGGAAAACCCAAAAATAGAGGATTTTCCACACACACACAGTTGTGGAGGAGGGTTCAAATACCAATCACCATTAAAATATCTTTAAAAAAATCTGTTCAGTACAACAGTCTGAAATTTAAAAGATAAGACTTACTTCTCTGCAAGAATAAACAGTGTGATACATTTTAAAATGGAAGTTTGGGTGTTTTTTGATGTAAGTTCTCATCAAAAGCTTTATTCTCAAATACATTTCACAGTTCATTCATGCTGAGAAGCACTTCTTATCTTCAGAACCTCCAGACTGTTGGGCTGAAGGTGTACAATTTCCTTTTAACTGTTTCAGTGCATTGCACAGGGAGGAAAGCAGAATGCCAGAGTTATTTCCCTGATCCAAGCAGCAGACATTTAAGCTGTAAAACCCAGTAAGAATCCAAGTAATTCCATCTTCACTGCTATTTTAATCTAAATTAATCAGATCAGTTTGACCATTGTTAATTAAGACTCCCTTTTCTTTCTGGAAATGCATCTATCAGCTGTATTACTGTTTCAGCTGTGGTTTAAAAAAGTTAAATGGCTCACTGTAAGGCAGAGACTATAAAGCATATTACAACTCTGCCTTTTAGGAAATGTAATAAAGGACCGGATATTCTGAGAGACAATGAAAGATTTTAAGTAGACTCAGAAACAGAGTAAGGACTTTCTCTTATTCTCCTTGAATTTCTCAGTCTTGCACAATACCTAGCTAATTTTACAAAAGCAGTGGTTTTCTGAGGGATTAAGAGATTTGTTTTTATCACACAGGTTTTTTTCTAAACAAAGTATTGTTTACTTTCATAAGGGTAGACCATGAAACTAAGTTTAGAACTCAGTTCTTTTTGCTCCTCTGCCTTTAAATCCCTGCTATATTCTTTGTGAACAGAACAAACAGACCTTCAGTATTGTTGCTCAGAGTAGTCTGCTGATTTATAGAGCGGCTTCTGCAGCTCTGCTTCCTATCCCTGGTACAAGCCATTTTTTTGTAAAAACGATGCATTAAGGAGAGTTTTTGCAATCAGCCGTTCTCTGCAACATCTAGATTCTTTGTTTCAATTAAACAGTTAATTAAGAAATCATTAATTTCCTTATGAATGAAATAATGCAGTTCTTTTCAATTTGCATGATCTTGTAAGTATAATTTAATACAAACAACTCAGAGATCCATCTGGATATTCACAGAATAAACCATGAATAATTGGTTAATGATGCTGAGGCACACTGAAGACAAGAAGTGGCAAGCACTCTCATCTATCCCTGTTTAAACTTGCCAGGGGCTCTAATAACTGAAGCACCTTGCTGAGTGAATAAAATAGCTAGTTTCTCTATTAAAACATGTAAAATGTGACTCTAGAACAAATTCTTAATGAAACAAGCAACAAACCCAAAACATATATAAATTTTGAATAGGGGGCGTGGGATTAATAAATCCTGAGCACTTCTGCTAGTAAATGCCATGACTATTAGCCTATGTTTTTTTAAAAAAGCATTCAGATGCTACAAGAGTCTTAAATAACAGAGATAAAAATCACATTTTTCTTGAGAATGGCATTTCATCACATTCCTGGATAACAACAGACACTGCTAAAATACTGGTTTCTTTCCAGTATTTTAAAAGATAACTACAACAAAAGTTAGGCTTTTAAATAAGTGCTGAAGAGGAGAAATCTCATTTCTTTTCAATACCTCCTCCAGAGGCAATGCTGTCCTGGTAGTCCCCAGCTCTTGCCCCATCTGCTGCTGGGCTGGTAACCCTCCAGCCCTGCATTGGGATTGTTCCCATCTGAACAGCGTTCAGGACACAAGCCAAACCCAGGCTTGACCTACACCCACTGCAGGCCCAAAGACTTAAGCTGGCCTTTGAGCAGAATCAAGGAAGAAAACACATAGGTCCATTCTGTCATGCTTCTGGGCAAGGGCTCATGAAACTAAGCTAGGACACAGGTTATTTCTGCACTACAAGTTAAAAACCTCTCAGCTCCAAAAATAACACTATTTTCTTTAGGGCATTGACGTCCTATGCAAAGGCAAATGAACATTTTCTCTCATGTCCTAGGCCAGCAAAAGTGAATATTCTGTCTACCAGAACTAATGAACTTGAGTACATTTGGGGTCCATCTCAATTTTAAGTGCTCTTATTTAGCTAAACCTCTCATTTTTTTAAAAAAATATACATCCTTTTTAGCATACCACATGGACACTGAGATCACACACCTCTTCTGTTTTCATCCATACAATAAGTCTCTACATTGTATTATTCACGTACCATTACACAATATTTCTACCCGTTATAAGCATACTGCCATTTTACACATTATACAATCTACAGACACACATGTGTGTATTTATGAAGTTCCTTGACCTTTTAATAATATTTATTCCCCCTTCCCTCCAACAACACACAAGGAAATCTTCATAACCAAGAAAACATCAGTCTTTCAGAAAAAGAAGTTACAAAGAACAAATTCAATCCCCATTTGCTGAGTTTCAGTCCTCACCTCTCCTCTGTCTCTACAAAATCTCTACTCCTCTCCTGCCACTTCAGAGAGGAGATTTTAACTGACAACATTTATTCCTGTGGACTGCATTTTATCATGGTAGGTCGTTTCCTTTATCACCCTTTACACCTCCCTGTACAACGTTACAGCCTGAAGCCTCTGTCTGTATGCTAACGTTTCCTCAGGAATTCTTTTAATCTGTTGAGCAGAGACCTACTTGAAAGCAAATTCAAAACGATGAAAGCTCATGCCATGCTTCCTGTAAGAAGCAACTACAACAACGCAGATTTAAATGCTCTGAAAGCGGGGAGTGGATTTGCCCTCCGAGGGCTGCTCTGCACTAGGGCTCTGCCTTGGAGTAAGTGCCGGCACCGGCTGTACTGCAGCCCAGCACTAACTGTGCTCACGGCTACTAGAGCCAGCCCACACGGTCCCTGTAACCCATGCCCACCCTTTCACTAACAGTGTCACTGGGACATGCTCCAAACTCATCACAGCTTTGGCCAAGCCAGCGTCAGCCCTGTGCAGCAGCTCTTTCATAAGGCTCTCCATAACCCCTGCTCTTCCTGATGAACCTTTCTCTCCCTCAAGGATACTGTTTTTCTCCTCACAGGTGACATGCCAACCATGGCAGGGAGGGAAAGTGGGGATGGGCCACCTTCAGCTTTTCTAGGGGATTTCTTCAGCTCAGTCCCCAAGGGCGATAATGAGTGACCCCCTCCAGGTCCCCTCCTGGAGCAGAGCTCCTCCACTGCCCCATTAGCTACTGTAAGCACCATTCATACTATTTTCAGCAGGAGAAAAATCACAATCAAGGTTCATTTGCAGGTTGAAAACGTGATCTCTGCAGCATACAATGCAAGCAATTAGGCAATTTTATATATGTGACAGATTGACAGGAACTAGCTTATTAACATTCTATTCAGTGGAAGCAAGGTAGCTAAAAATGATTCTAATTAGCAACTTTCTGGGTATTCAGTTATCATTTTTCTGATAAAAGCCGAAATGCCCAGAAGTTTACAGAATAAGTTTTTAGGCCAGATGTAGAATCTCACGATAAAGTTTCAAACTATGTCATCCAGTTTATTCAGAATACATGTGTTCTACAGCATTATATTACTTCTGCTGCAAACACAGCATATTTTAACATACCTGCAACCCCATAGAGATTTGTGAACATGAACCTCTGATTTAGTCCTGATTTTCTAGTGACACAAGGTGACAGTCTCCATTGTCTGGCCAGGGCCAAACACTGAAGGAGGGTCTGTTAGCAGTACTGAGGAACCATTTGCACTCTCAGTCCACATGAATACGGTATAAGGCTTATTTCAGAACAGAGGTTGTACAAAGATGATTTAAGAGTTTAGGGTGGAAAGCTCTATCATACTTGAACATCTTAGAAATTTATCAAAAGTTTTGATTAAAGTAAGATATGCAAATCACAGCAAGGCTAGGCCAGACCTTCTCCCATTTACAAGCTTGTTTTCCTGTAGCTCATCCAATAGCAACTAAAGTAAATCAAAGTATACAGGAAATCTAAGGGAGAGATTTATGAGAGTATGAATTGCAATAGGTTAAGCTTGTCTCAGCCAGTAATTCTGATAGATACAGGCAGTGCAAAGTGAAAAATTTACTCAAACTTTGTCTGGACGAAAATATTGATGTTCGATTATTTGAAAGCAACAATCTTTTAGAAAAACTTGAAGCAAAAGAAAGCAGAGGAAGGAAGGATAAACACATACATTTAGGCATGTACCATTTTAACAGTTGGTGTAAGTGAAGTAGAACCAAATTTCCTTTTAAAATTTCAGTAACATTTGTCATGATTCAGCAGTGGTTTAACAAATGTTAATTTGAGAGCTTACACACACACACTCATAATTTTTTTCTTAAATGGCTCCCTTCTCTTTCCAGATGGCAGAACCATGGGAGCTGGTGGTGGCGGTACAGAACAGATCTCCTTCTGTGCTTCAGGGAAGGGCAGCTCCTATAAAGTCACTTGGTGTAAAAACCTCTAATTCATCTGGCTCAGCTTCAGTGTCCCGCTCCACAGCATGGTGGGTCGGGGATATTCAAGGATTCATGTTCTGGGTGTTTGGAAAGACTCTCCAGATCCCACCCATGATTAAAAGAAGTCTCCAACAACTGGATCAAGACCACAGGATGTGCGTAACCAAGATGAGCCTATTGTACATCACAGATGAGTGATTACTGCCTGTGCTGACAAAGCCCCATGCCATATGGCGCAAACATGCTGACACACCTGCATGTACCCACCGCACCCAAGTCCCAGGCTCCGACAGCTCTCCCACCAAGCAGCCCTGGCCTGTTGGGGGCTACAACAGCAAGGTCCTTCCTCTGTGCTCAGAGGGACAAAAAGAGACAGTACTTGCATAAAAAGCAATTATCACTTTTAGAAAAAACAAACCTCAACAACGTTCATCTCAGTGTTTACTGTTAATCATTACTGAATCATTTTGGGTCCACTGCATTATGATAGCAAAGCCATTCAGTACTCATGAGGGTTGGGAACAGAGGCCGAGACCCTTGCACACTGCCTGAGAAGGATGCAAATGTGGCTGTGTTTTTAATGTAGAGGTTTGGCTTTGTGCCCCAGGAGCAGAAGAGTAAACTATCCTGTGTGTTAACAACATACTCTCTGCTTGTACATGCAGCCCCAGAAAACAGTGCCTTCAGGAACAGGACAAAGCTTGGAAATCTTCACAGACCTGCAAACACATTTCACCTTCCTCAAAGGTTACTCAGTGGAGTTTGAACAGGATGAGCTGGCTTCTAACAACACATGCTGCCCTGTAGGCATCAGTCACCTCCGGCCACCTTGTAACTACATGCCACCACACTACAGGTCTCCTTTATCTTCCCTCACAAACACTGGAATAGGGCACTGCCTCAACTAGTGTAATGAAATAGAAACAACTCTGGTGTCCTCCAGAACTGGCAGCAGGGCCTGACACTCTTCTCCAGAGAGCAGCTAACCAGCCCCTCTGGCTTGCAAGCTGAGAATCACAACTTGGGTTGATTTCCACTGCCCCTATCTTATCCACTGCAGTAAGCAGAACCAGGTCCTGGAGCAACAGATCACCTGCAAGCTACAGCCCTGCGTCCATGCACAGGCTCCCAGCAGCTCTGTCACATCTCTGCAAGTGAACGAGGCCCTCTTTGCTAAAAATAAACACACAAAAAACCAAACCCAACTTAGGAAAGCTGGTGCAAAGGCTCTCTCCCAAAATGCCTTCTGGAGTCACCAAATCTAAGTGTAATATGGCGATGATGTCATCGCCCTAAACATGAATTAACAGGGCTCACAGTGGAAGTGAGAGGGGAAGGATCCCCTTTCTGTGTTCATTCCCAGTAACAAACCTGTGCTTTAGTTTTAGGCACCGTGATACTCCAATGAGATCCGGAAAGGACTAACATACATTGAAGGCCTACAGCTTTCTCAAATTAAAAAAAAACAAACCCTACCACTACGTATGCACCACCATATAATTTCTATGCTCACTCCCCTCACTTCTGCTTTCCTTATTTCATTTACACAAGTGCCTCACTTGGTACAGAAAAGACAATTCCAGAAGAGTTCATATACTGCTCCTGCTAAAAACCCACAGCAATGACCAAGTATTATGCCTTCAGTAAAAACCAGGTGTTACCAGAGCTAGTTTCTGATCTAACTAAATATTATCGTTCTAAATACTGCATCCTGAGTGACTGCATTTTTAATAACACGAGGAATGCTCTGTAGCTCTGTTTTTAGAAAGTGAAAGATTGATCTCAGATCATTTTGATGCAGTCTGCTCTTGGCTAAGATATTGCTTCACTGATAGCAATTAACTAAGGTCAGCAATATAATTTACCCCTTTTTAAATTACAATGTAAAAACATTGCATAGAGTACCACATAAAGTGTGTGAGATTTAGCAGTGACCTGGGAGCTCGATCATTAAGCACACAAGGGGGCATATTCTCTTCACTCTGAGTGCATTTCCCATTAATGCTAATAGCACACTGAGAAGAAAACATACTCCATAAACTTGCATTACTCACTTTCTCCCTTGCTCTTTGACAAATGAGTTGCTGATGCAGACTCAGAGGTAGGCAATGCATCCAATTCTCACTAGGCCAGTGCTACAGAAAACCAAAAACATTTTTCCTTGCAAGTGCAGACACTCCTCCATCTCACACTGTGAATGTGATTAAATCCTGCTTTTAAGGCATTCAATTCCAGCCAGTATTTAAGTGGGACTCACAGATACATTAACAAACACTGCCAGAAAGTACAGTCCTCTTTCTTCCCTTCTCATCCGCTGTCTTCACACTCCTGTCCCCTGAATTGCACCATTAACTGAGCAGAAAAATTAAAATTTCTCTTCTATCCTAGCAGAAAACTTGGGTATCTCAACTTCTCACTCTCAAAACCACTAGTTTTTTCCACAGTCAGAAAGTATCCTGATGGCATTCCAAACATATAATTACTTTCTGGCTGTTCACACTCCTATAACACTTCTCTGGAAGATCCAGATTTTTTTTAATTTTGTGTCCTAAACCAACTGTGAAAGAGCTGCCACATGTCACTTTACCAGTGGCCAGATGTTGCTGATGAATAAAGGTAGATCTGAACAATGAAAAAGACTGGTCCAATTGTTAAACTTTTAGAATGTAGCAATATTATGCTTATGTCAAGAAAGTTGTTCTTTGTCCATGTTAAAACCAAAGGCATTCCTAATCAGATAAACAAATAGATAGCCGCCTTTGAGCAAGTACATCACATGGCTATTAGACCCTGAAGAGGGTACGTTGCCAACTTGTCAAGCAAACTCAAGGTGTGTGTATCCTTAGCTGAACTAAAGCCCTCTTGGTTCCCTTCAGAACTGAGAGCAGTTTGATTCAAAAGAGCTGTATTTAAAACATGCAAGTCTAAAACAACTCCACAGCCTTAAATAATCAATCTTTATTCTGAAGTAACATCCACAGTCTACCAGGATTTTGTGCCAAACTGAAGTCTAGCAAGGAATCAAGCAACACAGTTCAGCTTCACAGCACACCTGCTCTCTGCAAGCCTGATCCACCTGTGCAGCTACACAAGCTCCCTGGCACACAAACCCAAATTTTTGCTAAGCTAAAACAATTAGCAAGTTCATTTATAATAACCTAGCAAAGAAAAAGAAATATACAAAAAAGGTTTCAGAAGCACTCAAAGTACTAAAAAATAAGTTTTGAAACTCACACATTAATACCTTTAGCTTGTAGACATCTGGAGAATAGACTACTAACTAAATGGTCTTACTTGAGAATAAATAAGGCAAACATACCTGAAACAGCTCTACTACATCTGAACACTCCTCCAAGCCATTCAGTGGTGCTAGGGGGGGTAGACATCGCACTTACCCTTTTGAGCCCTCTCTTTTCTTGCCTGGCATCCCATCTTCCCTGCATTAGCACTCAGCTCAGGTGCTCATCCAGCAGCAAGAGCCAACTCCTAACCAGGGGCCATGTTTCACACAAACACTTTTTTTTTCAAGTAGAAAGGTTGTATAACAAATGAATCTCAGCAAGAAGACTGACATTGGATCAGTAAATGTAGCTCTAACATTTAGCAGAGACCACACTCATACCCCACCACACATACCCCCAGACCACACTCACACAGGCATTTATTAACCTGCAATGTATATCACAGATTTAATGGAACAGCTGCAAATAAACTGCAAACAGATGGGCTGAGTTACAGGACCTCTGCTCACTGGCAAAGGAGTCTTCACCTCAGCAAGGATCTGCCTGCAGCAGCTGGAGGTGACGAGAGCCCAGCCTTGGGGCAGCTGGGGAGCAAGCGCTCAGTGCAGGTGTCCCTAATGCCCCTTCTCCATCCCGCCACTGTCCCTACAAGCCTGCTCCGGGAGACAAGGGGCTCTGCCCCTGCCTTTCGCTCTCTCTCAGGCAGCAGGCGCTGGCCTGCCTGACCCCAGAGCCCCACCGATGCGCACACACAGCACCCTTCTGTTTCAGCATGGCTCATGCCACATCAAAGGGCAAAACAAGCTCCTTTGAATCAAAAGCTTTCTTCAGCACAAATAAGTATAGAGAAGGAAAGCTTTATGAAGGTCACAATCGCTGTCTTGTTCTCACAGAGATTCCTCTTAAAACTCACCTGCTGTGCCTGAACCAGTAGAAAGTGCCATGTGAAACCAACACCTCCAGGAGCAGTTTTCATATTAAGCAGATCCTCAGAAACCACCAATAAACTAGAAGGAGCTGGTGCTGTCTGGTGTTAAAGGTTGGGGTTGTTTGGTTTTCTGTTTGGTTTGGTTTGTTTTTTTTTTTTCCTAATTGTAGGTCAAAATTAGTTTTTTAATGAAATAACTTTAATTTCAGGAGTACTAAAATCCAGAAAATCTGTGAAGGGTTCAGGATTTCAGAAAACTGGGATATCCCTTTTCAGGCCTAGCTATTCACATGGATAATTTTTAACATGGATATTAACAGCTCTTAACATGGATAATTCAGCAGCTATTTTAGGAGGATGTTTCATAGCGTATCATGACACTTGATCAATTCAAATCAGTGTTAAACCTATTGCTCTCATCAACAGTACATTCACTCCAAATTGGAAAGTGAGCATCTTATACACGTAATCACTGATCACAGTTCTTGTAAGGTGATGCCTTGACTTGTGATACAGCACATGTGCTAGAGATTAACTGGAAACCACTTTTAAATATTCAGTATTCTGTGTGATAGCATCAACGATCAAAGATGCAGAGAAATTCTACTTATTAATAAATAAACAAGGCTTTAAACCACAGATATGGAGCAACCAGAAATAGGAAGCTGTCATTCATTAAACATAAATCAGCATTTTCCATTTCTTTTCGCAACTAGCTAATCACAAACTGTAATGAACCGTGGGCAAAAACCTTAATGTCTTCTTGGGGAAAAAATCAATGCCAAAATGGCCTATTTAACCAATTGATAGTAATTGCATAAAGAATATTATCTAAACTTCAGTTTTCTGCCTAATTACTGTAACAGTGAAGGCATGAAACTACGAAAGAAAAGAGAAGGGTTTAATAATTTTTATGGCAAAACCTGTAATGGAAATAGAAAATCATAGTCCTATTTATATTTATGTTGATATTCACAGCGTATTTTCCAAGCTGTATGATTATCACAGTTCACTCACAAATATTTACTTTCTTAATGGACATTTTTCCTTGAATGAATGCTAAAATGTGTACCGAAGCAGAAGGTTATAAGTTAATCGCTATTGTCATTTCTACTCAATTATTGCCTACACTAAAGCTGTCATGCAGTAAAGGCAAGAGAGAGTGAAACACCACTGCCAATAGTGAATTTCCCAGCTTTTATCACTGTGTCAAAACATTATCATTCTGTAATCACAGGCTTTCATGCAAAATAGCTCAAATGGCAGCAAAATCCCAATGCAAAGCATTTTTAAGTATCAGTTTAGTGATGGCAAGGAGCAGGATTAAACACTTAAGCACTGCTTAAATTTTAGTAAACTGGTACTCAGAGGAACTCCCAGCTGAAGCATGGACCAACCTCTTCACTGCATGAGGAGACAGGCTCCTCTGAGGAGCTTCTGAATGGCTACACTCTGCGTACGCAGCCGGCCGGTGCGGAGAAAGACAAAGAGGACTGGTCCTGTAGCACAGGGTATATTGGGCACTTCCCTCTGAGGGGCATTCACTGACATGAAGCCTTTCCTGGAATCCAGCTGCAGAGTTTGGGGATGAGAAATCCTATCGTTCATCAAGAACACAGAAAACCAAGTTTATACTGCTTTCCCGTGCCTCAGGTTTTTAAACACAAGTTATCCTTGGAGTGCTCTTTGCCAACAGACACAGGGCTGCTCTCCAACCTTGTGAAAAATTAAAGCCATCTCTATTATATGATTAACCCCAACCAAAGATGCTGGAAGAGATCTGGACCAGAATACTTCTTGGGATGAGAGATGTTCTCCTGGAAAACGGGAACACACATGCAAATCTCACTTCATAAAGATGGAATTCCACCCCTAAACCAGAACAGTGCTACAGCCTCTTGGGAGAGGAGTTTCTTCCTCAGGCTCCACAAATCTAGCTCGTGGTTCCCTTAGCACCTGCCTAGACTCAACTCTTACTATTCTGCGAACTACCTTAACTTCTAAAATAAGTTAAAATGAAATATGTTGTGTATATATCACTTCAACAGTTTATTTTTGGCTAAAACTAGTTATTTAAAGGTGTCAAATTTATGAATTAGTTTGACCATTCTGCTGCATAAATATTTCAACAGAAAAAATTCAACACCAATTCCACAGCTGAATTCACCAACTCCTTTCAAGTCCAGTGCAAAGCTTTCCTCTCTATCACAGTTCAGCCCTGAAACAAAGTAATCTCAGACATACAGACATCAGAGGCAAGAAGACAACATAGTGTTAATGGATTATGATAGCAGATAATGACACATCAATTTATTATTATAATTAATAGATCCACAGCTACCAAAGCTGCAATTATTAAACAGCAGCTGAATCTACCCATCCAACTGCACACAGATCACATACTTTCAGACATTTTTGTATGGCATTTGCAAATGCCCCAGACAGAAAGTCAGATTAGCATTTGTATATTTGATCACATTAGGGAAGCACACACACTTACCGTACCTCTGCTCATGTGTAACCTTCACTCCACACAAGAGGCTCTGCTCCTATCTGTAGACCTTTGTGTGTCCCATTTAGATTTGCTTTCTGCAGAAACCACTAGTGCTCACAGCAAAACCTCACCAAGACACAGGTTTCTAAGAAGCACTGTTTATTATAGATGTATTTATATGCCTCAGCAGCTCTTTCCCCTTAAGTCACTCAGACATGATTCTCTCCCTGGAAATGAAGCATGAAAGTGTGGGAAACTATTCACAGCTTGATGACTGCATTTCCTTAGGTCTGCGAGCCAAATTACTAGGAGTGTGTGAATACACAGAAAGCTCATTTACAAATTAGGCTGTTAGAAAACTTGGATCCAAAAAGAGGCATCTGTGTGTTCTCTGCGTTACAAATACTTGCATTAGGTTGCCTAAAACTGCTTGTTTCTTCGGGTACTGGACAACATTAATTTATGAAGATGATTTCTTAAATACTTTTATCTAAAAAAAAATAATAATAGTAGTACAGCAATTCACAAATAATAAATTCTTCTGCTTCTGAAATGTCCAAGGAATATTACTGGGCCAAACCATGAAACTGTTACCAGACACCCTGGGCATGGAAACCAGAGCAGGAGGGAAGAGCATTGCAGTACTATACAGTTCCCAGATGGGGTGTTGGAGCATGTCCAACATTGACCATTTCTTCTTCAAATTTCAGGATGAGCCTCCCCATCTCCAACTAAAAGGCAATGATAATACAGGCATGTAACTGATTCATTCCCCCACTGGTCTTACAAGCAATACTGCAGTTTTCAAAGTACTCACTATAGCACCAAAGGAAAACAAGCCTCACAAACCTAAAAAAAAAAATAATTCAGCCAAATGGCTGAAGTCTTGCATTAAATCCAGCTAAGGGGCAAATTTCCAACAAGTATTAATTTACAGTGCTTATAGCAGTGACTACCAAATCCTCTGAGAACTCTACACACAGATATTAAAGCCTGCCAAGCCAACATGAGTTAGGGTTTAGTTACCAACTCATTAAAATACATGGGATTGACATGGCTGAATTTCCTTGTCTGCTTTCATAATCCCATCTTTTATGTTTATGTTACACAAATTTTATGCATGACTAAACAAACATCAAGTCTAAAATCCAAGTTTTTAGACTTTTTTCTTCACTTAGGATCAGATTTTGTAACCAATACTGCATGTATTACAGATCATTGGCAAGATGAGTAGTTGGAATCAATTTTACTGTAAGAACTACTTCTTTGTTTGAATTAATTCTTGGCGTAATGAGTAATTTACTATTAGAAAGGATGACAGGCACCAGAACTTGCAGCAAATCATCATTGCAAACAACAGATGTTTTATTCATACTATTGAAGAAAATTTGAGCCTAAGGTACCTGGGTGAAAGCCAGGCTTTCACTGAGAAAACAATAAAGTATATGTTTTAACTAAGTGGGTCCCTTGGATTTTACAGGTCTATGCTGGTGATGTATACTTCCCCAAATCAGGACTAATCTACACAGATAAGGAACAATGGAATGGAATTATATTGTCTGTACCATATTTTTCAAAAAGCAAAAATCTTGAATGGCATAAGTTTATGTTGTTAGAAGAGCAAGTATTTCCCTTTAAAGTGGATTGATAATGAGAGAAAGCCAGGTAGCTTGCTGTGGAATCCCATACTGACCTCATGTTTATTTGTTTTATAAATTAGTGTTAGGCTTTTCCCTACATGCTGAATCCCATCACCTCAGAAGCTCTCAATGCTCACATCCTTTCTCAAGTTAAAGACACAAATGTGGTTTGGTGATTTTGTTCCCATGGAATCATAAATTACTCTCGTAGAAATAATTATAATACAATGGATATCCCATTATACATTTTCCAAGCAAATCTCCTTTGGTTAAAAACTAAGACATGTTTAAAAGTACCATGATTTTGAGAAAGTCAGCAGCACACGTTTTTGATCAGGAATTCTGGGAATTCATTTGGAATAAGTGAAGTTGAATTTTCTTTCCAGTATTATCTCATGAGTTTCAATATCTCATGTTATTCTGTGTGATGTTTATGATGAGCACTGACATACAAATTCTTTATATTATCTTTAAACTAAGAAAAGCCATTCCTACCCGGGAACAACTGAAAACTTCTTCAACTTACATTCTTCTAGATCAAAGCTTTTCTTCACTGTATTGTCACAGGTTTCTTCAGGTGGGACCTTCTGGCTCTCCAGGAGCCCTCCGACCCATCTGTCCCCAGGTTGGTCCCGGGCGGGGCTCGTCACAGTTCCTCCCTGAGTGGGGCCATTTGATTTCCCTCTCCCACCCTTCCTGTTTCAGCCACCATAGACTGAATTCTGCCCAAGACATAAAGCAGAAATCCTTTCTGAATTAAGTAGGAGACTAAAACACTTAGCAGTGTTGGTGCCGAGCGCTGGCAGAGGCCTGCAGGGGCCTCTGTGAGGGGAGGCCGGAGCTGCCCGTTGCCCGACCCAGCTGGTCCCCGGCTGGTTCTGCTGAGGCCCCAGGGCCTGGCACCGCTGAGCCCCTCAGCGAAGCTGCCGGCACCTCTGGGAAAGCAGATTTAAGAAAGAACAAAAAGCTGCCTGGGAGCCAGGAGTGAGGAAGAATATGTGAGAAACAGTCCTGTAGCACCAGGAGAGGGAGTGGGAGAGCAGCTGGGTGGGCAGCTGGCCGAGGCCAAGCCACCACCATCAGAGAAAGTCAGCAATGTTTGGTGAAGAGGAAGCGCTGTGTTTCATTCTTCTCATGGCTAGTGAATTAAAAAAAAAAAAACCCAAACAACCAAAGAAGAGAAAAGGTCCTTACATATATTATATATTCATAACAACAATGTATTTCCACTAACAGATAGTGTTTCATATTACTGGCCCAGTTTCACCACAGCAATGAAAAGAAAACACATTTGTGTTCCTGATGTTGCGGACACCCGTTTGGATACTGCTGTTAGGCTTTATCTCCTGTCACAGGACTCTCAAAACAATCCAAAATAATCCCTGTAGACAAGCATTTGCCTTTCCAGGTTCTTCCCGATCAGGAGACATCAGGCGTGCCTCCTGGTCTTGTTCAAATCTTTCTCACGAATCAGCAACTGGAAATGTACCACCTCAGCCCAGACAGCAGGCTTCACCTTAACCTTTTAAAAATTCGTCTTTTAATTAGTTGGCTCATCTTTCTTACGCAAACGTTGCCAGGACTGTAAATTGGGGAGAGCAGGAAATGCCTGTCATGCTGCAGAACACTGGAAAGGTCAGGGCAGTCTCTGCTGCTACCCTAAATAGGATCTAGGAAAGATGTAAAATGTAGGTATGATGGCAAAGGCTGCAAGCAAAGGCGGAGAATGGCACTTCAAACTATTTTTATGACAAACAGTGGTTCAATAAACAGAAATGTTCCTGTCTGGAAAGATGCCATGCGGTCTCTTCCAGCATGAGCCCTCTTTGCTCTGCTTGCTCCCTCAAGCTGGCAACAGCATGATGAATGTCTGTGTGGTCAGCAGCTGTACATCTTCACTCAGGACACAAACGAGCTCACTGTTAAATACCCATTTCTCAACGATTTGATCTTGGCTCACAGGAAAAAAAGATAGGCAGTTATGTGTGTGGGAAAACCAAAGTGCTCAGACAGAACGTAACACCGCAACAGGCCACGTCCTCCACCCAGCCCCACCCCACCACCGCTGTATGAGGGAATACAGTCCATTTACACCAAATTTATTAGACCTTGAAAACACCAGAAAATGTGTTCACCTCTGAGAGAGCAAAGCTATGAGAGGCGTGACTAAACTAACCAGGCAGAGACTATCAGGATTAAGCAGGTAACAGATTTTTCATTTAATAGCTGAAATTTAAAACTTTTGAGTTAGCTAGGGATTAACCTAATACCCTTGGCTTGAGTCAAAAAGAAGTGGTTTGTGGGGTTTTTGTTTGCATTTTTTTGTAATTTTAAAAACCCTGTACTTTAAGTATTTAAGAGAAACATAATTTCCAAATCATTCTTTAAAAGTCATTGTGAAATGCTTTGGTATTTTCAAAAGCCATCTATTAAATTTTCCAGTCGAAATCTATTTGCATGGTACTATCTAGATTTGTAAAACTATTGGGATTCTCCAACTAACATTCAGGTTTCACTTCAGGCATGGGACTGTGCACGGCAAACCTGGCTCCACTGAGAGGGTCAGCAAGAGAGCAAGGATCGGGGGGCACTGAGGTGGGAGCAGTGGGCAGAGCAGCACTGACAGATGTGCAATAACATCAGATCAGTGACATTCATTTATTTTTATTTTCTGCACAGTTCTCTAAGGACTGAGGTATCATGGAGGTCTATAAATTGCAGTTTCCTCATTGCAACTTCAGTGTTTTCCTGCCATGCATGCTCAGGAAGGTCAGAAACTCCTGAAGCATATTTTCACAGTCACTCTGTTTACTGCCACATCAATAAAGGGTTTGGTTTAGGCTTTGCTGATATTTTTTGAAAACATACATTAAATCTATGAATGACAGGTCAGATCTTGTAATGTATTTAGAACTGTTTGAGACTATCTTAAGAAACTGAGGCATTCAGTTAGTAAAGAAACTACTGTAGTCTCTTTATGGGCTTCTAAATAAATCTGTTAGAATCTCTCAATCTACATGTTTAAACTGTATGAATATCTTAGGAGAACAAGTATCTTTTGGTAAGGTAGAAACAGTTTCTTCAACTTTATATATGTATCAAATGCAAGTAGGGTTTTTTGACTGTCAGAGCTACATGTATAATTCTGGGAACCTCAGCTATTTGCTAGTCAATGGCCTTGCAGCAGCACCAAGATAGTTGTGAAAGCTTATTTACAGCAAAGCACCAACATGTTTTCTTTGACTTTGTACAGAGAAAGGTAGAACTGGTCTGGCTATGTTTGGTTTGGTTTGGTTTGTTTTTTTCCTAAAGGACAGCTGAGACCAAGAGAAACATTTGACCAAGAAATTACATAAAAGGTAAAAAAACTTCTTATGATTATCTTAGGAGTAGTGTCAAAGAACCAGACCTCACAACAAATACTGCCTCCAGTACACGACACTCATCTACAATTTTTGTAATATGCACTAGAAAATTTTACTTAGAAAATTTCAAAGGTGACAAACATTACACCACAATTATATAAAAATTAGTTGGAAAAAGCATTATATCAAACAGTACCTTTAGGAAGGCCCCCCTGAAGGTCCAATCCAGAAGAATCAAAAACATCAATGGAATTGAAAGGTTTTTGTCCCAACCTACATTAGTAACCAAGCCTGATTAGAGCACATCAGAAGTTGGAAACTAACTTGAGTGTTGAGTGCCCATTTTGTGACATCTTAAGGTCAGTTTAAAACTCAGCTAAATCTTATCTGAATGTCTAAAATGTATACCTATAATGTATAAAAACTGACAAATTACCTCAGCACTTTCTGCACAGAACCTATACTGGCTTATGTACTGCATCAGTCAAATCATTGCAAATGATATGCAAGCTCAAAAGAGATGCAAAATTTTTGTTAATAATTTGTTCAAAATTATATTTAATGAAAAAAATTCAAGACTTTCATGGGACCAATTAATTATGTTATGCACAACATCTTCCTAAAGACACAAACAAAATTCATCAATTGCATGCAACTTACATTTGAGGGAATATTTTAATTTAATTAAGCTCTTCACCGTTAAAGATGTTAGTGTAATCTTAATGATCTAGCAGCGAAATTGGAAATGAAGCACAAACTCAGCTTTAGACTGTCAAACACATTAAATAGAATAATTTGCAATTCTTATGATTTGAGTTGGATACAAATCAGAGACCTTTAGCTGCAGCATTGTATTTCGTTACCAGTAATTTCTGACAATCAATAGCATCTGAGAAGAAAGCCATATTACATATGTGTGCCCTGCATTCTTCGATTTATCTGATGCTCTCCCTTATCAGACTGTGCTTTTAATTGCTTGCAGCTGAGAATTTTAAGGATATGTGCCTGCATCAGGATGTAATAAAAAAACAGAAACTGAGATAAAGTCTCAAGACAAAAGCAGCCTGTATGCTTTTGATTATGGGTAGGGTTAAAATACATCGTTTTCTCTGTAAGTCATAGAAAATTAAGGATGCAACATCTTGCTGTGCAATAAAAGAAACAGGACTGCATGGGGAAGAAAGAATAGGTTTGCTTATGAAGTATTTGCTCAGGGCACCAAGCTAAAGCTCTGCTAGTCAATTTAATTATAGTATTTTCTAACTTTCTGAGAGCCTAGTTTTACAATTTATGCAACTTTTGCATTGTGTCACACAGCACATGTTCACACAAATACTACAGGCTCTCATTCGCAAGGTTCAGAAACCAAAGACTCTTCTGAGGGCACCGTAGTCCCCACTGCCTTGTCTCGTACCTATGGAGCCTTTCACTGCCGGGTGCCACAGGCTTCCCCACGCCCACTCCAGCAGGTCCCCTGCTTTCCCTTCTGTTGCCTCACAAGGTGGGTGTTCTGCTGACCGAGGGGGCCAATTAAACCACAGTGGAAACAGTGGGCTTATTTTACTGTTAATAATTAGAGGATATAAATAAGTAATACAGAAAATAAGCAGCAAGAAAAATAAAGAATAGTACACTTAATTATTACTACATACAGTTAAGCAAGGCAATGCACCTAATCATTACTACACAACAGGGAGAATAGTGATTAAGACAGCTGCATCACTACTTGTGTACGTTACCAACACCCAGACTCACAGTCACTGGGCAGCCCTGGTTGCAGTGAGGATTTGGAGAACCTTTCCCTGCAAGTGGGAAATCCTACACGGTGTGTCCACCCGTTAGGTGAGGCATCCAAAGTTGCAGCCTTATATACCAAAAACCAGCAAGCCAGAATAACTTGCACTTTTGTTTCGAGCAGAAACATCTGGTTTCATCCCTCCTGTTGGATTCCACCCAAAGCCTGTCCAGGGCTCGGGGTGCAGAACCAAGGGAATTTCTAACAAGGCCAAACCCTTGGGTTCTCAGCCTTGAACAAGGCTAAACCAGGAAAGCTGGACACATTCTCACAGCATTTCATCCTCACTACTGCTTACATTTTGCCTAAGCTACATCTTTCACTCGTGAGCATACGTATTTTGTTAATGATCAGATACTAATTAATAAACACTAACAGTAATACAGATTTTACTATTTAGCAGATGCTAACAATGAATAACATCTGGTTGTGAGGTTCATCTAGAGGTGAACTTTGTTTCAGGGCCTATTATTCAGGCCCTAGCACTACAGTGGGTTTTCCCTGTGATCTCTGCACAGTGATGCCTTCTGGGTCCCAGACCAGACTCTTCCCTAGCAGGTCTTTCTACCTGATGGTTCCTTCTTCTTGATTCTTTGATATTGCCTCCAGTTTCACTCCTTAATTTAACTACTGGCTAGATCTTAGCCATTTAAATCCTCAATCTATCTCCTCCACTCCCCCCCTCACAGGTCTAATCACCTAACGCCAGGCAACCCCTTTTGTGAGTTTTGTAGGCTTTCCTGCTCCCCAGTCCCAGCTGCACTTTTTGCAGCTGAAGCCAGAAGTTTTGCCTGCTGTCCAAACTGGCTGTGATCATGTCAGTACCGAGCCCAAAATAATGAGCAGTGTCTAATGATTCACACTCAGAGCTTTGTTACCCATACAGCCACCCCCCAAGCTGCAGGAACTAAGCCTCGTTGCTATCACAACCCGTCATTGCAGTGCAGCTTTCAGAGCAACAAGCGTCTTGGGGTGGGTGCCCTCACTGCCTCTGAAATACAGGTCTGAAGTATCTCAAGACAGACAGTCCAAAAATAACCCACCTTGAAAGAGAGTGTCTTTGTCTGAAAACATAGCTCTTCACTTTTAAGAGGCATAAGTGGCATAAGGTTTTTCAAAATGGAGTTGCTACCTAGTTTCATTTCTGATACACTAAACCTAAATATATCAATTCTCAGTGAATAAACGAGTGACAGGATTTACAAAGAATGTTAGCTCTGGAATACTGCACTGTCTCATGGTTCGAAGAAGCAATTAAACTTGATATAGTTGGGAGAACCAAAATCCCAAAGCAGAAAGTACACTTTCAGTTTTCAATGTAAACAAACAAAAAAAAGCCGTAAGAATGATGTAACATACAGATCTAAACCATACACACTGCTTCTGCTTCTGTATAATTGTGCTGCATTGCCTTAATAGGAAACATTCGAAGTGAAGAGCTGTCACCAACTGCCATTGAACCCGCATCTCAGCCTTTCTCATAAATTAGCAAAACTGTAAACCTGCAACCATTACAAGTTTTTTAAACACTTAAAGAGACCATTTATTATTTTCCCTTTTTGGCCAGCATGTTAATTCTGCAAATACTGCAAATAGATTCCAGTAGAGAAGAGAGAGGTTGGTACTTCTTTGGTATGACCTTCTCTATTTAGAAGGGTTTTCTCTGCAGCAGAAATTTGTCATCATAGCACTTGCTCCAGATACTGTGCCAGAATATCCTGTTTCCAACCAAAACATGTACTTTTGAATTAACCTTCTTGGCTTAACTCAAGGGCACTTCATTTTTTCCTTCAGCATCATTTAGCCACCTTGCCTTGCAATCCCCAGAACCTCATGGTACTTCCAGTTCCTGCCACGCTTCATTTCCCTTCACACCTCCTCAAATACCCTTTCAGTCTTTTCACATTTCTAGTCGACTCTCTGCTAATTGATCTTCTGGTTTCTGGTTCCTGTAGGTCTTGACCGAGGTTTTCCTTCTGCTTATGTCTTTCATGCTGCAGACAGCTCTGCAAGCTCTTCTCTACCACTGCAGAACAGCTCTTGAAACAGGCGCACGCACAAAGACAGTACCTCAGCTCTCCACACAGACATGACTGCCTGAAACACCCCATGTGCCTTGCCTGGTGTGCTCCCTGAGGGCAGGCTCCCATGCTGCCCTCTGCCAGGAGCTGAACATCCAGAGTGAGCCCTGAGGCTCCTCGTGTGCCAGCCCAAGGGCCCCTTTTCCTTTAATCTCCAGAGTCAACGAGGACACCACCGACTGAGATCTCTGCTCTGCTGCTGCTGCAGGCAATCTCTTGGTCCCGAACACAGGAAATAAACTCTGCAAGTGTTGTTTGGAGTTTTTTTTTTATTTTCCTATTGCAAAGAAAATCAGCTGGTGATGTATCCTACCCTTTTCAGTTTGATGTCATCTTTCAGAACAGAATGTTTTGCCACAAACTTCCTTTTCAGCTAGAAGCACTGACTTCTAACATTTTCTGGTACAGGATGGCCGGTCTGATATAAAATTTGAATGGTGGCTAATTGACTACTTCAAAGTAAAGGAAAGATTTGCTAAAGATATCCCCAAAGTATTTTTTGATTCCTTTATTTTATTTTATTTCAAATAAAAGCATGCTGTTATAGAAATGTGTCACAAAATTCATGGTAAATGCCAGTGAATCCTATAATGAAGCCTGCTGTATTTGCATATGCAATTAATACTGCATATGGTAGCATTCAGTTTGTTAGTTATCTTTAAACAGTGTTCAGTAATCTGCAATTCAAGACGTAACACACCATGTAAAGCTTTTAAAGTGCTTTACAAAGATATTGCATCAATCTTCAGCAACTTCCTAAAGGTGCATAATCATCCTTACTTTATCCATAAATAAAACTTTGCACAAAGAATTAATGTGCAACTTTTCAAAACCATTAATAAGGCTTAAAAACCTGGTTGTACATCAGGGTTCCAGAAGGAAACAAAAGGTCCAAACACTAGCAATAGAAACAATTAAAACATGGGAATACTTCCACACGAGGAGAGATCAAATAGAGTACAGCTACTTAAAAGAGAATGAGCATATGGCAAAGGAGGCTTAAACAACCAGAGCCCAACTTGCCAGTGCCTCTTCCCTCTTCATCATGGTTTAACAGAAAGCTACAAGTGGAGATGCGCTGACATCTGAAGGCAGGTCATTTAAAAGGAAACAATACTGCAACCTTGCTAATGCAAACCCATGACCGTAAGACTGTGGGGCCGGAAGGGGCTGTGGTCTGGCCCTGACCTGGGGACACAGTGCCAGGCGCAGAGCTCAGCAGCCACGTCTCCCCTGCGCAAGGCCGCAGCTCTGGCTCAGCCTCTCCCCGGGCTGTGGGAGCAGTCAGCGTGTGCCGCAGCTCCCAGGGACCTCTCCTTGTCACCCTGAACATGGCTGTTCCCTTCAAAACCGCTTGTGCTCCAAATAAATGCAGCATGCCTTCCTCCTCCATCCCTCTGCATTAAGGACAGAAACACAGCAAAGATACACCACTGTGTTTGCTGAAATACATTGCTGGAATTAAACCTGCTTTAGGTTTTTACAAAGAATACACTGTGCAGGGTTTGGAAAGTACCTCCCAGATGAGAATATTAATTCACAACTGTTGGAGAGGATTTTACACTTTTCTTTTTAACCCTACCACTTCTCTTCCACTGAGGTTTCCCACTCCTGCCTCTGCAGCTGTCACTGTAAGAGTCATTAGGTCATCAAGGAGAAAACCATGAGGTGACTGACTGCATCTGTGCCTTCCAGAAGAATAGTACGAACAAAACATGCTTGCAGCCAGGGCTGAGTGGCCTGCAGTTTGCATGCAGTTTTTCCAAGTGCTTTGAAGAAGCTAATCTGGCCTGCTGTCATGAGAGCTGTAAAGAGGGGAATTATTTGCGTGCTGAAAGTATTTGGTTTCTGAAATCATCAGGAAGATTACCTCAAAGATGAACAGCTAAATCCATACTGTAGGAGAAGGTGCTATCTGGGAGAAAAGCAAACATACCTTGGCTCCTATCATCGTAGAGTTTAATAATCCACACTGCCAAATCAGGAAGATAAGGGGAATGCAGTTTTTTGTGTGTGAGCATGTGAAAAAATGACCTTGAGCAACAAAGACAACAGCCTCTACAAAGTGGGAATACACAGATGTGCCTGGAAAAAGCATGATAATTAATAACAAGGTTGTCGAATTCAATAATTTTTTTCATACAGGATGTGGAAAAAACCAACTAGAAAGGAGGTCATCCAGACTGGATTCTACCCAGAAGTATATAAACTGATAAAATCAATGACATGGGACAGGATTTATTTTAATAGGGAAGGAAGAGGTTAGAGGATACTTAGATAAGCCAGAAGTTTTGAAACTGGCTGGGCTTGATATCCAACCTCAACTGATGAAATCTCAGGGCTGTTAGCAGTTATTGGCAATCCAGTGTTGAGGAACAGGGATGAGGTGTGGAAGACTGAAACAAGATAAATACACTCCCTGTCCTCACAAAAGGTGGAGGATGAGGAAATGGGGATTAGATATCTATCAGCTTAGCTGCAGCTCCTAGAAGCAAATAAAACCAAACAATTGGTAAGCAGAGAGAAAATCACAAGAAAATGAGTGGCTGCCCAACTGGATCTGTGCAGAGTAATTGGTGTCAAATCAATCTCATTTCCTTTGACAGTAAGACAATAGATTTTTGTGTCTCATCTTGATTTCTTTGAAGATTTTCACAGTATTTTAGCTCACTTTCTTGTTTATAAGTTAAGAAAACACGGTATGGATGAAAATACTAGGGGATGGATACAGCACTACTTGATAAACTACTCAGAGTAGTGTCAAAGGTTCATTCTCAAAAGAAGATATAAAAAACCTGAGCCTCATGGGGAACCTTCTTAGGTCTGGTATAAGTCATTATGAATGGCAGATGAATTAGTGTACTTACTACGTTTGCAAATAATACCAGTCTGGGAAAGGGGGAAAACAGGTTGAAGATCAAATGTAGATTTAAAAAATATCTTAAAGGTTGAAGTCTGAAAACAAACAAAACCAGGTTTCTACTCACTAGGAAAAAACACAGAAATCTACACCTATACTGGAATAATCACCTGCACAAATGTAAGGCAGAAAAAATTTTACTGGTATTAGAGCTCCATAAAAAAAAATCAGGAGCTATAAAGGATCAAAAACCATATGTTACAAAAACCAGGCAAATGTTCTTCTGGAAGTACAAGCACAGAGACAACTTACACGACAAATGAAATAGCCCTTATACTCTTCTCCACATTATCAAGGCCTCAGCTGGAGTACAAGATCCAATTTTGGGTCGTGCACACCCAGAAAGATAGAAGCCAATTAAAGAAAGTCCAGAGCAGTGAGAATGATCAATAGTCTAATAAACAAGACCTAAACAAATTGAGGTTGCTTGGGAAAGGAGATACCAAAGAGAGATGATAAGTACACAAAAGGCCAGTGCAGAGGAAGAGGTTAATCTATTCTACGTCCTCAGTGGATGAAAGAAGTAACAAGCTTCAAGTTTAGCAAGGAAGAATCAATTTGGTATGAGGGAAAAGCTTTCTACTGGAGAAGGGAACAAAGCGCTGAAATAAATTGCCTGGAGAGACTGTGGAGCCTCCATGTTGGGAGGGTTTTATGAACAAGTCAGAAAGCAGCTGCCAGAAGCTGCCTTGGGGCAGATGTATGGATCAAATTGGGTCCACAGGAGTCTACGCTATCACAGTGTCTCTGCCGCCTTATGCCCACCCTGCAGTCTGCCAGCTCACTTTCATACAAACCATGGGAAAATAATTGAAACCAAACAGAAAATCTATATTTGATATGGAAACTACCTCAAAAAAGTATCTTCCCCTTCACTACTGAAGCCCTTCCACACCTTAATACCTTGCACGTCTATAATGCCCTAAGTGCCAAAGCTCTATACATACCTGTAGGTATTAAGGGATATTAGGACATGCAATAGATAATGTTCCCAGCAAGAACATGCAAGGTCACACAGAAAGGCAGTAACAGAGCAAATAACGCTCTTTCCTCTGGCTCAGGCACCCTTGCTGTCACCAGCTGCTCATCTCCCAAGTATTTTAATATGGTTCTGCAACATTCATTAACCTTTCTCACCAGACCAGAAAACTAAAATCCAACTTAACTTTCGTGCACTGCTCAGGAAGTTATTGCTATCTTGTTCCCATGCATAAATTTACAACCAATTTAATTTTCTGGACAGTAAATTGTTAATTATCAGAGTTCAGGCAATAGAGCTAGGTGTTACAGAATTACAAGCTCTATATCAGCTAGCTGCCATGGTCTGGGACATGTCCACCCTGACTACACTCCTCTAGAATTAGCACTCACTTTACACCACACGAAATAAAAAAGTAGCTACACAGGAAATAAAAAAATATCTATTTGCACCTCTCTGGGCCTGGTTCCCCATACAATATCTTAACACTAAACCATATTCAGCAATGAATTGAATTCTCCCTGTGTTCCTGCTCATGCACCCCAGGACACCCTCCTGGGTCTCACCTGGAGGTAACTTCTGGAGCATGGGCCGCAGCCAGCTTCCTGGAAGTGTCATTTATTATATTAACAATCGCCCTGCTACTGCACCAACCTAGAATTCAATGCAGTTGGTAGGCTCCTCCTGTTCTCCTGGCTTTTGGTAGTTTAGTAAGTTTGCTACAGAGAGCCCTGCAAATATTCTGGAGAGTAAACACTGTGGGGTAGCAGGTGGCCTGTGACTAGGAAGGGCTGGACTTGACATCAGCATTGTCCCTTCTCGGGTCCCTTTGGCTGGTTTAGCTAAATCTGGAGTTGGCCAGCAGAGCCCCTGGGTGCTGACTCTGTGCTTGTCTACTCCTCCCACCTCCCTTTTCTATTTCCATCACCTGTGTCCTGGTTTATGGTGGAGGGTGGCTGTCATATTGCTACACTTTACTGAGAGACTTCTTTATAATTTGCATGCATGTGTATTTGCGTAATGGCATGCTGTGGAGTTCAAAGCTGTTTTCTCACTTTCAAAGTAGTCCTCGTGTGTAAGTTGTCCCAAGTCTGATGTGCACCAGGCTTGTATTTTTGTTCTTGATTGAGCATGCTGCACTATATTCTTTTTAAAACTCTAGCTATTCTGGGAGAAGTGTATAATTTAATATGTTCAATAGATTTCTCATCAGGCATTCATGTACAACTTCCTTCATCTTGCACTCAGATGTCTGATTTTCCCCAGTAATTGGATTTGCCACATTTGTGTTTACTTTCATGACCTATGGTAAGCGCTGCTTTTTAAGCTGAGGACTATTAAAAGCTTTGCCGAAGCCTACAATAGCCTACGAGGTAGGTTTTCTGAAACCTATAATGCTAGCTTTCAGGCAATTCAGAATCCTTTTTACATGGGGTATTAATGTACAAATTAATATAGCCTGAACACTACCTTAAGCAAAAGCTCTTCTGTACAACAGTAGCTGTGGGCATGCAGTGTACCATTATTAACCTGCTCTAAGGTATACACACAGCAATTGAACACATTTGCAGTGGGCCAGACCCAGGTATCCAAGCAGAGACCAGGAAGAAAAACTTTTCTTGCAGTTATTGCTCTAAAGCAGAACTGGGCCCTCCATTGAACACAAAATGGGAAATCTGAAGATACAGTGCAGGGGACACTTTCAAAATCTTCTGCAGGGACAATGTCCCAAGAGCCATGAAGCTGATCTAGGACTGCAGAAAACAAAAGCTGTGAAAATGAGAACTGTACGACATCTGAAGCCTAGTCACACCATCTCTGCCTGTTAAAACTGTAATCAGGATAAACCATGTCCTTCATGAGCATTATGAGACCTGTTAAGGACAAGTGGAAGACTTTTACTGTTGGGATGGGGGGGCTGCCATCCCATACCTAAGTAAGCAGGCTCTTTGCTTTTGCTGGCTTTAATAGTACATCATCTAGTTCTTTATTTTGGAACCAGTTTCCTGCTGAATAGATGTGGGAGAGTCAGAGCTGCAGGAAGGAAGGCAGGTAAGGAGAGAGGCCAGGAGTAATGATGGCTTAATAGACAGGGCTTCAGGAAATCACTCACAGGGCACACTTTTAAATTTGTCTCTGATGCTTGCACTGGTGGTCCTCAAGTTTCTCCTACAATTCCCACTGCATTTGTTTTCTTTTTTTCTTCACAATAATATATGCATGTTGTATCTGGGGTTGTCATTTGTGCTCAGTACTCAACGGTAGCTGCTTTCAACCTTTTCTTTTTGTATTTAAAAAGCCTAGCTGGGAGTTCTAAGCAGCTGTGCTCAAAAAGATGCTTTTAAAATCAAGAAGCAAAAGTGCAAACAGCTGCAGGGAGCACTACTGATACCTTCAAAAGGTGGAAAGGAGCGTAAAAGCTCCAGTACAGCCTGCTGATTCACTGCTTGTTCATGCAGGATGCAAACCTGCCAGTAGTGCTGCGCTCTGAATGGCAATCCTGATGGGCTCGTCCTGAGCAGGGCTGACCATAGGTTTTCCCTGAATGCCTTTGCAGGGACAAGCTGGACATGGGAACTTGGTCCTTACAGCATTCCCCACTATTCATTGAACTCTCTGGTCTGCAGGGAGTCTCAGCACAGGATCTTCAAGTTTTATAAACATGAAGAGAAAAATCAAGGAAAGCAAGTGTCCTGCAGTAAGTAGGTAAGAGACTGTGGATAGTGAGCAGATGGCCAGCAACACAGCCAGTGCTCATCCTGACAAGGAGAAACGAGCCAGCACATAATCCTGCTAGGAAATAAACTTAGGCCAACAAGAAGCAAGTGATGTGTTCATGTTCTTGGGAAAGAAAAACAGAGAAAGGAGTTACTGGAGCTATTATTACTCACAAAGGGGAAAAAACATCCTAGGACATGGTAAAGAAAGTAGATTAAGTGACAGCATGGGCAACAGATTCAGGTCTCCCAAGTTCCAGTACTTTGTAATGATTTGCTTTTATCATCCTAGTAAGTTTTCAAGCTATATTAGACTGATAGAGCAGCTCGCTTGCTGTCCTAGACCTGGTGCCCCTTGAGTTGCAATGTAGCCTCCCCTGCCAAAAGAAAGCCCCAAGATTTGTCCACCAGCTGTTGCTCATCCAGCCATCAGCCTGCCTCGTGCTTGAGCATTGGTCCCACATAGGGAGACCCCTGAAGACTGTCCATGGACAAAGCGGGACCGCAAAAGGAGCCCTCTGGTCTGTAACTTCTCTTTGGTCCACTGAACCCTGACCTGTCCATCCCCAAAGCTGTATATAACCTCCTGCAATGCTGCAGAAGTGCTTTTTCTTCAGGCTATTCTTCCACTCCTTTGGGCTCCCTTTCTACTTTTTTCTGGTATGGGAAGATACCTCTTGAAGTGGGATCCTTGAGGTCCTTCTCTTGCATTAATTTCTGAGCTGCCTTTTCACTGTGCTTTTTGGTTCATATAAGGCAACAATCCTTTGCCCTCAAAAGATAGCTTCATTTCTCCTACAGTGTATAACACTATGACATCTGATAGCACTACAGTATATCACCACTGAGGTAGAAGAAAATGATTTACCTATATTTTCAATGAAACACGTTAATTCTGTGTATATTAACCAAGGCACTACAAATGAGTGACTGTACATGAGACAATGTGAGCTCACAGCATTGAAAAATGTGCTACAGAAAGCACAGTATTTTGAACTACATGATAAATGAAAACTAAGATGTACCATAGTTGTACAGAGTGCCTCTTCTTTTTCCCCTCCTAAAATATGCATATTGTACAAGAATGAACTGGGGAAAAATCCCACCTTTTTGAAGATGTCAAAATTAGGTCATCTCAACATTGTTGGGATGTTTATTGAATTCGTATTTCTCCCTCATCAAATGACACAGTAGAAGAAATTCTTTAAGAATAGTAACAATTCAGAGGTCAGGACAAAAGTCAAAAAAAAGGGGACAATTTTGATAACTGGTATAATCCTTTGAATCCAAGAGAACTGAACTATCAAGCAATTTTAAGCACAGAAGCATCCAGGTAGGACAAAAGTGGGTCAGGTGTTTAATGGAAAAGCACAGACAAAGGCAAAAAGTTTTTTTCCACTTCACAGTACAGCAAACTTGCATTAAATAGCAAGCCCAAAGCTAGAAGTTTTTTGAGATATAAAAATAAAATTGAGATTCTGTCAATATGAACTTGCTATTAGTTAGTAAATAGAACCCTGCGAGTGTCCCAGAAAGATGATGTCCACCACAGTGGACTCTCTAGGAATCATGGGGGCCACAGAAGCTCCCCTAACCTTTGAGAAAGACCTGAGAAGATGAAGCTGTATATAGAGACTGGCTTTCAGTATCAACTCACTGCATCTTGCAGCCAATTTCCACCTGCCTTGTCCCACAGCAGAATTTTTCAGTGATAGATATGTTCCCTTGTGAATAGAGGGACAATGCTGACATGAGCTATGCACCATGACCGACACGTTAACAGCAGCTCCACCAGCACAGCAGCCTGCAGTGACACTCAGAGCTCACCCTTTCTTGGGCCTGAAAAAGGAAGTCTCATCATGTTTTGGAGACCAAATAGGATGATAAAACCTATGCTGTTCCAGCTGCAAGCTTAAGTTTTCCCAGCTCCTCTTGAGCTTTAAAATGTTCCTCTAGAGCCTCCCAGGGCACTGTCTCCAAGGATGCCCACTCTTATGCTCAGTGGCATTATGTATCACCATGTATTTGTAAATACAAATATTTTAATTTAGTTAGGAGCATGCATCACTGGTGAGCTGCAGTCTCTGCGGCACTGAGCCTGCCTGTACTCACTGTATGTTAGCTGCAGCTCAACTCTTTACCCCTGGCTCGGGGACCTTCTTGGTCTCTGGGGCAGAAGTGGTTTCTATAACTGGAACATGAAGTGTTGTGCTATTTAAGAGGCTTTTTTATTACTACTATAATTTTTAACTCCATTGTCATGTGTTTAGGCAAAAAAGCTGCCTGGTATGCACTTGAAAGAACAGTACCAATCGCTCACAGCCACAAGATACTAATGTAGGAGCCAGAGAGGTTGTACTGCCATCTGACTTCTCAACCACAATGAAGCAGTGCTTCAGCATGGCTGGGGAAATCTTCTACAATTTTTGTCATGTTGAAACTTACGTAAATCTTTCACACTCTAAATTTTAGTGAATATAGAAAATAGTGTAATTATTAATGTGTCTCAACATCTCAAAAGTCTTCTCTCAATGAAAACACCAAAGAAATTAAGTGAAAAATATTAATGAAATACTTATTTTCTTTACAAGAGTTCTAAGGCATATCATGATACAAGTGAATTTGTGGTTGCACAAGCATATTTAAACCCTCATAAACCAGGACATTTCACTAGCCCACAGCAAGGTGACTCCTCATCCCCACCTAATGACAAAGGTGAAAAAAAATTGTTCAGTTTCCATTAAAAAACAAACAAACACAGGCTCCACTGGGTATCACAGCTATACATGCACACTGCCATTCACCTACAACTAAACCTACTTCAAGCTAAGCTGAAATAAATTATTCAAACTGTTTCATTATCTCATGGGATAAGAATATAGAGTGGTCATACCTGTATAAGTGGGATTTTAAAGGCTACAGAGACTCTTTAAAATATTATTTTAAAGGCTAATAAGTTAATTGTACATTGTACAAAAGCTGCCTCTGCCTTTGAGCAAATAGTGATACTTAGGAAACCCAACTGAACAACTGAAACCCAACTGAACTGAACAAACTGAAGCTTCCTTTCATATGCACACAGATTGTTTTCCTGACAAAAATACTGATCAAGTAACACTTGAAGTGAGGGCAGCCATCCTTAAATCAAAGTGAAGAAAAAGCTGTGTGCATACTATGTTTGGAAGCTGTGGAAAAATTTCACAAAAAATCAGGGCCATAATATAGCATTTCCAGTTTCAGGAAAAAAATTGCATGAAGAACAGCATGAGGATCCTGCATTATTTTTACAACAATTTTGAGTGACTATTTATTTCCCTGCTTTTGCACAACATGCTGGATGAGCTAACTTCTGCCCCCACTTATCTAGCCAAGGATCAAGAGGTAACATGATCACCCAGAGCACCACCAGCATATGGGCTGTTCTGTACTTCCCCACTGGACTGAAACCCTCAGCCTGGAATAGGGAGGTGTGAAAAATGAAGGAAGGGGGCTTGGAATTCTGTTTAAAATGAGCCCGGATGAACGGGACAAAAAAGGATGCTGTGCCAGAGGGCCTTCAGGCTCCGTGTCACAGCCTGGTGCTGACAACTGCTCCAGCTAAGGTAGGTGCGCTGCTGATCCACTGAGAACTTGTGTCTTTAATTGACATGCTCCACAGCATTTCTGAGAGACTCAGACATTTACAAACTCCCTCAGTAGGTGTGACTCTTGTAAGGCGCTAAACAAACCCCTTCCAACTAAAGAATCTGAAGGAAGAAATGACAGTGCTGATGCCTGGTGCTCTTGGACCTTCCTCAGAACACCTCCCTCCAGCTGCACCTGTGCCTGCTGTGGGTCTCAGCTCACACTGCAATTTATGACAGCACAAGTAAGAAGCATGATCACAGTACAAACAGATTTTCAAGATAAAGTACAGTGTTTTAGCTTTGCCTTTTCGGAGGAGAGAAGGAAAGAACACTCAGTACTGGTTAAAATGCTTGCTTGCCATTTGTGTCGCCAAAATCCACTTGGGTTCGTCTCATTACCACACCTGGTGTTCAGCTACCAGTCTTTGGTCTCCTCTGACCTGTGAAGCAGGTCAGCCCCACTTACATCTTTCCTCCCTTCACACTCTGAGCTGCCTGGCAAGATGATGTCAGGCACATCTGTAAGAAACAGACCTTATCTATCTCAAAAAGTCAATTGATTCCTATCATAATATCAGATCCCTCACCCTCCCATCACCACCTCCTTGCTGATGTCTTCTATCTAAGATGTTTGGTAAACTGAAATAGCAGCTGATATGAGCACAGACTGCCTGCCAGAATAAAAAAAAACAAAACTTTTTGCTTGATATAGAGGAGGATCAGGAATTTCAGCAGCGTGCCAGTGAGGGAAATCAATTCTACTCAGCCACTGTGATTCAAGACAACAATAAAAAATGCACTTAGAATTTTTATAATGTTTTTAGAAGTTCTCTTATCTTAGGTAGTAGCAGGAATCAGGGAAAGACTTAATTCTTGCCCATCTTGCTCTGTCTGCATGGCATGCTCCTCCCCATGTGAGAGAAGAGGTACGTTCTTCTGCCTTCACCTGTTTTGCTGCCTTTATCATCTTGACAGCTTATTAGGAATTATACACTAAGAGAGAATCTTACTTTGTTGCTTTCTACATCTGAAGTAAGTGTGTATGCCTGAGAAGTATACTGAGAATGAGAAAGGTGTAGCTGTATATTTACCTGGAAAGCATCAAGCACTTTCAGTGGAAAGTTTTTTCAAGTGTAGATGATAAGCAGAGACATAAAATATCAAGCTGATATTACAAACCAAGAGTAATGTAAGATTAGTGGAAAAAAGTTAGGATCCTGAGTCTGCATTCACCCACGAAGTCTCCTGTGACGATCTCTCACCCAACTTCTAAGGCGTGAATTAGACGATCGGTATGATAAGTCTGTCAGTGGTGGCAGAATGAAGAGAGTTTATTATGTGCACAGCAGTGTACATAATAGTACACACTGTAAGCAGATTCTTAAGAGTTTAATGTCTACTGATTTAGTACATTTCCACTTAAAAGTTCCAAGTATTTTATGGTCAAGGTTAAGCTTGAGGGAAACTGAATCCGGTCATTACTTTTAACTCCATTTTACATATGAATAAATTAAATATGGAGAGAAAAAGACATTCCATCTGTCTTAGTATCATCTTGGAGAAGTGAGAGGAAGACCTCAGAAACACTCCTGTCATGGTTAGGACGTAGAAAACCATGGCAGCACCTTGTAGCGAACAAGCTTATTTCTGTTGGGGGTCCCTGCCCTTTTGTTATTCCATGCTCACAAACAGTGGCACAGTCCTGTTAGCTTACATGGGGTGTGCAAAAATGATTTGCAGGCCAGAGCTCCTCTGCAGGTATAATGCTTTCTGAAGATTTCATCAGCCACTCAGAAAGCAGAGAACATGCAACAGGCAGAAATCCCAAAGCTGGAACAGAAAACTGAGTACTTGCTACGAACACCTCATACTGAATCCACAGCTAAAGCATACATGCCCAAAATATGTTCATTAATGACACCAAACAGCACCACTGAAACTGCCCTTTTTAGTCATTGCAATAACTTGGTGCAGCCCAAAGCAGAGGTGCTGACCAAGAGCTGGAGGCTCTCCTGAGGGTACATTGTGCGGAGTGCTGTGGGCAAAGGAGTTGGCATGCTCCAAGTGTGTACCAAGTACCAACAAGCATGAGAAGAGAGACGGCAAACAACCATACCATAACTGTAGGGTAACACAAAGAAAACATTACAGCTCTGATAATGATTTCCTTTCAGCCAGCGAATGTGCGACATCTGGCCAGCTCTGTCACCTTTTGCAAGTACAGTATGTATCTCAGTTTGCAAAGGCAAATACATACATGGAGTTGTCTTGTTTGTTATTCTGGAAGAAACTGCTTTGGCTCCATCTATCCACAGCCAAGTCCTGTACACTCAAGGACAGCTCTCTGAGCTCATACAGAGGCACTGGCATGATGCACTTCTTTTTGAAGAGGAAATACAGTCACAGATGGGCCAGAAAGGGGACTAGCAAAGGGAGAAACCTGAGCTTGGGCACCAGAGAATACAAAATCAGGCCTTTCAGTCTATTCTGTGACCACATATTTCTCACAGTGCTCTTGCCTTTTGTTGTGTAAAAGTGCTAGTGCAGTTTGAGATGTCCCTGTTCACACTGACACACTCCATCCAGTTAGCCACATGGAGAGCCACGTGTAGCACAGCAGTGTCATTTGCCCCACTGCCCCAAGAGCACTGCAGCTGCCTTGGCAGAAACAGCCTTGTCCAACACCCAAAGTGATGCCAAACAGCCAGGCCAGAGCAAAGCCATCTGCAGGAAATGAGCCAGGGCCTAGACTTAAAAAGGCACCTTCTTAAAAACAATAAAGGATGAAAATGAAAAGGTGCTAAGAGATTTGAGGAACAGACAGTTAGAAGCTCAACACTACATGCTACCAGTTTCCAAAAAGATGGGAATTAATATACAGGTGTTCGAACCACTAAGACTACAAGATCCACATGGAGATTTGAACTTTAGTTTTCAAGATAATCATCTCATCAGCCTGTCCTTCTCCAGAGACCCTTAGCATCTCTTCCCTTTTCCAACACATCACAGCTGTACACTGCAGCCACTGTACAGTCGCTCCTATGCAGCGTTCACAACAATGCTGTTTCCATAACACGAGCTGGCACTACACAGGAAACTAGACACGTTGCCTTTCACAGGGTTACTGTGTTCACTTAACTCAGTATTGCACCCTTCAGGTGCACTAAAAGGCAACTGGGACCCAGGAGTTTGAGCCCCTGCATTCCCAGTGCGAGCGCTGCTGGCCCATGTGCTGCTCCCTGACACAGAGTGACAAGGAATCAGCCTGCAGGGACGGCTGTCAGTAAAGAGGACACCCTGCAAAGGGCTAAGACTTTATCTATTAAATAATTACTACAAGTAATTACTGCAGTGGTGGTAGGGCTGACAGAGTATTCTAGAAGTGCAAGGCACAAGACGAATTAAGGGGGAATATGGTATTTTAGACCTGTCAATTCATGTGCTGTGCTGAGTCTTGGTGCAGATTACTCACATGTGGTCTGGACTGGCCCACAATGAGTTTCTTTGGTCTTTGACAGAAGTGGTTTATCAGCCTGATCACTTATTCAGTACCTGAGAGATAATATAAATCAGCCACACCATCAGATCACTGTACTTTCCAGTAGCAGAAGATGGACGTTATGCTAAATTGAAAAGAAAGTGCAAGTTTGGCTTTTAGCAGTCCAGAAAGAAATTTGAGTTTGATACTCTCTGTGAAGCCATGGCCAGAGTACAGGAGTCTTTGAACAGAAACTGTGGCTCCTCACCACTAAGACAGTAAATCTCATCTCTCATGGAAGCTGCCTCCTGGTCTGTCAGGGGGAACTTCACTCCTTCCCTTTACCCTGTAACAAATTTTGGCACCTTGTAAACCACAGGCTGAAGCTGAAAGACAATAGTTTTCCCTAGGAACATCTAGTACTGAGCAGCTGCAACAAAAACTCTTCTCCACTATACTTTAGAAATGGAGCAGATGGGAAATGGCATGGGAGTATTTGGAGTTTTTGTGAAATTTTGTATATTGTTTCAAAACCAGTTTTGGATACAAACAAAAGCTGTTAGGAAAACTCTGAAGTCCTCCCCTCTGCTTGGTTAGTAACAGGTCGTTTAGGCTAATGCTTTTGCAAAGCAATTTATATGTTTGAGTGCTCTACATGATGTTTAGTCAGAGACACTTTCTTTGTAGCACAAAGTCTTCTCAGCTGTCTCACTTGTCCCAGTGCCCATCAATGTTAGAGTAAGAGCAAAATGCCAGTCAGAGCTGAGAATTCAGACTCCAGCAACAGCATCAACTTTTAGTGACAGTGACCTTCAGGAAAACATGCTCATTACTGGCTGGAAGGGTGGAGAGTTTCAAGAAGTTTAGCCTGTTTCTGACTATGGTAATGCTAGTCCTCTTCCTCCATTTAAAAACGTAGAGATTTTAGGTCTCATATTTGTAAAAGTCACTTTTAGAGTCTCTATATAGATAGTATTGATGAGTTTAAATAATAATTACACTGGTTTTAACATGTAGACAGTACGTTAGCAGTGTACTTCTGTAAGCTGTTCGGTATAAACAAGGTCCACAGCTGCTTCAAACTGCAGCCACAAGTTATCTAGGCCAGAGGCCCCTTCCAGCTATTTCAGCTGTTGTTTGCTAGTGCTCCATATGCTGTGCTTGAGATCTAGCATGCACCCTTCTACTGCTGTATATATCCAATACCTGTTTTCTCTTTGCATAATGAAATGTGATCACAGAAATTTGGCTTTTTGCTAGGATAACCCACACTTGAGGGATTTATACTATACTGACAGTGTAGATTCCTGTGTAGCATCATACTCTGTAAGTCCTACAGGGTCAAGCAGGGTTATTAAAATTAATAGAAGTAACAGCAGTTAAAACTTTTTCTCACTAGAATATTAAGTATCATTTCTTCCTATAACAACCAGCACACAAGCCTTAAGAACTAACCTATTGCAACAGTGAATAGTCTCTGCTGGAAAATAACCAGTGACAACCTTATTAAAGCCATCTTACTGTTAAGGCAAAGCAAGCAGCAGATTTCCCAAAGACAAGAGCTTCATTTAAGTATGTGTATGCTGTATCTTCTTATGCAAGAAAGGACATTGCAGAAGCAACTGCAATGAAGCCATAATTGTGTATGTGCTAAAACTACAAACTCTGAATATGTAAACTTCAGCTGAAGTTCGAATGTTAAAGTTTACTTTATCTCTTTTCAGTATAATTCACAAAGTGACCCCAATCTCCTGCTCACTATTTTAATTTAAACTTAATCAGAAAACAACTAGACATCATTATGATTCACTCTGAATTATTCAGATAGCTCAAACCTTCCTTCTCCTTAGGAGTCAGGGGTACCAAATGTGCAATTCCCCTCTCATGACACGAGTACAGGTCACAAGTACATGAGGAGACTGGGGACCAGGAAGATGCAGCTACTCAAAACCAAGAAGTGCTCTCTCCTAAAGCTTCCTTCTTCAATGCTTTTCTTTTTTTTTTCTTAACCAAGTTGCTAAATAGCATCTGCCCTTTGAATGCATTCAGGGAGGCAACAAAAGGATTCCAAAAAAACAGGTGCTCAGACAGACCAATTCATAACAGACTTTGCTAGAGCTGGAGACAGGAAATTAACTGTACATTGGGTACCATATAACACTTTTCTATGACAGGAGCACACAGACTCCTGAAGGCTCACAAAAGCCAGAATAAATGCATTTTTCTGTTGGCACTCTGTCTTGCTTGCACAATTTGATCATTTCAATAGACTTTGCAAAGCTAGAGCTAGTACATAAAGCAGTTGCTAAACAATCTGTATTACTGCCCTAGCTTCAAAATGTTGTGCAACAATTATCACCGGGTGCCTCTTAATTAATCCAAACATATAAGAGGTTAGGAGAAATAATCAAAGCAGCAGGAAAGTGGGAGAAACAGGTACATACATGAGAACTAAAAATAGAGCAAACCACCAATGAAGTGGAAGTTTTATAACTTTTTTTCCTCCAGTAAAGCACTTGCTGCTAGTCTCCAAGGTTCTTTGAACCTTGCACTAAATGTTGTCGTGTAATTAATACGAGGCCAGCAACTTCACCTTTTCCGGGTTGTCATGACTTTGAAGCAGAACGGAATAATTGTTCAGTATCTGTGGGGAGCTGAAGGTTATTTTAATACCTGCGTACTTCTAGCTTACCATGAAAAACGACCCTCAAGTTTCTATAAAAAGCAGCTGTTCAATATATATCATATTCAAGAACATTTAGGAACACTGTAAATCTACTCTTCCTATTAAACAGTGAGGCTATCTGCACAGACATGTTTTGATTTATAAAGCTCAGTGTCTAAAATTCGTCCCTTCTGCCTCTATTTAATATTTCCGTGTTTCTACATGAATTACATTGTTTATAAAAACAGAGAGGTAACAAAAATTAAAGTATCTTTAGCAGTCAGCTCCTTCAAACTACCTTCTACAAAGCATATTTACATTTCAATAGGTAGTGTTTTCCTAAAACATACATGAGGCTAGAAAGCAAGACCAGGCAGATTTGTTAAAGATAAATATACTGAAAGAGGGCTAAACTGATTACAAGAGAAACATTCACACAAATAAGCTTAGTAAGGTTTTTGGATTTTCTGTTAATAATAGCCAATAGCTAAAAATAAGCCATGACGTTTCCAGCAATTAGAACAAATTGAGAAGTTACAATGATAAACTTACTAAAATGTAAACCCTTTCATTCAGAGATTCAGGATGCAAGCTGCAGTTTCCTAAAGCATAAAAATCTATATTGAAGTTCTTGAAACAATCTTAAACATAGATAAAGAATGGTTTAAGATTATGTCACATTTATTTTCAGAGCTGCAATGAGAGCTACAATACTATATTGACATTTAAATACATTTCATTTGTCTAAAGAAAGCATCTGAAGTTATTTCAGCTACTGTTCAGCTCCTCTGATACTCAAACATTGCACATGCACGTACAGATTAAAGTATAATGCTCTGCAGCAAATGGCTTTCAGAATACAATATTTTCTAATTCTTAATATCCTACCTTCATAATTGCCTTCTAGGAGACCCAGGTGCTCAAGTGCCTTCACAAATCCAACAATTATCACCAGTACAACAATCATTTCAAGTCCCTCCAAGTTCATCTTGAAAAATTATTCATGTAAAAGCATCTTTTCTTAGGGAGCGTCCTGACTTCAGAGTTAGACTTTAATTAAAAAGCCCTCCTAGTCCAAGACATGCCACACAACCACATAAATACAATGCTAAAGAAGCCCAGCATATTCCCACCATAAAACATTTCCATTGACAGCAAGATGAACACAGGAATGTAAGGAAGTCAAATCTTACCATGTCTGCATCACTTGCCTGCATGGATACAGATGTTTCAGTCTCTAAGGCAACAGAATATACAGTTACCACTTTGTTTAGCATTTCCTCTCTGTCACAGCCAAAATTCACCAAATCTGCCTGGTATCTAGTAAAATCTGATGCCTCTTTTTCACACTGAATTGCAGTTTTAGAGAGATCCCATAGTTTAATAACACAGTGGAAAAAGTCCAAACACATTCTTTGCTTGATAGTAAAGTGAACTTCAGAAAACTCAAAATAATTTCATTTAGAAAACGACCTATTGCTGTATTTCCCTACTGAGTGCAATACAATTACAGAAGGTTAGCTATATGCTCAAGTATCTTTGTTTTTCCATGCTGCACACACATTTTACATCAAATACAGGACTCCAGTAAAATATTAAATATGGTAAGAAGAGACTTGTTAGAGAGAAATCAGTTTTAAAGTTTGAGGGATATATGAGAAACAAAAGCCTTTCCCTCCTGCTGCTGCACAGCCTCGGGGGCTCTGTGCAGATGGTGGAACAACTGCCCTTGGTGTAGGTCAGCTGCTGCTCCCATGGCTGTTTCCAGATGAGGAAAGGCAAGAAATGTCATCAAGGACACAGTATGCCCATGGCCAGAATTGTGTGCAACTTATTGCTCTGCCTCAGGAAGCACCTTTCCAGGCACTCAAAAGAACAGAAATTGTTTTGAAGCCCTTGGACGTGACAGTTAGGAACAGATTCTCTGAAGGACCTTAATTCTCCCCTGAGCACCTGAACAGCAGACATTAGCAAGCACTTGTCCATCCTTCCTACCTACCTTCACTCAGCTCTCCCTATTTGCAGCCAGTTTCAGACATGCACATAATTACAAAAACCCCCACTTTTTCAAAAATCAGGTGATTTGTTCTGGTAACTTATTAGGCCTGCAATGGCTGCCACTTCTGTGCACAACATCGCCTCCTGCACTCATTGTTCTTTTAACTCATTTTGGAATAATGTGACATTGAAGCAACATATGTATACACGTGTGTGTCTACATATAGAAAAAAGTCTAAACTTCTCTTAATATTGTAATTGTTATAATATTACATAATAATACTCATATGAAAGCTTGAAATCTGACTCACTGCTTTTAGTTATTGTTTTTTAACCATTTGTGTACTTCTATCTTCAGCTGTTGTTTTATGTTAAGGTCTACCGGAATATTCTTGTCCAGTTGCATTAAGTACTTAAATGATGTTACGAGGACCTGAGCACCAAGGCCTTCTGTATGCATGCTAGCTTGCCCTCCTGGAACTACAAAGTGGACCCTGTACTGCTGTATGTAGCAGAATCAGTCATATAGAATGGTTTGGGTTGGAAGGGACCTTAAAGATCACCTAGTTCCACACCCCTGCCTTGGGCAGGGACACCTTCCACCAGCCCAGGTTGCTCACAGCCCCGTCCAACCTGGCCTTGAACCCTGCCAGGGAGGGGGCAGCCACAGCTTCTCTGGGCAGCCTGTGCCAGGGCCTCACCACCCTCACAGGGAAGAATTCATTCCTCATATCTAATCTAAACCTACCTCCTTTCAGTGTAAAACCATTACCCCTCATCCTATCCCTAGCTCTCCTGATAATGACTCCCCCCCCATCTTTCCTGTAGCCCCTTTCAGCCCTGGGAGGCCACTCTAAGGTCTCCCCGGAGCCTTCTCTTCTCCAGCTGAGCCCCCCAACTCTCAGCCTGTCCTCACAGGGGGGTGCTCCAGCCCCTGAGCATCCTCGTGGCCTCCTCTGGCCCCACTCGAGCAGGTCCGTATGCTTCTGCTGTTGGTGCCCCAGAGCTGGACACAGCCCTGCAGGGGGGGTCTCACGAGAGCAGAGCAGAGGGGGAGAATCACCTCCCTCGCCCTGCTGCCCACACTGCTCTGGGTGCAGCCCAGCACACCGTTGGCTTTCTGGGCTGTGAGTGCACGTTGCTGGCTCACAGTCAGTTTTCCATCCACTCATACCCCCAAGTCCTTCTCCTTGGGGCTGCTCTCAGTCCAGTCCTCACCCACCCTGGATTTGTGCTTGGGATTGCCCTGACCCATAGGCAGGACCTTGCTCTTGGCCTTGTTGAACTTCATGAGGTTCACACATGCCCACCTCTCCACCCTGTCCAGGTCCCTCTGGATGGCACATCCCTGCCCTCCAGCCTGTTGACTGCACACTGTGTCCCACAGCTCTTCTGAAAGCTGGTACATGGTTTTCTTATTGACTTCAACAATGCTTTGCTGTGTTGTAGGGTGTTGCTAAAGGCCTGAACAATGCTGTTTCCCACATTATTATTCCAATGTATTAATATTTTGGAGCTATTCATTCATAATCAATGTAATTAACATAATCAGTATCTTCAGCTTTTCTCAGGTATCCCTATTCAAAAATAAATCTTACAACTTCCTCTTCATTATCAAACTCCATTTGAGGATCTCACAGCTCCTTTCCAAATTTCTCATTGAGCCTGAACATTCCTGAGGGGAGGTTAAGAATTTACTGAAGTATCAAATACAATTACCATGGAAATGAAACCACCTTTGGAACAGCCCAGACATAAGTTATTAGAATTTACAACAGTAAACAGTGTTTTAGTACAGAAAGCAATAGAAAAGAACACTACCTGATGGAAATGGATGGGGACAGGGGTAGAAACAAGAAAGTAACTTAAGCTTAATTTTAGTCAAGTTTAAAACCTCTGCTCCTGTTAAATGGGGCATGAGCTGGGTGATGCAAATAAGCATTCAAAATTAATTTTATTTCTGTTTGGAAAGGGGATTTCTCACAGTCCAGTGCACTTGTAACACTGTTCTGGTTTACTGCTGAGCCACTAACATAACCAATTAACAAACACATAATTTCTTTTTCTTGTCAAATCTATTTTGTAGAAAATAAAAAAGTTGCACAGAAATGGATCTTTTTTACAAAAGCCGCATTTCCAGCCCAGCCCAGCTTTTTGACATGCTGAGGCATCCTCCCTCCCTGCTTGAATTCAAGAGGCAAAGTCCAAGTTCTGCTTTAGCCTGAGCAGAGCAGAGAGCTGACCCTGCTCAGTTCCAGAGTGTCCACCAGGGAAGGCCTCTCTCACCCCCAGGATGTAGAGAAGGGACTTGCACAGACCCAACCTTCCTCTTGTGATGCTTTTGTTACTGAATTGTTGGTTCCTCTGCACCCTACTTCATGAAAACTATTAGAAAGGTATCCTCTTTTTTTCTGACAACAAAGCAGTTTTTAAACGTCAGAGTACTTCCCAGCTGTTTTCTGGCCAGCCCAAGCCACCAGTAATAGTGTCTCTGGGGAGACAGAAAGAGAGAGAGAGAGAAGAGGAACCTACTCAAATAAAAACCAATCAAAACTTATTTAGGTTGGGTGAGCTGACAGAACAAAGCTGCAGGCTGTGCATTTCCTACTGGTTACGTCCTCATAGCAATATATCATATTTGTAACAAACTCTCAATATAATTTTCAATTGTTCTTTTTTGAGCCTCAGCAATTCACTGTGAAGGAAAACACTCCTGCCAACAGAGAAACACAGGAGTGTTCTGGGAGGAAAAAATCCAGTTACTGCTGATTGCCGTATCTGATTATCCATTCACCTACCTACGTGCAGTGAAACGGTGGGCACTGCCCCCCTTAACTCCTCCTGTCTGCTCAAGGAGGAAGGCTGGGTGCCCAGCAGCGGTGTGCTGCAGTGCCAGGGGGCAGGGTACCCAGCCTGACCTCCAGGCCATCACAGCACCCAGGAGGGATACAGAACAACGGGAAATCAAACTCTGTTTATCACCACAGTACCCACGCAGAATCCAGCATTCCTGAGAATTCATTATGTAGGGACGCCAGCAGCCCTGAGTAACTGCTTAATTAGCATCTCCTTTGCAGTTAGTTTTCACAGCATGAGATAAAAATTTAGGTGTATGAAAGATTAAACAAAAAGGAGAGAGAAAGAGGAGAAAGACACGGTTAAAAAAATTGAGCAAAACTACGGACAGCTTTCGTCTAGGCAGATTCTATGGGAAATGCCCACACACTGCTCTGATGTTGGATGAAGTCTCAACTGGTGCAGAACTGGGCATTCAGATGGGTCTGGGAGGTAACGTGTTGGTGCAAGGCTGGGGACCACATGGATAAATGGCTCGTGCCAGTGTCCTCACCACACCTGTGAGAAACATCACCCCTCCATTCCCAGCAGACAGGGAGAGATCTCTAAGCAAACTCACATGTGCATCAAACAGCAGGAATTGGGAGAGCGATCGGGAGAGCACCAAGACAGTATCTGTTTGTTAATTAAATTTTCCTGTACAGTCACCCTTAGGGGCACGTCTAAGATTTGACCTCACTGCGTCAGTTCACAGTCCAGATATGCTGTTCCCCTCATTTTCATTTGTCATTCCTCCCCTACACAGATCTCTTCTTTTTATCTGTTTTTCTTTAAACCTTGGAAACTGGGCCAAGTCCAAAGAGGAGAAGATGACCCATTCAGCATCACAGCAGCACTCTGACTGGGGTAGCAACCGACAGCAAAGCCCCTGAGATTGCCGTGCTCTGCTCAAGCTCAACTGTTCCTGATGGCCTCAGAAATTCCTCTACCAGCAACCGAAAACAATGCAGATCACTGCAGAACACCCTCGGCACCCATGGGGATCCACCCAGGGATGTCAGCAGCACAAGCAGAGCTGCAGACCTTCCCTCTGCTCCCCTGCCCTTCACTTCACACAAAAAATGATGAAGGGGACAGCGCCAGCTGCAACATCAGCGTATTACACAGCTCCATGGCTGATTCAGGACAGGGATTCCCAAGCTAGTCCATATGCTTCTGCTCCTCAGTTCCTACATTGCTTCACTCCTCTAGACAGTAGCCAGGCACTCAGCTGAGTTTTGTTGCAGCAGATGCTGGCTGATCCATCATTTTATTAATAGTATGATTATGGTATAAATATTTCATTCTGTGGTGTGTGTAGGAGGCTTCATTATGCCTCAGTATCTTTGCATGCACATCTTTTTTAAATACAGCTCCTTTAAACTTATGGCAAATGTGTCAGTTCCAACTCCTTCAATATTTCCTTTAATGCTCTCTATTTTCTCAAATGCTAATAATGTTAAATTCCAGGCCAATTTATTCACTGAATAAAATTCACATCCAATAATATAATCTCTTTTCTTGATACGGTCATACAAAACGATGCAGTGAGAATTTAATGAAAATGGGAATTAAGTCTTCGAAAAAGAGAGCTGTCATTTTCCTGCTTTATGCACTGTATAATGAAACAGTACAGTAAGTATTGGTTAGGTGTCCAGGCAGTATTTTCACATTTCAGTGTTTCATAGATAAACTTTGCCACGCTTTTTTTTTTTTTAAGCATCCTAGTCATATCCTTAATATAAACAGTGTCATCTTATTTTTTTCAGACTACTAACCATGTTCTTAATATAGACACTATCAACAGTGTTCAGTGATTTAATCCACGAACAATCAGTAGTATGAACGCCGAGTTACACTTTTTAACACAACAAACTGCCACACTTCTGCTTCTATTCCACTCCAGAAAAGGCAGTGCAAAACACTTTCAAAGTGTTTTTCACTTTTCCCAGCCCCCAGGGTCTGCTAGCAGCCCACACTGTAGTTTTTTGGGTTTTTTTACAGTTCTGATTTCAGAAGTCAGACTTTCTCAGTTTGAATAAATGATAAAATATTAAAATAACATATCTCAGGTAGAGATTTAATTTTCAGGCAAATGTCGAGGAGAAATTCCAGCTCGTGTCACTGAACAAATGATGCTTTGACTATTGTTCAGTGATCCCAGTAATCTCCAAAGTGATTATGAGGCACACATTTAATTCCAAACTGACAGTTAACATCTGTACTAAACTTTTAGTTACAGCATGGTCCATTTTTTAAAAAGGCTGCTTAAAACTGACTTAGAAACAAAAGTCCATGGATCCGTATGCAGGCTCTCTGGACGCCTGCACCCGCAACAAGAGAGTGCAAAATCACCTGTGAGCAGAACAGCAGCAAACCAGCACCAAGAGCTGCTGTGGAAGAAGAGGCAACAGCAGCAACATCACTGAATGCTTGGTAATGCACTTCATGAACCATTTCCAAAGGTGCGGGTGTATCATGGACCGAGGTTACCGGTGGAGAATGGGATACACGGTGTGATGAAGCAACTTGACTAAAGTGATGAGCCAGTGGCACAATATCAGGGTCCCAAATCTTTCTTCAGTATCCTCCCAACCACATGAAGCCATTCTGCTCTCATGGATTTAAGAAGGAGGACAGAACACCAGGCATGGAAAGCGGATGAACCTCTCACATTAAAACAAACTAATGTGTAAAGGTGACATGAATGCCTCCTTGTGTAAAAACCTGTCATTTCGGATGAAGCATGAACTTGGGGTTAAAACAGACAGCCACCACAGGCTTGCAGAGCTTTCAGGGCTATGTGCTGGCTGCAAAAGCACTGCTTATGAGTCCTCAATTCCTTCCTAAAGCTTCAGTCAAACTGGCTACATCATTCTGATAGGGCATTAGGGAAGCCTCAGCTCCCTCAACTGAATGGCAATGGAGAGTGTACCAGATACCCAGCACAGTGAACACCATGACTGTTATAATGGTATGAGAAAAATACCCTCATGGTGCATAGAACAAAGAAAAAATAAAGCAAGTTTTCAGAATTCAGTGAAATTTCAGTTTGAAGAATTTTTCCTCTAAGCAATCACCATGACAGAGAACAAGGCTTAATGACAGGATCTGCCAGCAGGAAAATCCTGCATCTGAGCAGGCAGTCACCTGTTTGTGACAAGAAAAACCATGTTGAGTATTCAGTGCACAAAACTCCATCCTGACCACAGACAAGGCTCACATGTGTCACTGTTGTTATTACATAAATGTGTGCAAAAACTTGTAAGAATTATCTTCCCTCAAAGAACTGGATTAGGAAAACATGCAACTCCTTTGGTTTTCTTGGATACTCCATTTTTTCCTCTTTTTAAGAAGTCTAAAAGTGGCTATCATAACTAACTTTAATATACAACAGGAATTTCCTAGGGAAGAGGGTCAGCAGACAAAGAATCTACTCAAACACAAAGAGACACTGCTGGATTGAATCAACCCTGCCTCAACAAGCAGTGTATGATACCCAAGAAACGAGACATTTTGCCTTTTGTACATCTTAATCCCCATTTATAATTATCATACAGGAAGCCATTTCAAGGTTTCTTGAGGAAAAAAAACCACCCTATCTTAGCAAAACATACAGACTTGTCAAGAAATCAAGATTTATTTAAATCTTATCTTAATTACATGAAGCTCTCACCTTCCTGGCTTTGTTTTAGGAAATGAACAGCCCAGCAGTTAAATCCCGTACTCAGGCTGCTGCTGGAATGTGTGGCAGGCTTTGTGACCACTGAAGCAGTATACCTGCTTGTAGCTGCAGGGATATTGCCACGTTCTCATCCCAAGTACAATTTATAGCCCGACCATGATGTCTGACCGGCAGCTTTTGCCATTAATTTTTAAAACTGCATGACAGCATTAGTAGGCCAGTTGTCTTCACTTTCTTAATTTTAATTATAATGAGAAAAGAAACCCTCAAGACAAAGTCATGTTCAAAAGGAGAAATGAGAACCGTGTTTGAAGACAAAGCATCTTGGAAACTCTCCCACCATATGTAATAATTTCCAGCAACAGATGTCCTATGATCTAAAGGAGCTGCTATCTACTGCATAAAGACATGAGTTAATTCTGGTCGTTGGCCATGCCTATCTATTTTTTCAGCCATGGCTGTAGCGCTGGGTATCAGCTCAGCCAAGTTGCTCTTCTGCCATTCTCATGCCTGCAGCCAGTGGGGAGGCGGCAGCAAACAGCACCCTGTGGGCTTGGGCCACAATATGACAACTTCTCCTCCCTGCCAGCTGGTACGTGAGGGGTAATGACAGCTCAGCAATGTGTGTGGTGGGAAGGCAGGAAGGAGCTCCCGCCACCATCCCTGCCGGGCACAGCCTGAGGGCACGACGGGCAGGACCTTCACTAGGCTCTCCAGTTACATTCCAAGGTCTCCTCCACTCTCAGGAGGGATGTCTACACCAGGGACAGGCTTGTATTCTAACTTACCTCATTCAAAGGGTGATGAGAATCAAGGTCATGTCTACAATTTCACCATTATGAGTAGTAGAATTAGAATCTGAAGCAAAGGTTCTGTCTTGGGCTAAAAATGAAGTATAAATGCAATACTGTGGCACAGGCACACTTTCAAAGACACAGATATCCCAATGCATTAATGTGGTTTTGCACAGAAGTCTCTGCTTCCTTTAGATTAATCTCTAATTCTCTTTACATCATCTAGAAATATTTGGCACTTGAGAAACCCATTGAAAACCTCCTTTACACTGTAGTTTATTGACTCATTTAGTATCTACAGTTGTTGATGTCAAAGATGGAATCAAATTACCCACCAGCATTACTAATGAGCTGTGAATGCAATCTGCTATCACACAGTCAGCTATTTAACTTAATATTTAAAATATATATTGAAACTATATATTCAACACTAGTATTCAATCAATAGCTTGAAAACAGACATAACTTCAGCATTCTCATTAGACAAAACACTGCAAGAAACTAGCCCATGAAATAAAGCATTTCACAGCAATGTATAATGGCATAACATTCCCTTTCTAGTGGATGAGAACGAACAGGTTTACAGGTGGAAATAGTTTTTTTCTTCACTCATGACTGGTAGATATTTTTATTTAAATTGCTCAGGTTCACACTTCAAACAACTGGAGTGAATCTCCATGCAAAAAAACAACACAGAAGATTCAAAATTACCTACAAGTAGATCCAAATGTATGATTCCTCAAAGCTGTTAACTAGTTGTACAAAGCACTCTGCATATGGTTAAAGTTTATCCAGTTGATGGCAGAAGTCCAAAGACTGCAGGAAACTGTGGGATTGCTATCACAGGAGGTCCTGCCCTGGCCCAGGGGATCTGGGAAACAGTCTGCCCAGTGAGACTGGTATTCTGGACATACTGGTGCTGGGGAAAACAATGAGAGGATAAACCACCGAACATCTGAGAACCTCTTGGTTCAGCATGTCTCAGAAAATATATTGCTTTTGGCATAATTTTAAAACTGGTACTAAAATCAGGACTGAGAACCACCACCTTTGTTTTGCTTCCACATCTACTGCAAGTCCCTGGTGATTGAGTTTTATCAGAGAATCCAAAATACCACTTCTTTTTTCAAGGAACCAAATCTCATACTTAATCCCTGCTCCCTGAAATAGAAAGTTTAGCCAATATCATGTCAGATAACATATATTAAGAGCTTAGGAAAGGTTATCTATTAATTGAAGAAAACATTGCATTTGTTTTGAAGCAGGGTTCTGAAAGACATATCTCACATTTGAAGGCAGCCAGTTGTGTTAGCAGATATGTTCCTTTTATCACAGCCCTGGAGAGAAAGATTATTTAAGAAATGAAGATGCAATGTGCTGCTTGACAAATAGACAGCACAGAAAGTTACCTTGCTTGTCTTATGTATGGAATCACTCATTTCTCTTATAGCATTTTTTATTAGGCTTGCTTAGTAAGAAAACCATTTCAAAATTACTCAGTGGTGAATTTTGACTTTCTCTCTTTCTCTTTTCAGAAATTAGAGCTGTAAATTGAGCTATGTGGAAGATATTAAAGTATGGCCTCTGCAGCTTAGCAGGTCACAGAAATTCACATCTTGGGCACACACAGTAATTGTACCACCATGGCCCTGGGCAGTTTCCAACTGCTCAAAGCAAGGCTCAGGCGGAGCAGCTGATCCTGTACATCAGCAGGAATGACAAGGTTGCATCCATGAGGCTGCTACAGATGACTTATAGAGAGAAATTGAAAATATAAATATTTATAACTTGACTCAGGAAAAGGTGTTAACTGTCCATTTATATTTAAAGGGTATAAATATCAAGGAGGGAGAGGAATTGCTGAGGAGGTTTACAGAGCATAACTGAAAATAATAGGATGACGCAGTGCCAAAGGAAAGTGCAGGTTTGACCCTGATTTTCATATACAGGCAATACTCTCACTAACCCACAGAATTTCACTGCTAGAGTATACTCTGTATCTGAGATAATGAAGATTTTCTGAAATATTCACTGAAATCTGTACTCACCGACAAAGAGCATCATCAATGCATTTCACTGTGATCATCTGTTCTCCGCGAGCATTTTCAAAGGGCTGACTTATCTTTTCTTGCCTTGTCCCAGTCTGAGCCGGGTGTACTTTGAAACATGGAAGCATGCAATGGAGATGTTCTCTCTCCTGCAGATGCCTGGCCAGAAACCCAGGGAGACAAAAGGCCTCGTTCCATGCAATGTGTGTCAACACACATCCCTACAGTGAATGCAGTGTCTGATCTTTTCCAGTACAAATTAATGGGTAACATGGGGGCCCAATAACAGTGACACCTGGTCTCTATGCACATCAAACAAAAAGTGTGCAAATATGGTCAGCAACTGTCATTTACACATATTTTACAGCAGAACTTTAGTTGGGTGGACACCTGCAAGATGATAGCAGGATGTTGATGCCTGGGACCACTGAGGTACCCAGTTTTCTGGCTCACTACATCTCACAAGGGAGAACTGTGTAACATCATCCAATTTCCTAGAATTCAAACTTAGCAAAGAAATGGTAACTCTAAAAAACAAACAGCAGCATTTATTCAATTCAAAATAGACAACACAATCAGAAAGACTTATAAGGACAAAGGTGATGGGAAAGGAAAACCAGCCAAATTTAATTTTCTCATCTCCAAAATCAAATTCAACAGGCTCTAGAGATCTGGCAAACTTCCAACTGTTGCGTAATCCAACAGGAGAAGGAATTTCTGGGATTCTTCAGTTTTGCTTTTATGCCACACAGTTTTTCTTGGTGCATTTACCATTGAACTCCCCCATTTCATCATGGACTGATTAATTCTTAACTAATTCAAAAGAAAATTCCACTTTCTCCTCCCAAAGCATTAGCTGGCCTCAACTCATTAGAGGTGCTAATAACTTTCTGGTAGGCCAAGCACTAGTCCCTGATCATGACTAATTTATTAACAGGCTGTACACTCAAAGCAAAAATATGCTTCTGAATTTGGTGAGGCAAAGTTTAGTACTTCCATACACTGTGTTTATATTTAAGAGAGGTATCAACAAATAAACTTTCCTGAAGCACGTAGATAAATGCATGAGGCTCACTGACACTTCTCTACTCAGATCAAATACAACAAAAAACATTTGCTTTGGGGCCACCATCTCTGACAGAGACAGAGACAGACATCCAGAAGATTTAGAAAAACTATAGAGAATTAGGAAATCATGTTCTGTCATGATGATTGCATCACAGTGGCAATTTATTCACCTGATAAACTGCTTATGGCTATAGCAAACAAGGAGACATGAAGTATCACAAAACTACATAGAAAAAAAAGTAGGAATATCTGCACACTGTGGTAACATAGGAAGATAGCTACAGCAAGAAACATATCACCAATGAGACACCTGAACAAAATAAGAAAATACACTCTGGCCATGGATCAGAGCTGATGCATCCTTTCTCAAGGCCCTTCTGCTTAAGAGGAGAAAAAAATGTAAATGGATTGAATTGTGGGGTTAAAAGTCAGTTGGGAGCAAGTTGAAAGCAGGAAAAAGAAACCAGTATTTTACATGCATGGGTCTATCTGAAATTAACCTTACCTGTCATCTGAGACTTCAGACAGGCTGCCTTACAGCCACACTTCCCAGCCACAAGACAACACTTTGCCTGGTGTAGACTTGTCCTTTCACTATCAAACACTTTCCCAATAGCAAAATTTATTTATTGAGAGCAAAGCGTTGGTGATCCAGACACTCATAACAGCTTGAGTGGCATGAATGTGTAGTTATGCTCAGTGTTTTCCATTTGTACAGGAAATAACATTAACTAGAAAGCAGATGGGCAGTAATCTGATCATTTTCAAACATCACAGATATGTATCTGTTGGTTGTACGGATGTTGCCTGTGACAGTGGCACAGAAAACATTTTCTTATATATGCTATTTTCCACCTTTTTTACTAGTGATAATTTCAGACAACAGAGACGAAAACAAGATATGCTGAAAGGGATCTGAAATACAGAACCCACTTGAAGACAAAACTGAGCTAGCAGGATTAGTGAATCTAACAAAATCAGAAACTACTCAATTTTGTATTACTGAGGGGAATTTACTTTCTCCATCAGAAAGGAAGGCACTATCACAAGTTGCATATCATTCTTACTATGTTTTAACATCATGAGAGAAAGTTGCACCAGGAACACAATGTGCCAGTTTCATTCTCCTCAGAAGACTCGAAGTGATGCTGTGAACTAGTTACCCCAATACAGGAAGCCTTTCTGTCCTCAAAAACTTTCGTGTAACCCTAGTCCCCTTGTGAATAGGACTAAAGTTCAGTAAAACCTAAACTATGCTTGAGAAGGCCACAGATACTTGCATTTTTACGTTGCCACAAACACCAGAAAAAGTGTTTCAGAACGAAACAGATTTGTCTCTGGGTTTGGCAAGAACTGAGCTGTGCCTGTGTTCATGCTGCAGCATTTAATATATATCTGTGCACTAGTAAGACATTATTTTAAAAGCCTGTGTATTCAATATATAAATGACTACTGAGCATTCAACTTGCATGCCTGGGAAGAAAATGTTTGAAGAACACATGGTGAAATGGGGTTCCAATATAAAGATTCAGTTTTTACATAAATTACTTATGAGAAATCTAAGACATGCTCTGTCTTTCAGACACTTCTTATTGCCAGAATCATGTTGCTGGCTTCAGAAATAGGTGAGTTATGAAGACACCTCGATGATGTACCACTTTCCAGCATCAATACAAGCATCATCAGTACAGAGAAACAAGAAACTCAGGGAGAAATCTTTCGTCAGGATTTCTTTCTGACACAAGGCAGACGTTATTATGGGAAAATGAACACTGAGAAATAATGTAAAACAGTGCAAGACAAAAACAAACCTCCAGAAAACAATCCCCGAACCCCCCGTTTTTCTCCTCCGCAGTCTGTTTCACAACAAACATAAGCCATTTAACTCCAAAGCATTAAGCATCTACTTCAGGTGGTAAGTCATTTGGTTCCACATTACAGTTTTGTTTCAGGGGGGACGAGTTTCTTTTGCAGCTACTGAATTGCAGAAGAAAACCAAGAGCAGCCTGAGGTTTCCTCTGGGTTCTTACTAAAGTTGGTTACTTTATATTTCAGCTTAAGGTTACAGCTGAAAACATTTTCACTGCTGCATTACTGCTCACGCAATGCCCATAAGAGTGTTATCAGTGTGATTTTTCACCTAGAAAAGCTTCAGGGAGGTGACTGGCATTTCAAGGACCAGAATGGCTGAGCCTGCTTAGAGGAGATTTAAATCACTCTGTTCTTCAGCATCTTGCGTTATACTGGTGCTTTCAAGACCACGCCTGCCAAATATATAAATCTACAGTAGGAAAAGCATGAAATTCCGACTCTATGGCAAACAGTTCTAATAACTAAACACAGAAGCCGTATTTCATATCATTTGAAATAAGAGAAGTCTTTATACATGAACATGAGCACAGTCAGTTCCCTAAGCCCATGGATACTGAGAGAACTATAGCAAAAGAAAAAGTGCAGTAAACAGAACTATTAAACTGCCACTCCTGCTTTATCTGGGCTAGTGAGTACCATGTGGGTTCCAGAAATGCAAGGTTTAATGAAAAAGAAGTATACGTTTAATCTTGTAACCTTTATTTTCTTCCCCTCCCAATCATATTAGCAAATTCTTTTGCAAAAGTGCCTAGCAAGCTCAACTGACCATTAAAAGTACCTTTTAGGTCACATCACACTCAATGAAATGTCTTGTGTTGTGCTGTGCCTAATCAAGTGGGCAAGACTGAAAATGAAGTTACCCCCTTCACCCTGCGAGGCTCCTCTACTAATCCCAGGACCTCAGACAAATACATTTCAGAATATGTTTAAAAATGTCTTTTTAAATGTGTTACAGCTCTGCACTCCATTCCCCCAAGAACACTGCAAAGACCGTGAACAAGCAGAATTCTCTTATGAACAAACACAGCCCAGCCATATAAATACTGATTTAGTATTGAACATAAGAAATAAACTTATACATTTTTCATATTAAAATTGAAAATATCTCAAAAGTAGGAATCCTTTCCACCCCTTCTCTCTGCTGAATTTCCTTGTTGCTTTGCCATTGGTGGTATCCTAATAACCTGCCTGATCAAAAGTCTCATCCCAAGCTTCTCCTTCCTATGTTTTCCAACAGCAATAGGTTCTGACTCTTCTCTACTAAAACAATGACAAGGAGGATTTCAACACCAACATAAAGGTATAAATCACAAACTAAAGGCTGTCACAATAGATTTCAGAGTGCAACACTGCAATCACTCCTCAGAGCACAGCCCACCAGGTGAGCTGGAGTAGATGCTTCCCATAGCAACTCCCTTCTGTATGAAGGACTCCCACATATACATACTTCCCCATGCTCCTTGTTTTGCAGCCTTCCAAGGTCTAAATTGACAATGCAGCTTTCTACAGACATCACACAAACTAGTTAGTACTAAAGTGAACTGCCAATCCTGGTCTTCTGGGGTTTAGGATTCATTTTTTTTTTAATGCAGAATATTTTTCTTTGTATATTATCATTAGCCTGAGGGCAACAAAGGAATACAGCTCATTATGTGAGGCTTACAGAAGAGGTGTATTTTTAAAAATGAAATTCTAAAGCCTGATGAAATCTACCACAGTGCTGAGTTCTGAGATATGCTGGGGTAAAAAATGGCTACGTGGTGCACAGCATTTTCAAAAGCATTCATTTGTAACTTATCTCCTAAAACTCTCAGCATTGTTTTTGCAGCCAATGTAAGGACCATATGACCTGAATATTAATTTTTACTTCAGTGGATCTGCAGATTATTTTTTGTGTATTTCTTTAAATTGGAGCTTCTTTCCAAAATGCTGCTTGTAACTCAGACTATATCAGATGTTTGGTTTTAAGGCTTTATTTTTGATTTGTCAGTATTCATATTCACATCTAATAACTTTTTATCTGCTTACATCTAAAAACCCTTGAAAGAGGCATTTATATATTTCAAACAGAAATGCTGAAATACAGGCCTGCTTTTTATTGCAGTAAGACATGACGAACGGTATTTTCATATCCAACCCCTCCTCCATTAATAGTTCCAGAGTTCCTTAAAATATGAGAAGTACTACACAGCCTTTTTCACTACAGCATATTTATTCCATTGATAATGTGCAATGTGCCTGGTTCAAAGTGATGCTTATTGCTCTTGGAGGCAATGCATAAATTGTGTAAGGAGTATGGAGACTGCTCCTTGTGCAGAACTCCCCAAGCTAAGGTTGATGAGGGCATGTAAGGAATGTGGAAGGGGGTCCCTAAGGTATAAACTCAGTATGTCATGCATGAAAAGGCACAGAAGTAGCACATGCCATGACAAAGTGGTACGCACGTGCTTCAGAGTCTGATCAGCTCCTGCAGAGGAAAAAATTCTGTTCACCCAGGTTTTGGAAACCAAGCGGATTTCAAAAGACAAAAATGGAAAGTTGGAATCAAAAGGTTTCAAAAGGGTCAAACTTAAAGTGTAAGCCTTCTTTGGTGAATTAGCTAATCTGTACCAAGTGCAGGATGCAAGCTAAGGTATTAAACTGGTAGCCAGCAGGTGTTCGAAAGTGGATGTGAATGCCTATTGAGGCTGGTATGTCTGGTATGTCCAAAGAGACAGGTGAGCCTGAGCATAACCCTTGTAATTTTTCAGAAGAAAAAAATACACCAGTTACTACAAAACTATAGGTCATTCGGAGACAGAAATATAGCATATGTAAATCTAGTAACACATTTTACTATCTCAGCTTCACTCCAGAAGTGAAGCACTCACTAGCATCGGAAAATACACCCTTGTTATTCCATCCTCAAAATAGTAGTGGTGATACAGCTGTAAAGAACATATGGCCCCTTTTCTCGGCTGATAAAAAACATCCTAACATCAGTTAACAGAAGAGGGAAGGGAAGGGAAGGGAAGGAAAAAAGCTAAGCATAAGAAGTTTCTTAGCATTCATATAAAATGTTGCTGGCTGATCTCAAGAGTTAACTGAAATGAAATAACCAAATATATAAAATCTAGAGTGGTGCAGAACTAATCAATGAATTTGAGGACAGTGAGGAGCTTTTACAGTGTCCAGCTAAAATATGAAAAAATCTGTATTTGGAAAGTTAACAATTTTAAGCTTCACAAATGACTGCAAGAGAACGTGCCTTGTGTACCATTTTCTGTATATTGAACGTCAATATCTGTCCAGCAATTAGCATTACAATAGCACTGATCTGAACAGATACCACAACATGGGTGTCCAGAAAGACTGCAAAAAGATTTTTGTTACTGGTACTGCTACATGAATAGGAATCAGAGATTGGGGCAACAGAATCCTTCATAGTATGGTCTTCTAAAGAAGCCACAGTTTGATTTACACCTACAACACTTGAAAAGAAAGTCAACACCAGAATTTGAAGAGAGGTGAATTTAATTGTTTCTGGAGATAATGAGGAAGAAAAGAGAGGTAGAAAAATTCAGAGAAAATAATTTCCAACTGTGACACAATAAACATGACACCATCTCAGTGGCGTCTGCTCATTCCAATGCAAGGAAGCTTGCAAGGTTAAGATGTTTCTTACTGCTAGCAGGAGTTGTCACAGAGCAAGGGTTAGGTAGGAAGCAAAGCATGCCAGTCCAACAGCAGTATCTTACTGACAGCAAGATCCTATTGCCAGGTGATAATAAAAGATAATCAGTTTTGAATGATCCACAAAGTAAGCTTTTCAGCGTGTGACCTGTTAACTTGGCCCTATTCAAGAGGAGCACTAAAATTTTTATACCTGGGAATCTAGCATAACTAGAGAACCCATTTAAATGATCAGTGAAAAAATATTATAAAAAGCTGTATTACTCTTTATATTATCAGTAACGTAAATATTTCATATTATCTTTATCCTATCTTGGTTTAAGGATGAACCGGAGAAAGAGCAGCCTACATAATAACTCTCAATATTACACACCTGTCCTGTGGCATTCACATCTGACAACAGAAAGGCCACCTTGTGTCTGCACAGCCATATTAATCTGCAATTATGATATCCATTCAATTTTCATGTTAATTTAAAGTATTAAAGCTCAAAAATAAAGACAACACTCAGACCTTGTTAACAGGCTGGGACAGCTTGAAGAAGGCTTACTTTGTTCACTTACATTCCCAAACTGCACACTTCAAACAGACCAATCCAGACTTACCTGCAAGAAAAGAGAATACAAATTTTGGGTTACAGCTTCAAACTTAATAAAAATCTGTCACTGAGAGGTGAAAATAAATAATGAATCCCTGAAAAATTTCACAGTGCTTAAGAGTTAAAATATCTTTTGCAGTGTTATGAATTATTTACTTGACTGTACTTTTCCCCTAGCCCTTAAACAATTAAGATAGCCTTTTTAATCCTGATAATTTAATTACAAAAGTTTGCATTGCTAAAGGACAAAACATAATAACTGTTGACTTTCTTATCACAAAGTACTGTTTTGTTTGTTCATATAGTCTTGGCCCCTGCCCCCAGCTTTCCCTTTCCTTGCTGCTTCACAACACAACAGAGTATTTCAGCATGCTTAGAACCACATGACTGAGTGCAAGGACAAGCAGATTAGGAAAGATGCATTTTGTGGAGTTTTAATTGAATTTTTAAATAGAGGACAGTTATTAAGCCACCAGCCACATGGTGAACTTCTGTTCCTACGGTGGAAGCAAGTTCTTGGTCCCCAAACTATCAAGTGGAGTCAGCTGAGCTTTGATAACAATGTCCTTACATCAGTCTCCCAGCAGCTTTCTTTACAGAAGGAGATTTGGGCAAAAAATATCCCACAGAAACATTTTTTCCATTTTCCAAAGTACAGTAAATTCATTAATGGTGGTTTAATAAGCACACTGAGAAGGGCCTCTCCCACAATGGGTGGCAGGCTGCCATTTCCAAGTGCTGCATGCAGCATATCCCACCCTGGTTTCAGAGATTTCTACCACCCACCACTGGCTGCTCAATGCATCGATACGACCTGAAGCACACCAAAGCACAGTGTGCTCCTTTATCAATCCCAAGGACAGTAACACCGCAAACAGCAAGGTCTCCACAGCCCTGCACCCTGCAGCCCCCCATGCTGCCATGAGCATTCCCCAGCTCAAGCAACACCGCGGCGCTGTGCAGCTCCCACCCCGCAGCACCACCCCAGGGCCTGCATCCACTGCTGCATGTCTCTGAACAGACTCCAGTCTCTGTAGCTCTTCACAGAAAAACCTGACTAAGATGTTTTGCTATCCCCAGTGTTGGTGTATTTTGACAGCTCTATAGGAAACATCAGCCTATTTTTCAGAGACTGGAAGATGGAAACTGTCTTACTATGCTTCAACCAGTACACAGGACCTGACTCTGCAGTGTTTGACTCCCATGGCAGAGGGCCGTGCCTGGTCTCCTTTCTCCTCCTCCTTCTGCCCAGGAGGCAAGCCCTGCAGGGAGGCAGGACAGTCCACAGTTTTGAGCTCAGAATTGGTGGGGGAACACAAGTGCCTGACATGGGGGGGTCTGTCTCAGTGGGGTAGTGGGATCTGCCAAGAGCCACCACCCAGGGGACAGCAATTCTGTCACCGAACTGAGAAGGGACAGGTAGCCCAAGAAATGCTCCTCAGCTGAAACCTCAACTTTTGCATAAAAAGACCCTGAAACAAAATGACTTCCAGGCTCAGCACTCTGCCCCTGAGATTTTATTACAGCCCCATCCACCCGCTACTTACTATGTCAGAAAGCAACAGTGACATTGATTGCCATGTATGTGTTACACAGTGCACTCCAAGGATGCTTTCACTCCTTGTTCCTCTGCTTTGGCTGGTTGTGGGAAATAATTATTGTCACCATCTGCCGTAAGGAAAGTGGTAAGAAGGAAGTTCTGTTCTCTAGTGAGCAGGAGTCTGGGAAAGAGACATGGTGAAACCCAGGGACCTAGAGAACAGCATCCGCCACTGCACAGTGATGTATCAGACACCTCCATCATGTAGCTTTATTGCAAATAGCAAACTCTCACTTATCTGTGAGAGGAGGAGCAAGAAAACCTCAAGGAATCTTAATGTTAAGTGGTATTTCTGTGTTGGCTATAGCAATTAATGCATTTCAGAAGGGTTGGTCTAAAGCTAAGTCAAAAAGTATGTGGTTTAAAGTTAAGGATCTCAGCTACCACTCCTTGATGCTAGAATCACTGACAGCCCAAAAGTATGGACCTCCTCATTTTGCATATACCTGGGCTGATGAAATTAATGAACTAAAACACTCACTTTCTATTTTTACTTTAATAACTTTGCATTGAGATCCTCCTAAAATCATGCCTAGCCACCTATGGAGAGCCAAGCGTTCACCTAACATGACATGGCAGCGAAATAATTTTGTACAAAGGAATTTAGGACAAAGAGTACTACTACTACACTTTGATCTGAGTGTATAGAAAGCAGAGCCAACCAGACCAATGTTGATATTTGGCTATACCCTTCTATTATGAAGACAGCAACTTAATGCAACTGATTGTGGAAATGTTGGCATAAACTGATAAGCATTTTACCACTAAATACAAGAGTGCAGAAGCCCATGATAACTTGGCATTACTTTGTCCATCCTCCATTGAAAATACTGTTTCACATTATTCTCTTGTGCACTTCCAGGGTACTTTTCCTTCCTTAAATTCTTCAGAAATTATAAAATTCAGCATGCCACTGATGGCATGCCAGCAAGTACATGGACTGGCTGCTGACACTATACAGAAGACAGTCTGTCGGTGATTTTGCTTGTAATATCAAAAACAAATATTATCTGCCATTTTCTGAAAAGGAGAATGTAAATATTGTTACCTCAAGAAGAGTTTAATGACCTAACAAGCTTGTTCCCAAGTTCCTGCTGTGTACCTTCTCATCACTGATTTCACAGCTTCTTTGTAGGGCCATATTCTGGTTGGCAGTTGCTATGCAATTCCCATTTCTGTTATACTTCTGTCTTACGTTAACACAGAAAGCAACATCTGTGCAAGAATCCACAAAGCAAAGAGCTTCTTGGAAAGTGGGGCAAAAACAGAAGCATATGCAAATCACTCCAGCAAAGTTGCTCAGGGAGTACATTGTGGTTGAAAGGGCTCTTTGAGAAACTGGAAGAAGCAAACAGAAAAGGAGGGGTTTATACTTCTCAGCTAGAAACTCAAGAAATAAAAAAAGATTAAAAATAAGATTGAATAATATCACACTAAGCGTTCTGTCTCCATTCAGTGATAACTCACTGTTTCCCCCATTATAAGAGCTGAAATCTTTATCTAAACACAGGAGATATATATACACACATAATAGAATGAAAAATAACTAACTTCATTCACTGCTATACAGAACTTGGTACTAGGAGGCTCTGCCAATGTTTCCTAGACAAATACTGCATAATAACTACAGCATAATAGGAGGATAGGAGATAGGATACTTTTTTGACCAGATGGACATTCAGTTCTGAATATTATGGAAAAGGACATCTGCTTCAGCTGATATGAAAAATGAAATATATCTAGAGACAATTCAGAAAGCACTGGAAATGCTTCCCTGCTGCGATACAAAACTTTCTTGTTTTTTAGGATATGGCCTTAGTTAAAGAGATACAGGAGTTCAGATTAAAACACGTTAATTTCTACATTATCAGCCAGTTAAAATATATTTGTATGCTATCAGAAGCATCTGACATAATCAGTCTCTCAGAGCTGCCAAACCCAGGTTATTCAAATGCAAATACTACACACTACAAGGCAGTAACTCCACGCCCTCGACGTCTCCGCATCTGCAGTAGCACAAGAGCAGCTGGAAGGGAAATTGCTCCGTTCCCAGGCAGCAGGGAGCCCCAGGTGTGAGGAAGCACCGTCTCCCGGCTGGGCTAGCACAGCCCTGCCACCTGCCTCCACCGGGACTTCGGGTAAGCCGAACTTGCTACAGCTACCACCACCTCAGTGCTCCACCAAGACAGCACTGCCCTGTCTCAGAGGTATTTACGTAGTCAGCTCAGTGATGAATGAAAGGTGAATGCAAATAAATTTCTCCTATTCTTCTGCCGTCTCCAGCCATCTATCGAGTTTAATTTAAAATTTTGCCACTACACTGCAGATTCGGGCACTCCTTTGGCGAGGCAGCAGAGATGCCGGTTGGAACGCGGCCTCCCGGCGGGTTACCGGCCCGCAGAGCTGTGCTGAGACACGGCCGGCACCACCAAACACCCCAACCCTCCGGCTGGGTTTAAACACTGCGGGACCACCCAACCCGAATAAGTAACTGGGAAGGAAAATCCAATATAAATCTAAAAAGGCTCTTATCCCCACCTGGTGGCATTGATATAATTGTCAAGAAACAGAAGCGAAGAGCCAGAACTCAGCCTTAGCTTGGAAATACCCATTTTCTCCACATCGCATTTCAATCCTGCCGTAATGAACTACACTATTTGGTATTTGTCAAACACTGACAGTTAATGGCAGAGACAGCTAAAACATCCTCAGATTCCTGGCATCCAAACTTAACGAAGCACTTCGCAACCTTGCCAAGAGAAAAGCGCCGTTGCAGCTTTCGCTGTCGAAGCTGCACCTTCCCCACGCGGCTGGTTCACAGCCGCTTTCCTTGTGCCTTCTGGACCTGATTTAATGCCGGGCGATCGCAGCATACTGCTGCCCTCTGCTGTCACGATTTCCCACCGACAGAAACCCTGCACTCCCCACCCTGTCAGCCCAGAAATACAAGTACTGAATAGTGCAGGAAAAAATAGAAGAATGTGAAAGCTACAGAACTTGAGGTTTTTCTCTACGAGGAATTCTCCTCCTTTCCTGGTGAATAAGTGACTCAAATTTGTGCTTTACTAACTTAAGAGCCAAAATTTCAAAGGGACTATTTGGGCAGTCCTACAAAATCCTTCTGCTGCTCTTTCATGTTTGTATGTGCAACCCTTGGAAAATCTTGTCTTCCTCCCTAACTGAATTTACATTTGTGGCCCAATCTTTAACACACACACCACCACCCCCCCCACCAGCAAATACACCTCAGTGGATGACTTCAAGTGGAAAAAAAAATTGCAATGGCTTTTTAGCACATGCACTGGACTGCACCTCCCAGAGCAGGAGCAGAGGCCGCCTGCTCCCCCAGCCCAGTGCAGGGTGGCACTAGCCATCAGCGCCCCGCAGGCCCCGCTGAGAGGGTGCCCTGCCCCCGTGACGGGCCAGGCAGCTGCAGGCTCAGCTCAGAGAGGGCAATGTGGAAACCAGAGCTAAGGAAGCAACAGGTAGGAGCAGCTAGGGCCTCTCTTTTTGTTGTTGTTTTTATTTATTTCCCCAATTTCCAGCCAGTGTAACCCCAAATAGCACAAGCCAGGTAAAAGGCAGAGAGCTCAGTCCCAGCGTAGTTCTGGGTGCCACCAAGCTGGAGCAGCCAAGGCTGGCTGGCCTAGGGCCCAGGGAGATGCCAGCTCCAGCCAAGAGCATCCTTCAAGGCTTATTTCATACCACAGCCTTGCCAGGCTCAAAGTCAAAGCATTTATAACTTTCATTCAAATGAAGTCAGTGCATGTTAAAACATGCAAATATAGTCATATGCATTCCATCTTATGTGCATTATTGAATTTCTGCCCTTAAAAGTAACTGCTGGAGTGGAGTGCTGAGAGGTGATAAGAACATCACAGTGCCTGTCCCAGTCACAGGACCATGCCTGTCTCTGGTGGAAGCAGATTATAGTCAGAGCCTCTTCTAGTGACTACAGAAAGGTAATGGTCACAGAGAAGAAAGGAGTAGGGTAAAAAATAAGAGGAGTATAATGGAGAGTGCAATGAAATCTAAGAAGTGTTGGTTTGATGCAGATGTGTTCTACATCAGGCTGCAAGGAGATGAAAGGATAGCTCTTAAAAATGAGGATGTAGGAAGAAGATTAAGATATGAAGTCCAGATTGAAAAGAGAGAAATACACCAGGGCCATTTGTGCCAGCAGCTGGCAGCACCTGCAAGGTCCCATTATGGCTTTTGCTCCTTGTCCTCTTTTGTCTAGCACAGCACTGGAATGACATCAAAGTCAACACTATTAAAAATATTTGTTGGTCCCCTACTAAGGAGTATCCTAAAGAGCACTTTTTTCTGCTTTTGGGAGAGCAGAAGATTATATGGGATGAGGACAAGACGAGGTGCTTAAACACAACAGTTACTGGCAGACCTGAAGTCAAAGGACAGTGGTGCACTGCCTTCTGCTAAAGCCAGCTACAGCAGATGTCCCAACCTTACCTTACATAACATAAAACTCAGAGTCATAGGGACTCTGTGATAACTGCCAAAAAGTATAGGCCCTGCATTGCTTAATATTGCCTCTTGGGAAAACTGCACCCTTAACGCTCAAGCCTTCCTTGGTTTTGTACCCAATTTTGGAAAGTAATTCAAAACTTCGATATATACCTCGCTCCTGAGAGTGGAGGCCTATCTTTAAGTGGCCAGTGCCCATGTATTGGGCTCATTCTGGTAGTGGCAGTTGGATATATATGCACACTGCATTTCACAGTTTTTAGGAGGAAAGGTAGAAAAGCAAAAACTCCTTGTTATTAGAAAGTCTGCTTTACAGACTGCTAAGACATCTTCTTTTAGGTACAAAGAAAGCATTTCAAGAGGGGCTCAGTTTTTCCACTGCAAAATCCACTTTGTAGGTGCTTCTTAACAGCTTCTATTTATGACTAAATTGACAATCCCATGAAAGAAATCATAACCCAGAAGCTAAAGCAGCTTTGCATTCTCAGGGTTGTTTTATGGAAAAAAGAAAAAAAAAAAAGTCACACAGACACCTCTCAGAGTTAATTACCAAACACTTGCCAGTGGCATAGGCAGGCACTAGACCTCCAGACCACAGAGATGATAAATAGTTAATCTGCAGCAAACACATTAAATACTTCACTAGTGTTTTGTATTTCCACTTTGCACTTTCTTGCTTTTGCCAACAAAACTTGTTATCCTGTGACCATTTCCTTTCACTCTTATCCCTCCTAAGGATATAAACCTGTTACCTTAGATACAGATACACATGGTAATGTGGTATTTTAGTAGCCCATACATGTACATGCAAACTGTGCTTGGCCATTGTCACAAGCATCAAAGGCCTTGTGCCAGCTGCTCCAGCATATGGAGAAAGGAAGCAGATACCAGCTGGACATCCATCCCAGGGAGCCGTGTCCCACACCAGGCCACAGGGATCTACAGTCCATCTCTCACCAGTCCCCCATGAAGTCTTCTCTGATGGCAGTTACTGCACAGTCAAGTTAATGACCCGGAGCCCCCAGATACCCTCTGCCTGTCTGTTGTAAGCTCGGTATAAGGCAGCAAGGATCACCCCCAGCAAATCCCAGCTTTTGTGGAAGCACAGCAAAGCAGCTTCTTCCTTGCCTGACTCCTTTGGAGTTAACTACTTAACTACAGGAAATGAGGGAAATTGTTATTTATGTCTGACCTCTAAGACAGCCAATGAACTAAACATCTTCAGCTCTGAGGGCACTCTGGGGAGCAGGAATGGAGAAAAAAACTCTGGAGTCCAGGAACTACCCAGTTTGAAGGGCACAGATGCTGTGATGAACACACAGTTCATCTTAAGCATTACTGATAGGCCACTGCACCAAAGACAAAATTGTCATAGTGCAAATACTACAGGATGGGTTATATTCCACATGGTTAATTCCATTTAGAAAAGCATTCAGGCATTCCCATCTCTATTCAGAGTGCTCAGGGATATACTTAGCTTTCTAGCTGATGAGATCTAAGCACATGCCTAATTACTGGTTTGCAAAAGGTCTGAAGATGCTGCAATGATGGATAACACATAAAACCCTAAGTGAAAGCAAGATCTTCTGGAAAGTGAGAGGCTAAATTGAATGAGCTACACCCCTTGTAACTGTTAGGTCAGATCATTTTGCAGACTACCCATACGTAAATTAGCACACTTCAAGCAAAGCCACACAGCTCCTAGCTTTATGTCCTTAATATTGCTTTTATTCAACTAACCCAACACACAAGCCAAGTCTTTTCATTATCAGCCAGTAATTTACAACCAGGAGAGACATAAGTGATTGGAGACTGCAGTCCCTGGAAACATCTTTTCACACTTTCCTTACTCCAGGGAAACTCCTCCTCCTTGGACTGAGCCAGTGGATAAGGGTGAAGGAGGAGGGACTATGGCAAAGGAAATTCCCTACAAGCCTAGTGAAATCCATATAACTGAACTGTGCCTGCATCACCATGTTTGTACCAACATCAAGCAATACGGTATGCAATACTTCATAAAAGCCTGAAGATGCATCTGGGGAGCTCCAGAGATGAAGTCCCTCAGGTCTTTGGCTGCACCATAGATGGGGCAAGGCCAAAGCTGTAACACTGCCTATTCTTTTACTCTAGGCGTTCTCTCACAATATGGCAACAATTGTTTTCACAGAAGACCCAAACAATAAGAGTTTCTGTTACAGTTGTGAGAAACAGAGTTAAAGATACATTTTGTCTAATCATTCTCAGACATTATTTTTGCCAATATGCAACTGAGGAGATTCCTGTCACAGAGACAAGAAATGAAAACTAGTTACCTGATGATTTTCATATTGTTTTTTTAAAAATATTTTCATAAGGAACATTAAAAAATACATATAAACCCAACAAAATAAACCTCCATTACTTTTTCCCTTACCCAGATACCAAGTGCAGCCCAATCTACTGTGATGTTTGTGCTTCTGAGAGACTGGGAAATCCTCCTTTAAGTACATTGCTCCCTTGGTTTTGTATGATGGTTAAAAAAGGCTTAATAAGAAGCCTGAGATTTCTTACCGTCATTTTTTCATTTCCTGTGTTATCACAGGCAGTTGGCACAGCAGTTGATAATCTCAGACTGAGAGAAACATTTTTATAAAGAGACTTACAGGAACTAACCTATCTCCAGTGAATTTATTTCCACTTTGCGTTTTCTGCAATCTCAAAGGCTATCCCCATTTTTTCCCAGGCAGCTCAGATGATGTAAAGTGTTCTGTCATAATAGCATCGAAGTGAGAAAAAGTATTAAATCCCTTCTCAGGTACATAGATGTTTAAAGTTCAGGAGTTTGCAGTAAATGTGAAGTTTCTGGGGTTTTAATTTCCTCTTTTTTTTCTGAGTTACTGTGCAGTAGCTCAATCATTCCCTGATATTAAGTGGTTTATACAGCCTCATTTCAGTAAGATTACTTTACACACACTATAGATAGAATTCAAGGTACCAAAGACCAATACCATCCCACTGCTCCTCACTCACAACGAGGGTAATGCACCCGATGTTCCTCTTGCCTGAGAACCCTGCAATGTCCTCAGCCACGCTGCTGTGCTGATGACACATGCACACTGCCCAGCAAAATCACTGCTTTGCCTCAGATGGACTATAATTATGCCAGCGGGTGGAAACTTAGCACAGACTCCTTGACCTACAAGGCAACTGCAGTCCTGTGGATGGCTAGATGCAATTAGTAAAAACAACTGGATGTGAAGAAATGTGGAAAACAACTTTCTGCTTCACAAAATGAAATAATAGCTCTTAAAGACTAACCCTTGCAATTGCTGCAGGAAGGAAATGAGAAAGAAGCTAGTGCCAGGCAGATCCAGACAACAGAGGCAGCTGGCTAACTGAATTAGCAAAACAGCTGGTCCTGAGCAGTATCATTTAAACTTCTGTGTACAAATTGTAAGCCAAAAGATTCTCTTCCTCTGTGCTATACTGGGAAATACAGCTCACAAGAAAGAATCATGGTTTGCAATGTGACAAAGCACACAATAAAAGGGGAATAATTTGGATATCCTACCAGCATATTACAGCAGTCTACCTACAAAACTGGCTCTGGAGTGGAAAGTCTCACTACTCCCATTAGCCTGAAAATTCAAGCTGATCTCTGTCCTGCAGGGATGGTGGTCAGCATTCTTTTCCATTAAAAAAAACCCAACCAAACAAACAATCTTAAAATTACCAATACTTCAAAAGACACAGGGTAAAAAAAAAAACCAAACAACCACCCCACAAAAATACATTTATGTTTACTAGGTTGGGGTCAATCTGATCTGCTTCTGACTAGTACCAAATTCAAACAGCTAATTCCAACTTAAAAATGAGAACAAGAATAAAATGTTCCAGTGTTCTGGCTTCCATATTGAAATGATGTTGCAGGACAAATTTGTCTGCATTTAAGTTTTTATTTTAACCATTTTCCCCAAATTAGGACTCTCCTACCCTAGTCCCCCTTCAGTGAAATTTTGGTCAAAACAAAATCTTATTTATTGACGGTTTGATTTCACTAGTAGGACTTGAATCTATCATTAGATATCTCCCATCATAACAGCTCCACAAAGCTGATATTTTGACAGCTATGTACCTCTCAGCATTTGCAAGGCCATTAGTGCATGCAAGCTGACAGACCACTAACAGCATTTTGTCATGCCCTGCCATACCTCAGGGAAAAGCCACTCACCAGATGTTCAGAGATAGAGCTCCAACCTTACATCCTACAGCCCTGATTCTTCTGGCATCTGCACTCTGTAATACTGCAAGTTTAGTCTTCACAAGGCAGATATTGCATCTATTGCTGGTGATTTTTGGAAGTTTTTTTGATCCTTGGTGCAGCTCACTGAATACACAGGTCACAAGTTACTCTCATCATGACAGCCTGCTGATTTCACATGACATTGAAAATCATTCCACCATGCCAGAGGATGGATGTTTTCCATGATGATACAAAATGCCAATGTAGTGAAAGGAGACCTCGTTCACTACTCTCCAACCTTCTAGTGTAATTCGCATCAACCAGAGCCCACTCTGAGCATCTTTTTCTCCTGAGAGCCCCAGGGAACAGTCTAGCATCTAGAGGAACGGGGTACCTGCCTGCTGCATGACTAAAGAAGGCTGTCCGCCCAGCATACACAGCCCACTAGCCCTCTCCTAGTCCATCTCTGAAAGACCCTCAGTAAAGAGGAAAAACTGGATAAACCTACCACTAGAATAGGTCTTATGGCGTCTACCAGAGCTGATGGGACACTGCCATTCTAGTTCTTCAGGTCAGCATCAGAGTATTTTAAACTCCAACAAAGCTGTCCCTGCAAACTGGGGCAACAGGCCTGTCTTATTCCAGGTGGTGAGAAGAACAGAGACTGGTTTCCCTCCTTCTCCAGGGCTAGTGTGACAGCTGGCAGTAGATGCCTTGCTTCTCATTTCACATCCCACAGCACATCCAGCCATGTCACAAGGACTTCCTATAGAAAGACAGATTCCCAGAGCCTCATAGCTGTTCCTTGGGTGCTGATTTCCACAAACTATAGCTATAAAGTACCTCAGGCTCTCCTTGGATTTCACCTCCAGGTATATCCATTTTTCTCTCCAGAGAAGGAGGTTATTATAGTGATCAGTGGCTTTCATGCTTAAATCCTGCCTTTTGCAGGGGTCTGCAGATTCCCTCTGTTGTAATGATGACATTAGGAAATATCCCAATGACTCCCTGCTTCCCCGTCATGTTAGAAGTGCTCATACTCTATCAGAGACAGAAATCAGACCATGCTGCAAGGAAGATCACTGCATGTGAATAAGAAGAATGGATGAGCACTCTTTAGCTAAATGGAGGACTCGGTGGCTCATGCAGGAGCAAGAAGTGCCCTTATCTGAGCTACATTTCTCCCAAGGACTGTCTAGGCTATATACAGACACCAGCATTTTCATCTCTGCAGAGCTGTTGCCTTTGGAGAAGAAAAGCACCAGCTCAGATAATTCCTTTCATCCAGAAAAAAAAAAAAAGGTTAGTAGTAGACTAAAGGCATATTTTTCTTTATGTATAGGATGCATTATCTTAGTCTGCTGAACTGAATCATAGGCTGCTGAGTGCTCTTGGCATCCGTATCTGTGGGTATCTCTAATGCATGAATTACAGTGTTCTGCACCGGCAAAGACGGGCAGGGGGACTGGAATGGGGGCATTAGTCACAGTGGAAAAATAGCACTGCGAGATGTGATCATCTCTGGCACATTTTGAGGAACACATATTCAACTACTGGTTGTTACTTTTCAGTGGGAGGTTCCTACTTTTCTGCCTCCAAAGCAAGCTGTCTTATGCTATGCAGAGCCTTTCACTAAGTCCAACCAAATTTTAAATGCAAATACCTGAAATAGGATTTATCTAAAATAGAAGCACATGGATTTGCAAGTTGAAAACCTCTGAAACAGGAAGGGCTAAATATAGAGACCTGGATACAGGATTTAAACTTAAAATCCTATTTCAGGTGCTAAGCATAGAATGATATCCCTCCATAGAGGTAAGACAGTCTATGCAAAACTGGTGATTTGATATCACTCATTAAGAAGAACTGTCACTTCATATTAAGGATGAAGTAGACAAAGCAACTGTTATTTTAAGTGCAATCCTAAATTATTCTGCAAGGCCTGTGGGAGTAGAGTTAGGCCTATGCTGATTCCAGATCAGTATCTGCATGACAAGAAAAGAACCCATGAGAACAGAGGGAAAAAACGAGACAACCTATTCTTGTAGGGTTAGAGATATGCTTGGCTAAAGCAAATCAAGGAGACTCATTCCCAGAGGCAGTCTAAGATGAAGCTAAATGCTGGTGATCCCCACTTTGGGCAGACTCGAGCACAGTAGAAATCCTCTCAAATTCAAGGTTGGTAGCACACATTTCTGCCAGACCACCCTGACTGTGGAAGTGTCCCCTAAAGTCCCAAAGGCCAGGGAGCATCCCTACCCCAGCACTAGAAGGTATTTCTTCCTCTCAGACTCTCACACTATGAGGTCCTGAAGCAGCCTGTGTGGTGAAGTGGGCACCTCTGCTGCTGGCTTCTGGATATTTGGAAGCAGTGTGCCACTGTCCCAAGCTCTGCATGAGCCTTCAAACGTGTCAGTTATAAGCAGCCACCGCCACAGAGCTCTTCTGTTACTTCAAATCCACCCTTCACGCCGGTCATTATCTTAAAAATATAGAATATGTATTTAGACCACACACAACAAGCACAGTTAGAAAAAAAAATGTTGCAAAAATAGATGCTAAAAAGGGAAGAAAAATAACACTTGAACTACTTCACACAGCCTCGTACTCAGAAACTTGCCTCTCTTTCTCATTCATCAGTCCTAGAACTGTAGGCACTTGCCTCATCCCTGGGCTCGTCCTGGGCAGCAGCCTGCATGCCCTCCCCAGCAGCGTTTCCATACTCTGTCCCTCTTCAGGGTTTGCCTGAGTTGCCATCCAAACATCCCAAGGGTTCCTGAGCCTTCAATACAACACTCCCCCCTCCACAAGGACCATCCTTCCTCCTTCGGAAAAACAGTGTCCCTTTGGCAGACAGTCATGAGGTGTGGGAGTCCCCACCTGCTAGTAAATTTCTACTACAAGGGACAGAATTTCTTACTCATTCTGTGAGGTAATGGTTAAGTCTCTACAGAAAACCTTCACTGAATTTATACTTTGCATCAACATGTAAATTGAAACCATATGCAACTCATTGGTAGCTCTTGACTGAGATGAGACAATGGCAATCAACAGCTCTGGGAGGGAACAGATTTGAGATGACCCCCATCAGGTCCTTCGCTACCATTTACATGTGAATGCAAAACACACACCCCCATCAGCAAACATTTTCCCCGTTCCAGGTATTCTGATTGTCTGTTCTAGGAAGTGTTCTCTGACCTGCTTTAATCAGGCAGAGGTGATGCTCTTCTATGACTGTATTTCAAGCAGACATTGATCTGCAGGGATGGATAAAACCTTCCTGTTACAGCTGATGCAGAAGGAAAGCACCGATCCAGCCCCACGGGATGAATTTTACACGGTGTTTTCTAAAGAGTTCCATGTAGTTAGGGGTGAGTCTGTGATCCTCCTCTGTGAGCCACCTCATGGAGAGCCAGGCTCAAATGGGAAGTGTTGCCAATTAATTCTGCGATGCTGTGGATGGTACTATAGCTACACACATTATTGAGCTAAATTAATTTCTACTGTACCTGACCTGCAGCTGAGGAATGTTGCTTACTGGGCTGGGAATAGCTTGTTTGTTGGATCTATAAAATACTGTTACTTTAAACAGCCCGGTGAGCTCCTCTGACACAAGTTCTTTTTCCCCTGAAGGGTTTTCATTCTAACTGGAGTTATTGATCCCTTTGGTTTTAGACAGGAAATCGTCACTGCATTAGCTACCACCAAAATGGTCTTCAGTCCCTAGAGTCTGTTCCCTGACATGTCATCGATTTGAATTTCTTGAGCTGGGGATGTTGTTAAACTCTTCTCTGATAATGTATTTTACATTTGGCTTTTAAGTTTCAAAGAGCATGTGTGTGTATTACCATGTGTCAAACAATCGCTGCTAAATTCTGCTACAAAGCAGTGCTACTTTATTTAATATGAAAGAAAAAACAATCACTGCAAAATAAACATCTCTAGCTCCAACCCGCTGAGTTCACTTTCTTAAACTTGCTGCAACAGAGAGGATCATCGCAGTTCATGGGCTGATGTTAGATTCCCATTGGTGCCTGCTCCTTTACAGAGATGACGTCTGACTTCAACAGGCAGCTCTACCAAAATACCTGGTGAAATTTGGAATATCCCACACACTGCACTGCAATATTAAATATCTGTATTTGCAACATAAATACAAAATAATCACTCCTAAAATTGTATCATGGTGCTTCTACATTCACATGCTAATCTAAGCCTGGCTTCACTGCCCAGCAATGTCACCACAACAGCCTGCTCTGAAGCGAACACATTCCTTACTTCAACCCTGACAAGGAATAGGAGCTACGTTTAACTGGTGACACAAACGGGCACTCCCAAACCTTGTGCTCTGTTTCCAAGCCCTGGAATACAGTGCCAGAGACACGACAAATACGGATTTGTTTCATAAACATACCTATAACTCACATCTTACCAAATGCTGCAATGTCTTTTAAATATAAAGGGTCAAAGCCGTTGATGTCAGCACATCAGAGCAGTGTTCAAGCGTGTCTGCAGATGCCGTAGCGTGCTGCCAGGTTGCAGGATGCAGCCGGGTGCATTGGGGGGTGCAGTGCCCACATTACCCGTTTTGCAAATCCCTCCTGTTTGGATTAGATTCTGCTGCTCTAGGCAAAGCCAGAACAAAACAAAAGAGATGTGCCAATCTGCCTGCAGCATTGAACGAGCTCTTAGGGTTCTCTAACGAGTGTCTCAAATCTACACCAAGAAGATATTCAGTGGTTTCACCTTTTCGTAGGAAATAACATTTCAATTTTTTAACACAAAATGCAAAATGGTGATGTTATTTGTCCAAAGTAAATTCAATAGGCAGCTGAGGCATAAGGGAGAATCAAATTGTCTTTATTACCGGCAACCAAAGCTACACTGAGAACAGACTCCCAGACAGGTAATCAGGTGAAAGCAAGGGGTCTCATTCGAGGGAGATTGCAGGACAGTGCCAGGGGTGCAGAACGTGGCCATATTCTTGGCTTGGAGGGAAGGAATCTCACAGGTGTCCAGCTATAAAACTGCATACACACACACACACAAACATGGTCCCCCCATTGTGTGTGTGTCCCCCGCCCCGTCCCCCCCCACAAATTATTGTCTTAATGGTGGGACTCACTAGAATCCCTTTATACTTCTGCAAATGGAAACTGCTGGTGCTCGTGGCACAGGTTTACTACGGGAGCTACCTGCTGGCAGTGCCTGCCTAGGAACCTGAAACAGTCCTGGCACAGTTTATCAGTATGTCACCACTGAAAGGACAGGGAAGGGAAACACTTCTCCTATGCAGAAAGCAGAGAGCTTTCCAGCACAGCCCCCTGCCTGTTTTCAGGACTGCATATATTTTCACCAATGTTACTGAAGAGCTTTGCACTAACTTCCCTGTACACAACTCTACCAATCCAGGACATTTGCATTGAAAACATCCTGCTTGAAAATATGTGTGATTGGGGTGCTAATGAAGTGCTCTCTTGAGGTGCAACCTTATTTATGGAGAACAAAAATCCATTAAAAATGACTTAACTTTCACAAGAACCTGCATGACCTCCATAGTAATTCCAGATTAACAGAGCAATTTAAGAAAATGTTATTTGCAGGACATGACTGCCTCAGCAGGACACAGCAGCATCAATACTAAACTACAGCAAGGGCTCAGTTTTGTAATGAACCCAGGTTCAGCATGGGGATGGATGAGGAGCCAACCGAGAGCTTAAGGATCAGGATTAAAGGGCAGGCAGGGACAGGAGACATTATAGTGGGGGTCTGCTACAGGCCACCCCATCAGGAAGACCAAGCAGATGAAGCCCTCTGTAGACAGACAGGAGCAGCCTCATGTTCGTAAGTCCTGGTCCTCATGGGGGACTTCAACTACCCTCATTTCTGTTGGAGGGACAACACTGCAGAGCCCAAGCAGTCCAGGAGGTTTCTGGAATGCATTGATGGATCGCCAACAAGGAGAGGTGCTATGCTGGACCTCGTTCTCACTAACAGGGAGGGGCTGGTGGGGAGTGTGAAGCTCAAGGGAATCTTAGGACGCGGTGACCATGAAATGGTGGATTTCAAGATCCTTAGGGAAGCAAGGAGGGTGCGCAGCAAACCCACTACCCTGGACTTCAGGAGTGCAGACTTTGGCCTCTTCAGGAATCTCCTTGGCAGAGTAGCATGGGATAAAACCCTGGAGGGGAGAAGGGCCCCAGAAAGCTGGTTGATATTCAAGGAGCAGTGCCCCCAGCAAAGAGGAAGTCAGGTAAGAACACCAGGAGGACTGCAAGGATGAACAAGGAGCTCCTGGACAAGCTCAAGCACAAAAAGGAAGCCTACAGAGGGTGGAAGCAACGACAGATGGCCTGGGAGGAATACAGAGAAACTCTCCAAGCAGACAGGGATCAGGTTAGGAAGGCCAAAACCCTGATAAAATGAAATCTGGCCAGAAACAAGGGCAACAAGAAAAACTTCTGTCAGTGAAAAAAGGAAGACTAGGGAAAAAGTGAGCCCTTTCTGGAAGTAAAAGGGAGACTTGGTCACCTGGGAATTTTTGCCTCAGTCTTCACTGGCAAAGGCTCCAGCCACACCACCCAAGACACAGAAGGCAAAGCAGGGACTAGGAGAATGAAGAATCACCTACTGTAGGAAATCAGTTTCAAAATCATCTAAGGAACCTGAAGGTAAACAAGTCCATAGGATTTGATGAGATGCATCAGCGGGTGCTGAGGGAACTGGCAGATTAAGATATCCATCATATTTGAGAAGTTGTAGCAGTCTAGTGAAGTTCCTGTTGACTGGAAAAGTGGAAACATAACCCCCATTTTTAAAAAGGAAAAAAAAGACATCTGGGGAACTACAGTGTGTGCTCACGGTCCAGAAAGCCAACGGTGTGCTGGGCTGCACCCAGAGCAGTGTGGGCAGCAGGGCGAGGAGGGGATTCTCCCCCTCTGCTCCGCTCTCGTGAGACCCCCCTGCAGGGCTGTGTCCAGCTCTGGGGGCACCAACAGCAGAAACACACGGACCTGCTCGAGTGGGGCCAGAGGAGGCCACGAGGATGCTCAGGGGCTGGAGCACCCCCCTGTGAGGACAGGCTGAGAGAGTTGGGGGGTTCAGCTGGAGAAGAGAAGGCTCCGGGGAGACCTTAGAGCGGCCTCCCAGGGCTGAAAGGGGCTGCAGGAAAGCTGGGGAGGGACTCTTGATCAGGGATGTGGGGACAGGATGAGGGGTAATGGCTTTAAACTGTCAGAGGGCAGATTTAGAGAGAAGGAATAAATTCTTCCCTGTGAGGGTGGTGAGGCCCTGGCACAGGTTTCCCAGAGAAGCTGTGGCTGCCCCCTCCCTGGCAGGGTTCAAGGCCAGGTTGGACGGGGCTGTGAGCAACCTGGGCTGGTGGAAGGTGTCCCTGCCCATGGGAGGGGGGTTGGACTAGATGATACCAAAACAATTCCATGGTATCTGGCTGAATCTTTCTCTTCTAGTCCTGATGACCAGTATTGGCTAAGTCAGTGCAGTTCAAAGAGTAGCAGTAATGATGATTTTAAAAATATGTCCTAGCAAGATTATTTACCAATTTACTGGACCATAATTTTCCAATCTCCATATTGTATGTGGGAAGTAATGTGAACTTTTTGAGTATACAATGGTCAAACTGAATTCCTGGCTAAAGAGTGCTGAGCCAGTTACAGTACAAGCCTCCAGATCTTCAAATGTTGATATGTGAATATTCTTCATGATTTATTTTAAAACAGAAGCTTTTCCTATGTGTGGTGTAATGAAACAACTTGAATGTTAGCAGTAGGTGCCCTGTATTTAAAATATCATTGTGATTCCTCTACTGTAATGCTGCACAGACGTAAACCCAGAAAGGAAATACCCATAAAAGTCATTTCACTTTCCTTTACAAAAAGAAAGAATTTTTATGGGTCATTTTGTAGACGGCAATAATTTCATGAAAAGAAGAAAAATCTTGGTTTAATCTAAATTTCACAAAATGTTTTTCCACATGTGTGGAACGTGTTAGCCAGCTGCTTTGACCAAATATGCTATAGTCTTTTTTTTTAAATTATTATCCTCAGTTCATTTTAGCATCTCAGTAAACAAATGTAAATTCAAGTCAGCAATTAAAAAAAGAACTGTTGTCATAATATGACACCTCCATTAATAGACAGCAAAATGCTGTTAAAATCCTGGCTAAACTTTAGCTATCCCCCAAGATCAAAAAATGTCCAGTGTAGCTTCAGACATGTGTAACACTAGATAGCACTTTTCACACCTATCGTTTTCAATGTATGTATTTTTTTAAGTCTACTTATTACTGAACAGTTCATTTCCATAAGTGCTTAATTTATAACCCTCATCAGCAGGCTTAACAAACCTAACTCAAGACCCCATTAAACCCCCATTTCATGTTCCTCAGGTTTACTCAGTAAACCTCTGTGGCCACAATTTGTTTTCATCTCTTAATCAGTTGTTAAAAATTCAAGAGTAATTCCATTTGTGCTGCACTATGGAGTTGTAAACATTTATGGAGATGTTAACAACTGGCCATCAAGAACATTAACATGCAGATTTTTACCTCTCACACCATTTCCCCACTGTTGAGGCATCTCTGACAACCCCCAGGCAGAGCACAGGCAAGAGGAGGAGTGGAGATGGTGAATGGTTTGTTGGTAGCAGAATGAAAACCAAGTTTGAAACAAAACCACCTTTTTGGCAAAGTAGCAAATTTGCTTTCTTTCGCTGACAAGGGCATGAGGCTCCTGGGAAGGGAGGGAATAACATGCTTGTCCCGACTGGAGCAGCCCCTTCCCAGCCACTGCCTCCTGCTGAAGGCAGGGATGGTGGCAAGGAGGGATGGTGACAGTCCTGCCCCTGGGCTGTCCCCATGGCACCACGGGGTCCCCTGAGTTCCTGTGGTCCCTTGACAGCCCACATTTCCCAGCTGCATGACCAGAGGAGCTGCAGCTGGGGCAAAAAGCCGTTAAAAGCTGTTCTGGAGGGAAACAGTCTGCAGTGGCCATGTACTGTCACATGGGAGAGCAGCAAGGCCCTGCATCAATCCATCCCACTGCCTGACCACTATACCCGCCTGGAAAGCAGCCCCCAGGGAGGCAAATATCCTTTACATTCACATATTTAACTTACTGCGTCGGAAGTGTAGACGTGCCATGGGGGTGGGGGTGGCTGCACAGCAATGGCAGGGGAGTGACGTGGCCATACCCCCATCCCAGGGGCCGCTGGTACCCCAGAGCTCTTGGACACACGCAGCCAAAGCAGCCCAGGCTGTGGGAGCCTGGCAAGACCCCACATCACACTGCTACCAGGTTTAGCAAGAACCTTAAAAACTACTTCACCCTCTCATGGAGCAGCCCAGTGTGAAGGGGATGGCGCAGACACTCAAGTCTACAGGCACGAAGCCTTGGTGACCAATTCTGCTGCAGTGGCTTTGGGCCTACACAACAAAATGAGGATTTGCCTGTCCATCTGGCATCGTATTGCTACAGCTCTTCACAACTTGCTTTTCTCTGGTTTTCTGCTAACAGGAAGGAGAAGCTGTCGCCACCTGAGAGCATCAGGCAACATGCTTTAGGAGAAGCTGCTTAGAACAACTACCAGGGATTTCAGGCTATATTTTAGTGGTTTCTCAGATTTCAGCTAGTCTGAGACATTAAAGGTCCCCCCACAAGAAACATGTCAAATTAACCTGTGGCAAACAGGCCCTTCTGCACGGACCAGACATACCTGCATCATACAGCTATGAGGGGGTATCTGCTAGTCTGTTCTCACCAAGACAGCCAGCTATTCCTAGCCAAAATGAGCTCCTCCCTGTGTCAGGTTTCAAAGCAGAGGAGGGCAGCTCACAGAGGGGTTTCATTTCTGAAGACTTTTTTAAACTGCTTGTCTGAATCCAGTGAGGAAGAGGAAGGAATATTCATTTTCCTTCAGGCTTTTTTTCCTGCCCAACTCAAAGTGATCAAAGCTGCAAATCTCTGCCTCTAATGAGAGAAGAACAGGGAAATTAAGCCAGCTGTCCTATTTTAGTGCTGTTGGCCTCAGGTTTCTTGGGCTCAGTCATCTCTTTACAATAATAATTACAATAACAAATAATGTTGTGTTACTCAGAAATGTTCCAAAGATTCCCTTTTAGTTCTTATAGGGTGTGAAGCACTGAAACTTTGATAATCACTATGCAAGAGAGATGTTTTTTTGTCTTCAGCAAGCTTAATCCTCTCTTATTCTGAGCCCTTATTAGACAGAATATATCAAGGACTTTTAAAGCCTTGGGCAACTCTTCAAAATTACTTCATCAGTTTAACTTCTGGGAAGTCTAAGCAATACATCAGCAGGCACCGGGAGCTGGAAGGTATCTGGTGATCCTTGCAGATAAAAGTCACCCAGAAGCATAACAGTTTAAAACTTATTTTTAAACAAGATTTTAAAAATCTTGCTACTTGGTTAAGCATTGCACAACTTAAAGCAGGGGCCTTTGTGAAGCTTTAGCAGGATATAAACATTTATTCCATGCATAAGGGAACAGTCACTATCAAAAATACTGCCTTTGTATGCAATTAAATGACCCTTCTGCTCTTGCATTACCTGACAAATTGCATAGCAACCACAAGGTTGACTCATGATTTATAATGTTATATATATATATACACACACACATATACATTTGTTAGATTATTTAAATGTCAAAATGAATCTGCACTAAGCACTCTTAGCATTACCCTCAGCCAAATGGTTCTTATACACAGTAGTTTGGTGAGGAGATCGTACAGCTAGAAAGCAACCCCATAACCCAACTGATGTGTTCTCAAACTGTGTTTTTAAAAATTAAAGAACCTGACAGTAAGTTGCTTTCTCTCTGCAGGCTCTTTAGACCTTCCTATGCAATTAAAAACATAGTTATAGCCTGCTATGAAAAATACAGATTGGTATAAAAAATCCTGTTGAAAGGCTAGTGCCCCTGATTAAACTCTACAGCGTTTTTAAAGGGTAAGACCTATCTTCAGCTCCTCTCAAGCTCACCAGCTTCAACGAGAAGTTTGCAGCAACATTAATCAGCATGAAATAATGAGGCTGTGAGAGGCAGCGTGTGATTTCTTTATTTCATCTTAATTATAATTTAAAATTTTAATGTCAGGATTTGACACGTGTTTGAGCAAGAAGAATTATTGCCTCAACAGCAGTTAAGGTTAGGCAAAGAAATGTGCTCAATCCCAAAGAAAAGCAATGAATTTGTCCTGTAACAGCAATGCAATTCAAAATGTTCTTCCAGCTGCTGTTGACAGCAAATGGGCTGGTTCAGAAGCCCAACGCTCCTCCCAAAACATGTGTCTCTGGTCTCCAGCCACAAGTAGACCCTACCACAGGGCCAATCTTAGCAATTTTAGCTTTTGGGAAAGGAGCATCCAACCCCACCGAAAGGGAATACACTCCTATAACACAAGCAGATACAACAGGTTTTGTTGCATGGACCTGCTCCTGCAGCAGGTTCCAGTATTGGTCTTGCTATCTAGTAAGGAAGAGGCAGGGAAGGCGCTCCCAGACCTGGCACTGGGATTTTCTCTCTGATTCCTGGTCTTGCTCAGCTAAGGAGTGAGGCCATACAGAGGTCTTATCCCTAAAGCATTAGACTGGAGCTGTCTCACCCACAGTGGGAGAGCACGGCAGCATGTGGCCCAGCCTGGGCAGCGAGGACATCACAGGCTTGTGGTTTGGGTTGCTCTCAGGACTTGGGCTCTTGTCCCCGGGACTGCACGAGGTCATTATACATGTGTGAAGCTGTGTTCCCTGAAACATGGGATACTCTGAGAGCGTGACCTAAGGCCAGAAACAGTGTCACACTGTCTCCCTTTCTGATCTGCAGCACATCACACTCCCTAAGCAATGTATACTGTCTTACAAAACCTCTTATTTTGACTGTAAAGATTCCAGGCCAGAATTACAAGAAGACCACACCCACTCGCTTGGCAGCCTTCACAACAATACATAATTCCTAAAACACAGGGGTCAGATTATATAGGACATTTTAGGCTGTTGGGAGGAAGAACCAAGCAGTATTGATCCAAGAGATTTAAAAGAATTACTAGAAATTAAAATGAAGACCGGAATGAGTTGCTATCTAGGTAAACGGTTTACTTGAGAACATCATCACAGCTTTCTAAAGGGAAAAGTATGTCTTACAAGTTGACATTATTAGAGACATGACAGAGGCTATCACCAGAGGAGAAGCCCCCCAAAAACCAACTGTGAAGTACTAAAAGAGAGAAAACAGTCATAATATGGCAAGTCTCTTTGTGCAGCAGAAGAGATTTCTATTCCTTTGGCAGCAGATCTGTTTGCCTCTTTGAAATGTTTTATAGGCAGGGTGTTGGATAATATAGGCTGGAGTGGAGCAGCATTATTCCCTGGTAGCACTAAATGAGCAGCTGCCACAGTAGATAGGCATTACTCTGTATACTTAACCAGGGCTAATAAATGGGATTTTTAAGAAAAAAACCTTCTCATAGTGAGTTCTTGAAAGAATGAATATGAGCAGGAAAACACCCTGTTAACTCAATTAGTTGTAACTGTGTACGGAATTGCACTGCATTTATATCACTAACACAAGAAGAACAGCCTTTGATGGAAACAGGGTTTATATCACAGCAGCTGGTATGATGCCAGGCAGGGAGAACTAAAGCTAATGCATGCAGCAGGATACCTGTCTGCCAGAAACTAGGAGCAGAACTTCAAATTGTTTCTGTAAGACCAGCAGAACCACAAATAAGCTCATTGTCTGGCTCAGCAATAACCCAAAACATGCTGTTGGCAGTGCCACCAACATTGCCACGAGGCTGCAATAGTAAGGTTTCAAACCATTTGACATGTATCATGTACTTTCTTATTTTTTGCTTATAGTTACGTTAAGGAGCTAATCTACGCTATTTGCATTGAACTCTGTTAAGAAATGGCAGATTTGTAGCTGTCATTTCACAAGGCAAATCAAAGTCCAGGGCTGCAAAGATCTGGCACTCAAGGGAGAGGACAAGCCCAGATTATTCTAACATGGCCAGTTGTCCCCAGGCTGGTGTCACTTCTGCCTTCAGCATCACCAATGAGCCACAGCAGGAACATGGACCTCTATCAGGTCAGACTTTCAGCGCAAGGGATGTGCACCTGCTTCAGGCTGTAAGTGGATATGGGAAATATCGACATGAGGTTGAAAAAACAGAATTAGACTGAAGTGAATGTTATAATGAGTAATTTGAGTGTCTCATTGAATCAACGAATAGTTGGGGTTGGAAGGGACCTCTGGAGCCAAAGTGCTTAATGGAGATTAACTGGCATAGGTGTATTTGTTTTCCATACAGCACAATCTCCCCTAACAGTTTAACTTCAATGTACAGTGAGTAGATGGGTTTGTTTTCCAAAGACAAATATTTCTCCTGTGAACTTCACATTCAGAATCGAAACAGCCCAGACTACAAAGCCTATGTGTCAGTCCAAATTCGGCTGCAGCCCCCCTGCCTGTGTATTTAAGAGCCTGAAGCCAGCTGGCAGCAAACCCTGAGCGCGGGGACTGAGGAGAGCCTCATTACCCCACTCACCCCACTGCCGCGGGGGGCTCACCCTAACGGCACCGCTTTGCAGGAACGTGCTGCGTGTACGGCTCTACCTCAGGGACAGCCCCAGACCCGCTACGGATAAACCATAGAGAAACATCTGTGAAAAGTTTGTAAAGGACAGATCACATCTGTAAATGTGACTGCACATTTCTGGGCCTACAGACATCTATTTTTAAAAGCTTTTCTCAGTACCTTGCTTCTGAAAAACATTATCTCGTGACCACAAAAGATTCTGCCATTCCGATCCTTTGTGCTTTAAACAACTACTCTTCAAGGTTGTCTTCCAGCACCCCTTAACTGAGACACTTGAAAATTAAACAGCCAGCTTTGCGCAGCCAGATATAGGAAATGTGACTAACAATAAAAGTGATGGTGCACAAGGTCCAGTGTTTAAAACCACAGCAGAGAAAATGTTGTGTATTGGTACAAGAGCAGGTCCAACGCTAGATTAGGGAGTTTCGCAGGCTATACTGAGCCCTCACTATTTCAGAATGCCTTTTGAAATAGGCCAACACAACGGAATAACCATCTGCTGGTTTGTGCCTTCTTCTCATTGTTGTTATGTTCAATGAATAAATGCAGCTTCCTACTGTATAATTTGGGGGGAATTTCAAAAAGTTTAGCAAATTGTCCTGCAGATTTCATTGAACTGAGACAAGAAAACAGTTCAAATGTTCTGTTGACACCACTAGAAAACATTTCTTAAGCATAATGCACTTCAACTGTTCTATTTTCTGTACAATAGTGATTGATGTTACTGTTTTGACAGGACCAAACTGGCTTGCTTCTCCCCCCTTCCCCAGGCAAGTGCCGAGGCCCTGCCCAGGTCTGGGCAAGCAGGTACCTCAGGCCCCGTGGTGAATCCCACACAGCCCACACTTTTGTGTCATCCATGCTTTCAGATTTGGAGAGGTCTGGGAAGAGTAGTGAAGGATTACTTCTGATTAACCTAAGGTCTAAATCTGGTGTAAAACAACTGTTATTCTGCAAGGGAAGTGGTTTAAATGAACCCTCAACATCAATTCCAGCAGGCTAAACTCATACACAAACACTCTTACTTTTCAAGGTGCCCACTGTTAGATACTCCATTGCCCTTGGCCCTCTGGATTTCAACCTTCCCCACCCTGAATTATACCAAACACCATTCTAGCTCCACAAGAGCTCCAAACACAAGGCAGCAATAAAAAGAAAATGTCAAATATCTAAGACTGTGATAAAGATGTAGCTGGAAATCTTTCTTGAAATACTTTCAACAGAAGTGATTTGTACAAACCCACTGAAATCACATGATACTTTAATGTATTTTCAAACCGTTTAAATTGAATTTCCATCATATTGATTGCAACAAGCATATTAAATATCTTAAGGATTTTAATGCTTATTTTCCCTGTTAAATCCACTCTTTGTGTGCTCAGAAGCATATAATAAGCACTGTTTTAATGATCTAATCCCCAAGAGATGCATTTCATCTTTCTTTCTTTTTTTTTTTACTAAGGCTGTATTTCAAAGTGAGCAATATTCCCTTGTTACCTAAAAACCTAGATGTAATTCTTGGGAGCAGGGAGTGATTCATATTTGTACAGCCTCCTCTCATTTTTTAGGTAAGAGCCATACAGCAGTTGGGCTGCCGGGGCCCAGGATCCATGCTGGGATGTGAGATAGCAGTGTGGAGGGGCCATGGCCACCATCTGGACACCAGCCACCTCTCAGATTTGGGAGGTGTAAGGTGTGCGGCAGGGAAGGAGGGTGGTACACATGGCCTGGGGGACCTCTCCCCAGCAGATGTGAACAGGTGTAGCTGCAGAGAGGGTGGTGCTTGGCATCACATGAAAAATTGAGAAAGCATGTCCAAAAGCTATGAGGTTTAGCTACTTCCAGTGCAGTACACCCCACAGAATAATCCTTGTGTTTTATGCCCTTTGATCCTGTTATGACTCTCCTGTTATTTTAAAGTCATTACCCACGAGATATAAGGTCACTCGTTTAAATATGAAATTACTAGCTCCCTTATAGCAGAAACTTATGGAAATCGAGGCTTGCAGGGCTGATTGAATTTGAGCTATTAAAACGATTACAGATTTACCGATGATAGACTAGCAACAAATGAGGTGCCCGCATTAAATTCAAATGAGACTTACTTTTAAAGGATGTGAGTTAATGACCTTTGTATTTAATCGTATTTTTTTAACTTTTTTTTTTTTTTTTTTAGATTTGACTGTTGGGTTAAGCTCTAGCAGTGAGATGCCTGCAAATGAATTAGTAGGTTACTACGTGACAAATTACTTACGCTGACTCCATTTTGCATTTGATAGAGAAGACTTCAAGATATGCTGGAAATTAACCACTGAACTTCCCTCCCCATATCCTCGGTAGTGTAACTGCACTTAAAAATATTAAAGGAAATTACTGACAGGTGGATATCTAACTTGATGGGAAACAACTTCTGGACAGAATCACCTACAGACATTAGTGAGCAAAGAGTGTGAGAATAGAGCCAAACAATCTGGCTGCTTCCCCAGCCAGCTGCACGCTGAGACCCCACACATTCAGAACTGTGGTTTTGCCCCAATCACCATATTACAGATGTGCGAAAACTACAGCCAAGGCAAAAGCTTCAGAAAGAGATACAAGAACATGTTAAACAGGAAACTCTTTGTCTTTCCATGGAGTTTACCATTTCATGGGATAAGAAAATCTGTGCTGCAGAGACCCTGGGAGCTGTATAGACACAAGTTTTAACACAATAGATGGATGTAAAATCAGCCCAAATTGGGCATGAACTAGAATAATCACAGCTTCCTTGTTTTCAAAACTAGAAGTTGAGTTCTGGGACAAGGAAGGACTTAGCTTGGTGTCTGCCTAAGTGACACAGTTCACATGAAAAAAGAGATGCCTGTAATTAGCATTAACAAGTAACTTCTGCATGTGGAAGGACGGGTGTAAAAATAGGAAAGTATAGAAATATTTTGGCACACATGCTATTTTGTGAAGCTGTTCTGGTGATTTAGCCTTTCATTTTTCTGTACTTCGCATACATGAATGTTGATGAAACAGTTCTTTCCCAGGAAAGGTTAAATAATAGATTTAGATAAGAAGAAACTAGAAATCCTGTCATTTAATTTAAAATTACATGAAAATTGAGACTGGCCTAATTTATGTGTGGAAAAGCCTTGCCTCTTTTACAAAATTGCCTTCCCTTGAGAAGGAGCAGAGCGGGCACCTCACAGCACCGGGAGCTCACACTGCCAACAGCAGCAGGGAAAGCTCAGTGCCCACGCGTACCCTTGCATCCAAACTGTCCACCAGCAGTCTCAGCTCTGGGAATCTTGGATGTTAACTCCCACTGTGAGATAAACTCTCCTCGTACTGAAGCCAGGACAGTGAGGGCAGCTGCCTTGTCTTGGTGCCTGCCTGCATTTTGCCAGATGAGGTCAGCAGCACCCAGCTACGCTGTAGTTTCCGACCAGCATCCATGAGTAAGGATGCAATTGCATCTACACAAACGTAAACTCCTTTTTGCCAGTTCATCTTATATGTTTTAGACCATTGTTATATTACCCAGACTTACCAATATCAGGTCTGCAGGAAGCACAGTTTTTGCATCTAGCTTCTGGCATGGACCATGTGAGGGGGCAATAATTCTCATGCACTTAAACACCCTATAAAAAAAAAGCTTAATTTTATTCACAATTTCTTTTTGTGATTTTGATCCTGTCAGTGTCGGTTTACTACCCTATATAAACCTGGAACTGTTGGTGAGAGGAAGTGCAGGGGTGTCAGACAGGCGAAGCAGGTTAGAGCTGCTGTAATTATTTCCGATGTGTTTACATTTCAACAGCTGAGTGCGCTTAAAGAGCTGCTTGTGTTGGGCCTTACAAATCTGATTATTTTACACCATAAGGCATACTCTTAAAAGCCTTTCCCATTTACCACCTACTGTTCCTCCTGTTAGCAAATCTTCTTGCACTTTTTGTCACTTGACCTGAAATGCACTCACTCAATATGCTTATTTCCACAATTTTAAGATAACAGTTCTCTTCTAAAAATATTTTCCCTAAAACAAACCCTTTAAGGCCACTGCAACTAAATTTAAGTATCGTTGTTGCATCTCTGAACTGCACACCTGGAGAAACTGTCCTGCCTTGACCTGCTGATCTCATTCCTCTAGAGACTTCTCTTTTCGTTGCCCTTTGCACCAGAAGTGCTGGGTTTTCCCGGGAGGTACAACTGCTCCCTGCAAGGCCACCAGTGACACAGGCAAAACAGTGTGACACAGCTTCAGGAGAGCCCTGCCCAATAAATTGTTTGATTCCTTAGCTCCGTCCCTTTTTGTGCATACAGGCTCACACACATCTACTGAGCATCCTGAATTAGCCACTGAAGTGACTGAAGTTTCCTTTAATGCTGGTGTAACTACGGTTTGGCTGTGCAAATCATTCATGTTTGGATTGCTACCAGGGAAGAATAAAAACAAGGATTTCAGCTTGATTTCAGCTTCTGTAGAGCTAAAATGACTCATTAAGTCTGGAGGGAAAAGTCACTTTCAATCACTTAAGAGTGTCTGGAAGTGTTACCCAACTGCTGGAAGAGCAGGACAAGCCCAAGGTGCTCTTGCAGCCCTGCGGTCAGAGGCAGGTCTGCCCCTCCATCTCTGACACCTTGAGCAAGTGCCCAGACCAGAGGAGTTTGCAGATTCCTCCCTAGACCAACTATTTCAGTAGCTGGCAGGTACCACTGAGACGCCCACACTGGTGATTTACACTGAAAAGCATTAATATGTCTTTTAAATGATAGAGATTATGCTATAAAATGCAGATTATAGATCCCCATGCTGTTGATGAAATTAAACGCTGCCTCATCCTAAGCAAACAACTGCTTCAAGAATTGTCTGTTGAGTTCATTTTCAGGCGTCTTCACTGCCCTTTGCATTCAGATAGATGTATACAAATACATACATATGTGCACAGACAAACATTTACAAGAGACGGTATTTTTTTTTCTTTTTCCGCCTATATGGTCCATGAGAAGTTGATGAAAAGAACAGGGACTGAGAATTACGTGCCACAAAAGGACACCTCATCTCAGACTGAGACCACTCAAACACAGTCCCGATGTCTGTCTTCTCCAACGGCAGATTTAATTTCCCACTGGCAAGCCAAACCCACCCAAACCAAATGTCCATACGCCAACTCCTGAGCCCAACACCAGCATTCGAAGGGCGGGCTGGAGTTCTCCGAGTCCCCACACATGCCAGCACGGCCGTTGCCTCAGGCTGCACAGGAGCCGTGTGCTGCCCTTGCAGCTCAGACCACCTCTGCACATGCTTAAAGATGCTTGAGGTGTCAGCTTTTACGAGAGGCTGCACACATGAAAGGCACAAGAGTGACTGGGAAGACTGGGTGACATCTGTCATGAGAATTCAGGCTCCAAACACCTTTGAATGCTATTCAAAATGTTGACTAAAATCTTGCCTGTTGGGCATCATCTCAGAGCTGAGATTTACATCTCAGAGAAACAAACCCCTCCCAAGCAACAAACCTTCCCAGCCTTCCTGCTTGCCTGGCATTACCAAGTGCACCTGACTGGTGCCACAGACACTTGAGAGGAACAAAGTGAATTACTCCACTCCCCCATACTGTTCATCACACTAATTTCCACCCTCCACTGACCTGCACATCATGCCCCATGCTGCCAAATCTTTTATCTCACTCTGAAACACAAATTTTTAGTAATTAGGCCAAAGCGCCTCACTGTTCCCTGAAACTGCACTCCTGCTTATGCCCCTGCCAATAATAAAAACTATTTTTGCAGTACGTTTTTTTCCACTGAACAAAGCCATAGATTTAACCTTGTTAGAGGCAACTATCTGCTTTTGAAGGATACTGGTTTGTGCTGTTCAGGCCAAATGGCATGGGACGTATTAACAATATTATCACCAAGCGCAGGATGCCAAACTGCTGCTTCCACTGGGAGGCACAACCTCAAGAATTTTCTTTTGAATCATCAGCTGAAGAATTAAACACCAAAACACACACTGGGCTTTTGAAACATCAGTGGAAAACTAGAATATGTGGTTTGCAGGTTGTGGATTACCACTGGAACAGTAAAATAGGAAAGGGTTTGGCAGTTATGATTTGCTCCTTATGTGCTGACAATATGGCTGGCACTGTAAGAGAGAGAAGAGGGCACTCTGCTTCCCCACATTTACAAAATAAAGAGTGCCAAAAAAAAATAATCAGGGAAGACACCCACACAGTAGGAGATCTCAGAGCTACATGTAAATGCCTTTCCTTGTAAACCTCAAAAGTAATGACATGATGTATGCAGATTAGTACTTGTGAGTCTCAGAATAAATGGCTTTTCAGAAGCGGTTTGACTAATGAGCAAGTGAAACTCTCTGGCAAAAGGAGTTAATGCCTAAAAAGCAATACTTTAATGCTTTTTAAAGCATATTAAAAGTATTTATTTATTTCTTTGTAAAGCGTTTGGCATTTCTGGTGTCTGCAGTTAATAGCAGAGGCTGATCCGAACCTGCTCACAGCTGGCTGGAAGGTGCAGTGGGTGCCCTCCACGCTGGCTGGATGCAGGCAGATGACGATGAGGGAGCACAGCACAGGGTCCATATGGTGCCACGGTGCAAACCTGGCAGAAGAAGGAGGATTAAAGACTCCAGCAGCCCATGGGCAGCCTCTGGGGCTGCTGCAGCTGTAGGCAGGGGCCTGGGGTTACGCCTGCCCTGGGGACAGGAGGGTCAGAGCTTGTCTGGTGGCTGTGCTGCACAGCATCTTCACAAATGAGAGTTAATAAAGCCCTGTTTAAGTATCTAATTTATGAGACTGCATCATTTGTAAAGCTTAAGGGGGTTGTAAACAAGGAATGTGCTTGCACCATATGGTGGTGGAAGTGGTTGTAGTCTTTCTCTTCAAACCTGCAGCTGGATATAGATGGAGCGTCACGGTCTCATAGTTCAGTTTGGTTCCTTGCATTTCTCATTTTAAAATCGTGGGGTTTTTCTCCAGTCTTCCCTGCATACAGTGAGGTTAATAGCATGAGAGGCTTTTCTGCTAATCTTAATTGTCTCCTCTTAGAACAGAGATAGAACAAGTTCTGCTCATTTATAGATGGGCTAGGGTTTTTTTTTTTTTTATTATTAGCCTGTTTTTTTGGAGAGGGCACAGTGGAAGAGGATTTTGAAACAAGTGGAGTCTGATTTAGCCTAACGTAAAGGATCCAGTTTCAGCCCCACACATAGGCATTTCCCCAGAGCGAACAGCAGAGCAGGTGCTGGCTTGGAGCATTTACTTCACCTTCGCACCAACAGAAACCTACACAGAAACCCCAGTGGTTCCCACTTTGCATTCTGCATGTGTCTGGATACCTCATGGTTATGTTCCCTGCACCAAAGCAACAGAAAATATTAAATCATGAGAGGTCAGAGGCTGTCACCGTGGCTAGGGTATCCTGCTGAGGTGTTAGAAATCCACGAAGCAGTTACCCTGGTGCCAGGGGTGCTAAGGATACAAGCAAAGCATCCCACTAGCAGCAGTTGGACTAGGCTGTGCCAACAACACCTTCAGAGGCTGCAAGATTTGGGGAAAAAGCTGAGCTAAGGTCTGCCAGGAAAACACAGGCAGCTTTCACCTGGGGCAAGGGAGCTTTGCAGCCTGCCCAACTCAGACAGTTTTACCAGTGCGAGTCAGCGCATGAGAGCGGCTCCATCAGGGGAGGGTGCTTCCCCCATCACTCACCTGCAGCCCCTGCAGCAATCTCCACCGTGCCCAGAGCAGCAGCAGGCAGTAGGTTACTAGGGGTTTATGGCAGGTGCCTTTTCCCATAACTCACAGTTGTTAAAAGCTCAGCTTGCTGTATAAATCCCTTCTCACAAAGTTTGGACATGGACCCAACTATCTCAGGAGCCCAAGGTGGGTAACTACTTAGGAAAACAAAATGTAGAGAGAAGAAGGTTTCAGCTAATGTTCTCCATCTTTCAGGATAGGCAAACCAACCTTGCATTCAAGCACTAAAACTCAGTGACATCAACTTCTCTCACTCCCACTGCATACTGCTTTTCCTCCTCCTACCACTTGGAGATGAAAGAGAAAAAGGCCAAGAAGATGGGGCAGGAGCATCAATTACTGGGAAGGAGTGAGAAGTAGAGCTTTTATCAGCTAAAGGAAAGCAATGGCAATTAGTCAGCAGCACACAGCAGGGCCACAGTGTCTTAACTGCAACCCCCGAGTGCACACGGCTATTTTAGGTAGAAGCTTTTAAAAGCTCATCTGTGAAGTCAACGAACTGTGGTTTGAGATGGCTCCCTCATGAGGCAGCGCCTGGATTCTTCAAATAAAAGATCAGTAGAATATTTTCTCTTTCACCACATGAAGTTATATCCCCTTCTATGTTTAACTCCTGAGTAGATCAATATTGTTTGCAGTCACAGCTGTGGAAAGCGTCACGCCACACCAAGCACAAAAGACCAGGAAGGATCCAAAAGACTCAGGCTCCCAGAGACAAACTTCTTTAAATAAAAATCCTTTGGCAGAAGACTGTTAAAATCAGAAACTGAAATGTCAATTTTATATCTTAAACCAGAAGATATATTATATCTTTCTAAAAGAAATCAATGTTGTACTACTGAAATCTGGTCAGCTAATGGCCCTGAAACATGTCTCTATTCCAGCTGCCCAATGCACCAACCTCCTGCTCCGTCTCCGCTGGTGGCTGTGAAGGCTGTAACCAGGAGGAGATGAATTCTCCTCCTGCTGTCACTACTACCTCTGCCAAGAAGGATGTCAAACATGAGGGGAACATGTATTTTCCCAGAGACATTGGACATACACTGCCAACTTACTTTTCATAAATCCCTAATGAATAATAAGAGAGAAGGACCTTCCAGCAGCACAGGCAGAGAGTGCGTAGTTTTAAACTACACTCAAGCAGGTGACTGTAGGTACTGGTTTTTCTCTAGATAAAGTAAACACCATATGGGCCTTATGTACACCATATGTACAAGGAGCATCATCTTGCAGCTAGAAGTCGGGCTGGTAGGAAATCTTTGGCCACAATAAATGGCAGTTTATCAAGCCCCAAACCCACTACTGATGAGCAGCCCTGATATCTGGGACATGGGGAGAGCTCTGCAATTCTCACTTGAACTCATGTTCATGCCAAGAGGGCTCAGAGGCTTTCACGTTTGTGAAAATCTGGGTTCAGAGTGTCTGAACTAAAATCAAGCAACTCCCTCAACCCAAAATCTTAAAAGTTTGCTTTAATCTGGACAAACCTACTTATCAATCAATGCTACCTGTAGCTATCAGCAACCAAAGTATGATATAACCAGTATGAAACCTGCTGTGAAAATGGATGGAAAATAAAATAGAAAAATAAAAACCAAACCCTGGGCTTCTAAATTATTTACAGAAATCTGCTTCTGTTTCGCTAAGCTGTGACACCCAGAGGAGAACGGGAGAAAGGACCATGAGAGCAAGGCTGATCTGTGTCTGCAGCACATGGACCACATGCTGAAGGATCGCTCCAAATCCATGTTGACTGCACAGTAATTATGGGAAGGCAGCATGCGCCCGCATTAATTGCGGCAGCCAGCCGGGCCAGAGTGATTCACTGCTCTTCATGGAGCCACCGCTGCTAGCAGGCCAGGCAAGCCTTGAGCCATCTACAAAATGAAGCTCTTGATATAGGCTGCTGCTTTCAAAGACATTTCAAAACAAAGTCCCCATAAAGGTAAATCTAATTTATTTTCCCCCCTGACATGGGCAAACCTTTTTCATTAAGACATGGGTGTTAATGCCATCTTGCAAACATGGCTTGGAATCCAAACAGGGCTCTCAATCATTTCAGAGAGCGTGGAGGAGATGGAACTATATTAAAAATATTTATTCTGTGTAGTAGCACAGAGGTCTCCTGCAGTCTAGCAGTTATGTGATACATCTTTGGTCCTGCTGTAGAAGCAAAAAGCAGAGGTTCTTAAAATAATCCTGTATTTCTAGGTAAGTGGCCACAGAACTAAATCAAACTAGAATTAAAAATGTGAAAGTAATAAGACAAGAATCATAATACACCATTCTTGATCTGCAGATTTAAGTTTAAAATTGTCTTTTGATTGATGGTATTATTTCACCTTTTGTATCTTTTTATCACAATCCAGTGATTAAAAGCCAGAGAGAGGCACTCTGCAGGCAGATGACCCTGACGTGACTGACCCCTGGCAGCAGCTGGGCCGCAGGAGCAGTGCCCAGGGAGCCGGGGAGCCAGGGAGCCCAGCACTCAGGGCGGGATGGGGGCTGCCCCCCGCCTGGCTCAGCCTCGGCCCTGCTTGGGGGCCACTGCGGGAGGGAGCATTTGGGGGGCAACACTCCACTTCTCAGGCTGTGCCGCAGCTTCAGCCATTTCAGAAGCACCACTGAACCCCAGTTTTAGGCAGAATAGTTTATTTCCATGGCTTTCTGCCAGCATGAGCCTCAGCCTGCAACAGAGCTACTTGCAGATCTCCCCAAGGACTCCCCGGTGAATGCATCCAGTACCTTAAAGAAAACTTACCCTCTGAACTAGTTGCTGAAGTTTCACTTGCTATTAAGATTTGTGCAGAAAGAGTTGAGGCCCTTGTGATTTCTATTCATGGCCTGTCTTAGAAGCAGCCAAATTAAAATCCTTATCATTAAGGAGCTGATAGCTCCCATAATTGCAAGCATCATTCTGTATTAGCTGGAGGGAGCAGCATGACTCACTGGCTAACAGAAGTAGATCTGTTCATAAAATAGGAAAACTTCTAACCAAAGAGAATTTCTTCAGCCATGAATTACTTCAGAGAAAGTACTAATTTCAAACAAATTACTTATATAATTTGTGCTGTCAATACAAGAACTTTCTTCTATGTTAAGAGTCTTTTTGCTGTGTACTGCTCTGAAACTACCTTCCTGCCTGACCTACAGTGCATCAACTCATGATTCAAAAGAAAAGCTTTCCCTGAAGGATGGATGAGTCACAGCTCTCTACTGTCCTTCAGGTTAAACCACATTTCCCTTTACTTTCCACAGAGTACATGTTTTAAGAGTTGATGACTTCAACCATTGATATGTTGATCCATTTGCCCAGAATAATCTTAAAACAAATATTAAAATATTCTCATTCAAGGCATCTGTCCCTTATGCGGCTATGTTTCTTTCTGAAAGAATGATCTGTCACTTGAGGGAGAAAATCCAGGAGGATACAGTGCTAGTGCAGGTTTAAACAGGATTTTTCAGGTCTTTTGAGGTCACAAAAATAAAATGGAAAGATAGAAGTAATTGCAGCATGCACTAAGAGGTTGGCTTCTCTCACAGAGCTCATTTCATGAAGACTCCAGTGCTAAAATGGGGTGGTTTTTCTCTAGGAAGAGACTGCAACATACAGCCAGCCAATTAATGTAAGTGGTGACAGGTCAGAGCCCCGCAGGAGAGCAACTAAGCCACTAGCAAGCCTGCTGCAGCTTCAGAAAGAGCTCCATTTAGTTACAGGCTTGGTCCAGTTTGGAGAATTTAGCTCAAGACTAAAATTAGTAAGTGGTCGGACTGGACAAGGTGACACTTCTAACCTCAGGACTGCCTAGACCAAGGTTTAATACCAATCTCAGATCTCTCATTTAAAAGATTTATTCTAATACCGGGGATTTTTAATGTATCTGCTAGCTGAAACACCCAGCATCCACCACCAGAATTTCAATGCCTTCTCTCACTTCCCATAGGGCTCCCTATTCAAGAAAGTTATTTTTAATGCTCTGGAGTCTTTACACTTCTTTCTCCTTAGCAGTATGTGAGTGTGCAGCAGTACATGGGGAGGGATGCAGCCCAAACACGAGTGAGAAGGAGAATTCCCCCAGGTTTGCAATGGGGCAGGAGCAGGACTGGGCCCTGGGTGAGGGATGGGGAGGGTGTCCAGGTGGCCCCATGGCCCCTCACCCACCCAGCCCCCAATGCTGGAAATCATGGAGAAAGATGACTGGAGCAGTTCTGGTGATGGTTTGGTCTTGGAAAACACCTAAGAAGGGAGAAGAGAAATGCAAACCCTGCTGATACAGCCAGGAGCACCCTGCGCCTGATGGTACGTGCAACAAGAGACAGCGAGCATCCCTCATTGCACCCCTCTTGCAATCGGCCATCTATCAGTGCTAGACTAAGTCACTCAAGTCGTTTAAAAGGCAAGCATCAGGTTTTTCTGTTACAATACAACAATTGCCTTTCAGTTGGAATTTAATACAAAATGGAGCAAAGACCTCATTGGATTGCTCTAGAGAACTGTTTTACTTGAGAAAGGGAAACTATAAACGGATTAGTAAAACTGTTCTTAACAGTGAGATGAGTTCTAGATCTGTTACAAGCCTGAAGAAGCCAGAAGTAAAAGCAGTCTGCATGAAACAAAAGAATTATACAAAGAGGAAAAAGCAGCTCTCGGGTACAGAACAAGTGAGAGCACTGAAGAACAAACAAGCAAAATCAAAGCCCTGGGTTGTTGCACACACAACCTGAAAGATACAGGGCACATTTTTCTGAACAATTTGCCCCATCAGACTGCTACTAACTGGACCCATGGGAAAGCCGGGCATTTCAGCTATGTCCAGCTGTGCGTCACAAGCACTCTGCTCCCTGTGTGTTTATTTAAATTATTATTTTTTCCTTTATATGAGTTTTTCACCTTTTCCAGGAGGGATGTGAGAGATCCTGCCTGCCCTCGTCCACAGCAGGAGCAGTAGCTTGGGTCTCTCATTCCTACTGCTGGTGCCATGCTGTCAGCAATGATGTTTCCTCAATAATTTTTCCTTGAAGAAGGAACAGCCTCATTAAAGACAGTTCTCATGCAGGATATAAAAGGGGCAAGTGGCTTGTGTGGCTTAGGCTCAGTGAGCCAGATGCTCACCATCAACCCTGAATGTCAGACTTACCCTAACACAATCAGAATTACTGGAGGACAAATGCCTAGGGAGTTCCTGAAGAACCACAGCTTGTGGAATGCTTTCATGGAAAACTCAGAGAAATCTGAAGAAAGAGAATAACTGAAAGGTTTGGTGATAAGGTACGAATTGAGCTGGGTGTCCTTGCTGACAGAGCTCAACTCCAGCAGCTACCACTGCAAATTCCCTTGTGTGACACTTTTATGGAACAGATGTGCCCAGTGAGTAAAGACTTAGTAAAGAATACCAACACAGCAGGAAAAAGATGCAGTTTGATATTTTAGGAATGGAAAGAGAAAAACATATGCTATTTTACACTATTATGTGCTCAGGCTCTGTAATTTCCATATAATATGCAGTTTACTTCCCACAACTTAAGAAAACGTCATTGTCATGAAATAATTTTGATTAATATTTGCAATAGTAGTAACAAAAGGCACAAGAAGACACTAAAATTAACCTTTTTTAGATTATTTTCATGCTGGTTTACTGTGTGTAGAAGTGTCTGATTAAGGCTACACTTTAAAAAACAAGAACCTAATGTAACAAACCACCTAGAGCTGTATGGTCTCAGGGATTGCATGTCAAGTCTTGTAGCTTTATATTGTATATTTTGCTTCCAAAGGCTACATGTGAGCTAAAAACTCCCTCCTGGTGTCACTTCATATCAAATTGCTTTTTAAAAATGTCCCTGCTCAAGGGGTGTACTAAAGATCTGCAAAGTCCCTGAGGAGGGGGTGGCCTGAGGAAAGAAGTGGAATGTTGTGGTAAGGCATTAGCTGTCTTTTTCTATCTGCTAAGCCACAGAAATGTGGTGTTCAGATCACAGCTAAACCTTGCAGGAGGTTAAAACCTTTGCGGGAACAAAAGCACAGACACCAATATGATGGTTGCTACTTGTTCAACTAAGTAGCTGTGCAATTGCCTTATATATGCTCCTTAAAGGGATCCACCTTAAGCATGGCTGTGTTCTGGTAACATTCTTTGACATGTTTGATTGGTTCCCTATTCCTCCCGTACATCGCGAGGTCTTCCGAGCGCCTCTCCCTACAGTGGAAGGCTTGTATGAAACCCAAACTTGCCACAGGAGAGTAGCAGTACAACAGCCACCCTTTGCGAAGTAACATCCAAACCAGAGACAAAACGCTTCAGGAAAGCAGACGGAATTGGCTCCCGATACGGAGTGCTCACTGATTGCATTTAATTAGTATTACCGCTGGAAAGGCAAGCTCCGTGCAGGAGGAGCCAAGTGTAAGGATGGACATAGATTTTGCATACATGCAAATTACTTCTCTCAAAATCAAAAGAGGCATCTCACTGCATGGCTCCCAGAACGTCAGTGAGCAGCAAAGATTTTCAAAACATAAAACCTGAGTAAGACACATATTTTGTGCCCACAGATGCACGTTAAGGACTAGATGTTACTCTGGATCTCCACCCTGTAACAGCGTGTACCCAGCAGTCACTCGGGGAGCGCAGGGGTCTCAACCCATTTCCCTGGGCCTCATTCCCTAAGCAGGTGCAGCAAGAGAGCCCTTGCAGGACGGCCAGGCTCCTGCCCCAGCCCTAGAGTGCAGCAGTCCCTTCTGCACAGGACTGCTTTTGCCCAAAGTCTTTATGTGACACTGCAGGGCTGTTGACAGTGTTTCCCTGGCACTGCTGGTTATTGCACGTTTTCAATGAGCTTCAAGTGCTCTGGATGTGAAGTCACCCCGTAACACCCAGTCCAGGATTGGCAACCCCAAGGCAGCCTGGAGCAACAGTGCAGGGCTGTGGCACCCCACAGCCTCTCTGCTGCAAATGTATCTGCTGCAAATGTTGAATGCAAGGAGGGTGCAAATCCAGCAAGGAGGATTTTCTTGGGGTTTTGTCTTTCTATTTGGGCTTCACAAACACAGAGGTTTAAATTTAGCCCTCCCACAGCCTGCAGTGGAGCTGCATAATTTATCATGCAATGTGGCGGTCAGGACATTTTTTTCCCCATCTGCTTTGGTGGAGATGTCGTTCCCTGCACTGTTAATGTGGAGTGGGGACCAGCTGCCTGTGCTGTCACACAGTGCTAGCACTGAAATACTTTGCCAAGTTTTAAACCAGAATTCAAAACAGCACACAAGAGCCTCTGGGCCCTCTGTGCTCTCCCCAATGCCACGGCAGCTGTGCCTGCTGTCAGGAGAGACCAGCTGGACCATGCTGGTGCTGGCCACCTTCCCCAGGCTCACCTGGACGGAGTACGGGGGTCTGCAGGCTAAGCTGAGCCTGGCTCTCCAGGACCCTGGAATGAGGGAAATCTCAGGAAGCATCAACATCTCTGCAATTTCCAGTGCTAGACACTAGCTCCTTACTCCCCTATCTCCTACTTCATCAGGACAAGGAATCACAGCCAGGCAGGAGCAGGAGTCTGTCCCAATGCACATGAACAGCTACCTGCAAAAGTACCAGGACTATTACATATACCCAAAATAATTCATTCTAATTCTGCTGACAAATTCTGTACAACCAAACATCAATTCTGAATTTACTGCACTGTTAATGAATGACCAAATACAGCAGTATTTCATCTCAGATGCAAAAATATACGGCTTTATAAAATGACTTGTGCTTCAAACTGTACACAGAGACCATCACAAAGCAGAAGTGCCAATGCTCTGTTCCAGCTTTGCAAACATCACAGTTACTGTCTAATTTTAAGATTCTTCCATACTGACTATTCAATGTCCCACCTTACTACCTCACTGAAAACGCAGTGGTCAGCTCTTGCAGCATAGCCCGTGCTGGCACTCCACCACTACTGCAAAGCACAGTTTAACCTTCTGCCTGTCTGCCCTGTGCATGCCAATGTGCTGCTGAAACAGTTTCTCCAGAGCCTGTTCACCCCCTGAGCCCAGGTCACCCACATTCCCCTTACGCACTTGCAGGCACACACTCCTGACACCTCCACAGCCAGAGGCTCCTCTAGGATGAGTGTTTGGGGCTCCAGTGAAGCTCAGCCCCAGGCTGGCTGCTGACTCCAGTCACAGCAACCCCTTTTCCCTATAAAGCATCACCACAGGGGGAAGTCTTGCAGCTCCTGCTAAGACACAGTAGGACAAGGAGACTTTCATGCTTCTTTTTACAGGGCTCTCTCATGGCTTATTCACACACATTCTTATTTATGATAATTTGGTCTCATCCAGGCTGATTACAACTCAGTGTATAAGACAGCCTCATTAAGATTTTACCTTAGGTTGGAAATTTGTATTCTCAGTATCCCCAGCAAAATTTGTAAGAAAACTGGAATCAGGCACAGACATGCCTGCAGATAAAAGGGCACATTCACTCCGTACAGCATCAGGCAGGTAATCACCACAAGACCAACATACGAAGTGAATTTTCTGTGCCCCACACTCAGGGGAATTACATGCCCAGTTCTTAGTGTTAAGGCTATACAAGCACCTCATCCCCTTTGAAAAACCCTGACTTCACTCTGATGCAAATAGAAGATTTAGCTGCTAGCAAAACCAAAACTGATTGTCTGAACGCCAAGGAGTGAGAAATGTTGAGATTCTGAGTAAGGCCAAGAGACTCTAACACTATGAATACTTGACTGCTGAGAGCTATTAGGGACACAGCAGAGGGAGCTGGTGAAATCCCACTGCTCAACAGGGTTTGTAGGGGGAGAAATGCACAGGCAAATATTGCAATAGAAAATAAGAGGCCAAACTGAAGCATGAAACCTTTTGACCAGGTTTACAAGGTAGAAGTTCAAGATTTCAGATTCTGAGAAATCCTTTGTAATTACTGTGACACTGATGAAATAACATAATAATTGGTTGCTAAACCAATACAGGAGTGTTCTTGCTCACAGGAAATGTTAGTCACCAGTTCAGTAGTTTGAAGAGTATTTGGAAGAATATTAATGAATTTCAGTCTTGCACAAATGAATTTCTCCCCCACAACTTCACGCTGAAAACTGCTTTATAGTTACCTCTCCACTGATGCAGCCTGAGACTTCAGAGACCCACACATCAGCCAGGCATCACCAGGTAATTAGATGACCCATCATTGCAGCAAACAGTCAAGAGAAAACAGTCACAAACTTAGGAATGTCTCTTCTGCAAATGCTGAGTAACAAACAACTGGTTTCACTGAAATCAGCACTGATTCACAAAATAACATGGAAACCGAAAAGAACGGGCTAATGATGATAATTGAAGCAGCTCCCTTTCATCAGAACCTCTGGGCATGTTCTGCATCACCACAAATGCTTGGCTTTCCCATTTAATTCACATCCAGATCTGGCAGTTGTACACATGCGGAGAGAAGCTTTGGGTTTTGTTTTTTTTTTTTTCCCCAATTTTATTAGGGAACAGAGATCATAATGAAAAATATTCAAAGAAGCACAGAGAAAACAACAACAACGTGCTATGAGACATTCTCCTTTTGAATTCATTTTTGTTTCATAAAGTGAAAATGCTGCTTACTCACTGAAAAAAAAAAAAAAAGAGAGAGAGAGAGAGAGATGTTTGTGTATCCAAACACATGGTGAGAAGTTCTCCAGAAAACACTTTCTGCAGTGACTATAGGGGACGAGACCAGGAACCGAGCACACGTGCTGCAGCCTGCAGCTGCTGCCAGGATGCCCGGTGTCACGCGGGAAACGGAACAGCAGACGGAGGTTTTGCAAGAGTATGCCAAGAGGAAAGGGGTTTTTTGCACAAAGGACACCATAACTGCACTCACTCTGAATTCCCAGATAATGTAGGTCAGGACGGGAGGGGACTGCAGTTGAAAGCTTTTCTTTTTCCATGTCAAATCAATTATTATAAAACCTGTGCTTTCCACATGTATTTAAGCTGGGTGTCCTGGCAGTTTGGTTTACCTTTATTTCAAAAGTCAATGAACACCATGAGAAGGTGTACTCACCATGACATTCATTCTCCAACAAGCCTTATGTACCACACCACCTCCACAAGCCATGTCACAGAGGGCAGTAGCCTGGGCCAGGCAGCCACTGGAGCCAGGACTTGCCCTGACTGTGCAGCCTCAGCCCTCGAAGGACCAGCATCACTGTCTGCAGACATGTATGGCCCCTCTGTGGCCCTTAAGCCAGGCAGATAGGACAGATCAGACACACCGTACAATATAAACCAGGAATTATAGGCACATTATCTAAATACAGATTTTAAACCCTTCCCTTTGGTATAGTCCAATGAGCAGCGGTACAAATTGAGGTGTATCAGGGTTAACCGAAGATTAGAGACTCCAAAGCAGCACCTATGTGGAACATCAAAATTCAACTTCTCTATTACTAGATCATTACAGAAGAAACTTTCTGCATAGAAAAAGGCAGAAGCAATCTGACCAGCAGCACTGAATCATGTGCAGGGGTCAGTCAGGGACAATTGTGTGGGTGAACAGGTTACAAAAAATTCTTTAATAAACTGAAAAATCGTTTTACTGAAAAAATTTGTGCTTTAAGAGGCTTTTTATTGAAGGCAAAAATTAGAAAGTTCTTAGCAGAAGCAAAGGCAACAAATTTTGAGCAAAAGGTAGTATCTTTTGGTAGACTGAATGAAATAGTCTAAAACAGACAAGGGATTTGAAGTGCTGGAGCCTCCAGGTTTTGCCTTGTTTGCTGGTTACATTGGTTGATCTAATAAAACATGAGACTCCTCTTCAAACCTTGCTATCTTGGATCCTCTTAGATAATGGCAGTAAAGATGCTCTTTTACCATTTGGTGTTACGATTGTTTGGGATGCTAAATTCTGTTTTCTTATTTTAAAGGGAATAATAACAATGATTTATTTAGTCTATAGATTATTGTCCAGAACAAAAGTCAAATATTTAATTTGGGTTCAGTTGCCACAGTGTACATACAGGAAAAGGTAGTGTTTTACTGGCTGCACTCACTTTCCCTCCCCTTCCATACACATCAGGTCAGCAACAGACATGAGCAACTCCAACCAAACCAGAAGGGCAGTGATTTGGGTTCACTCAGAACATGAAGAAAATAGGCTTTTACTTAAGCCATATGAAAAGGGCCTTAAGTCTTGAAAACTCTGAATACCTCAGATGATGTACTGGTACATTAATTGAGTTCAGCACAGGCATGTCTGGCAGTGCTGAGCTCGGCAGAGCCCTCCTCGTGCAGCACAGAAAAAGGATGGATCCTTCTGGATTATCAGGTTAAGCATCACCTGGAGAAAACAGACTCCTGTCGCAGTCTTTAATAATGATCCTTTTGAGCCACCACCAATCTTTACTGCTCATTAATTGAATTTGCTGTTTAGTGATGGTGCACTGGGTGAGCCTGTGTGCAACACAATCCTTTTCTATATATTCTTTAAAGCCACAGAAACTTGACCGTAAAAACACGGCATTACAGCGGGCAGGCAGATAACCCCTGTGACTGCACTCTTTGTACGACTGATGTTAGGAGACTGAATGGGAGATGAAAGAAATGAACAAAGGAATGGATAAAAGCAAAGACAGGTGATTCTGCCTGCAAACTGGCACCAAAAAAAGTATTTGATACTGTCTGTTAACAGTGGTGGCATTCCCCTAATGACAGAAGAACTGCACACCCCCCACCCAGAATCTTTCATTAAAGCTCAGAAAGCAAAGGAAGCTTCTGCTCCAACGCAGACATTAAACAGGGTAAAATTTAATGGCACTTGTCAGAAATAAGATGTATCGGGCAGACTGACTGGTATGCAGCATTTCTGCCTTTCACTAGAGAGTGGGTCTTCCCAACAGGCTGATGCCAACAGGAAGCAGCTGGAAGACCCGATTCCAGATCTGGGGGGGCTGCACACACTGCCAAGAATGTAATGTATGTCCCAGTAATGAGGCAAAGGCTCAGTGATGCTGAAAACGTTGATAGTATAGTGCAGGAGGACCAAAGCTCTGTGGATGCTGATAAGAAACATTTACATTTACATTTGAAACCTTTTCCCAAATGCAGCACAGAGATAGATACTTGGGAACTGCACCACCTACATGCACAACACAAGTGTAGGGCAGAAGTGGTTTTTAACTCATCAGGAAAACATAACTTCTGTGAATGAAATAGGCACTTTCATGGGATGGCTCTATCTTCTATAGCTCCTTGTAGCTGTAAGTAAAACACAAGATTACTGGGTTTTAGATCAGAAGACAGGGATTCCTCTTCACTTCTATTTGCCTTCCACACAAGTCAGATATTCTAGGAAGAAAAAAATATTCCAAAACATTTTGCAAATATTTCTTGTTTTAGCCTTGTACTAGGAAAAGAGCCAGCTATTCCAAATCCTCTGTAGCAGAATGTCAGAGGTAGAACTTTCTAAAACAACACTATGTACTGTCAAAAGCACATGGGGCTCTCAATTTGCAGGCATTTCATTAAAGAGCAGAAGAGCAGCAAACGCAGCTGGTGGCACACCTCTGTAAGCCATCCAAGTTCTCTGGCTGCTGCAATTCCCAAACCTCTGCATTCACTGCCCCGTGCTGCTGCTGCCTCCTCGCCTCCGGCGGTCCCCTCCTACCTGAAGCAGCAGCCTCTCACCCAGGTATCATCTGCAGCCTGGTGTTCTGCCTTGCTTCTAATCAAACTTCCCACCATGACTGTAGCTGCAGAATACAAACATGATGCCCAGCAACTGCTCTTCTATAACAAACTCCATACAGGGGGAAATCAGGGAGCAAATCCCATTGTGTTTAACCCTGTAGTTTCCTCAACACTATCTCATGTGGCTCAAGGCCAGTATCTTCAATTAAAACAAACAAAAAACAAACAAACAAAACCACACAAAAAAACACGCTACAAGAATCAGATGTAAGGGAAAACCCTATAAATAGTCTCCTAAAGTAACTCACATTTGTACAGGTCATGAAAGGGTGATCCAACACATTCCTGTCTGAGAAGTTATGATCTTTAAATCATCAAACAGAAAAGTCCTCCTCTGTTTTGTATCTGAATGGAAGAAAATTAATTTTTGTGGTGCAACAGCAGGACTAGCAAAGATTAACCCTGACTGCACTCAGCCGAATATGAACAATCCTAACACCTCCCATCCTTCCTACACGAGGTTGATACTGCTGCAGGTATCTGCCTTTCCACAGCCTGAGATTTCATTAAATATGTTTCCATTTAAGCAGTCTTTTTTTTTAAAAATGAACATGCTGTGCCAAAATGAAGATGATGTAGCTCAAAGTGAAATCAGAAGACGTGTTCAAGGCCTATAAATGTTAATACTGTATTTTCCACAGAACTGTTTGATAAACTTCTCAATGAATATTCCAAGCATGATTTTTATTATGGTCACATCTCCCCACTCAATCGCTGGATTTCATCTCACTATGAATAAGTAACTATCCAGGGATTTTTGGCAGCTTAGTGTTGTTCTAACCCGTTGGTCTTGTAATTAGCTCCAAATGTTGTTTTCATGAAGCTGTATTTTTCTTGATGTATTCTAAAGTCCCCAGCTATCTTCTATACTTAGCCTTTTATATTAATGCTAGGGAACATTAATATATAAATAGCATTAAAATTGCAAAAAGTTGCTGCCTGGATGTTTTCCAGGTACATCTTTGAAAAGTGAAGGTTTTTTAAATGTTCTACACCTGAGGATGCACCAAATCTCTATCTTCTGGAATATATTTGTAGCTTGGTGTTCAGAAACACTGGGGTTTGCTCCACAAGTCTTTCAGACAAAGAGGGTTGAGGTGGTCTAAGCTCATGGCATAAACAATGATCAAATCTTGCACAAATGGGCTCATGCTGAGAGACCACTGGTGGGCACAGCATTACACTTGTAGTTTCACCCTTTTTAGTTCAGATCCTATTTTACCACCTAAATATCCTGCTGATGTAAGAATATCAGCAGAAGACAAGAAACATATTTTAAGACTGAAGCTGGGACCAAAGTATCTGAGTGTATGATTTCATCCTCAGTATTGAAACGAAAGCCCCAAATGCTGAGTCAGATGCCAGGGGAAGCTGTTCACAGAGCGAGACTTGACCGTAATCCAAGTTCATCAAGGGAGTTCTTGAGTCTAGTGATTTGTACTGAAAATATATGTATTCTTTTTATATATTTATATATTCAAGTACGTGTACACATATTTCATACACATGCATGTGTTCTCCAGACCACATCAGCCTGAAAAACTGTTTTGTCCAGAAGGTAGAGCTAATGATTCGGCTAACTTCTGCTTTTGTCTTTATTGCCACCTTATTAAGTGATAGTAGGCAAGTACAGGGCTTGCTGGCTGGATGTTCAGACGGGAAAAGCAACCCAGACAGCAATTACACATCGGGGCGGAGAGGTGGGCAGGGAAGGATCTCTTCATCACTCCCAAGGGCAGAGAGACAAAGGTTGCTATGGGCAAATCCAGTCCTGGCTGTGATGTCCCTCTGTGAAATCACATAAAATGATTATTTAAGGACTAATTAAGATGAGTTGCATGAGTGCAGCCCTGAACTCTCCTACTAGCCAACACAGGAAAGGCCCTACAGCCCAGGAGAGACGGGAAAACAGCATCCTAGATTCTGGCAGCAGGACACCAGCAGCAACAACACAGGCACTGAAGAGCTTTCTTCATGATTTAGTCTGTTGTGGCAGGAAGGATGAAAGGCATTATATCAGTTAAATACTGGTTTACAACTTCATTTGAGTTTTCTTTCAAAAAGGCCAGTGATAAAGCTGCAGGAATGGATTCACTTTATAGGGAGAACAACTCCAGCATCCCTAGGGGTGACTGCCGGACAAGTGCACTGAGTCAGCAAAGAGCCCAGCGCAGTTCCTGCCGCTGGAACACGCTGACACTCAGCAGAGGTTGGCTGACTGCTCTCCTTGCTGTTTGGCAGTTGCCTGAAGTCACTGGAAAGTTGTTAGACCACTTTAATTTGTAATGCTATTGATGAGCCTCTAATGTTAATGAAATGTTACTGCTGAGTAATTCTGGCAGATGAAACTCAGTTAGTTCATTGTGCATCTAATTTATTTAGTGCTAAATGTTTGCCCTTATTTTCTTTACACATAGTAAAGTCAGATTTGGATGAAAACTTTGTATCTCAAATAAGACAATTCTTTTAAAAGTTAGGCAAATTTCTATGTAAATGCTTGTCTTTGCATTTCACATAAAACTCTGCTCTGGGGCATATATCCTGCCATGACGGAAATGGAAGGTGTAGGCTGCTCCCAGCGCCTACATACTCATAAAACCCATGAGGAAGGAGATAGTTCTTGTCTCTACCAAACCATTTGAGTAAATGCAATGGCAGTGACCAACTGAAAGAGATCCTACACAACCCCACAGGGAAGGGAAGGTTCTGGCTGTGCTGATGGATCAGAAGGAGCCTGATTCTGTCGTCTCCAGGTACTGAATTCAGAGTGTCTGTGGTGTCCTGCACTGTGACCGCCACAAAATCCTAACTGACCATCAATTTATTACATTATACACAACATATTAACTGCAGTAGCCATCAGAAAGAACAGACAACCTCAGTGTCAACAGGGAGGCATAGAATGTCCTGACATGCGGCACAGGGCACGTGTGCCTGTGCAGGGCAGGAGCTGGAGAGCTGCCCTGCTTATACACCCCGCTGCTGTGGGTGACTTCTGACATGCAACAGGATAGGTGAAGAAAATCTGATATAACATCTTTCAGTTACCTTTCTCAAAGAAATGTGATTGCTATAGAACATTAATATTTCCCTCCTGACCAAGACAATCTGGTTTTGCTAGCACACTGTACCATAATCCTGTGTGTTAACCACTGCTTTATCCTATACTGGCAAATGTTATCCTGTGGTAAAGAGATTTTTCAATTATATTCATTTCTAAATGACTGACTAAATCTAGTAAAATAGATGGGGAAAAACCTGCCCTATCGCACATCCCTGCACAAATGCATGAGGAATGTTTTCCAATTTGTTGTATCTCTACCCAAGCAGGCTGACCCCTGTTAGGAGGCCGGCAGCGAGGAGGCAGCGTGTTGCAGCTGGCAGTTAAGCTCCTCTGGTCCCTCGTTGCTATTCATGGGGTTTTATAATTGTATTAGGACATGGCTCCGCGGTGAAGTTTGGGCATGCATCCCTTACAAGCCTCACCTGGTTTAAGCAGAAAGCTGTACTCAGGGGAGAAGGGAGGCAACCCAAGGGAGGTATAGCTGTCATTTAAGTGTTGGATGTTTATTTGCCAGCAAATCCCTGAACGGTGATGCATTAGTACACAATGTGCCAGCCATTACTCAACTCATCCCTCTGTTTTACGGGGCAAGATAAAGCACTGAGACTCCCATCAGAAGGAAAGCTGGTCAGGAGGGCTCAGCACCCCTAACTGTTAAGCTCAGCACAGAACAAGCCAGCAAGTCCAACTCCAACCCCGGCACCGTGAGGTCCTGCCAACCGGCCAGCCCCGGCCTGGCAAACAGCTCGGTACACCGGACACCAGAGCTTGCACCCACATCAGTGTTACAGCTTGTCTATCCTCTGACATCGTGGAAAAGCCAATGCTGCGCATTTTTTAGTACTGTGGGGATGGGATTTTGCTACAGCCCCTCCTGAAAATAAGCTGTGCTTTTTTTTTTTTTTCCCTTTTCTTTCTCTTCTTTTTTAATAAAGGAAATATTTCATGTAATCAGAATAGCTGTAAGGCTTACAAGGAGAAATAAGATACTGAGGCAGAACATCTCTTCACCACAAGGGGTGAGACATAGATAGCAAAGTGGTCTGTTTCTTTTTTTTTCTCGAGTTGGCCAAGGTGGTGCCTTGGTGAGCATGGACACCTTGCAGCAGGCAAACAGTCGGGAGACGTGCGCTCCCCCAGCCACTGCTAGTATGGAGCAACCACACAAGCACGTGGATCATTTCCAGAGGTATTCTCTGCAATCTCAGTGAAAATTTAAGCACAAGCAGCAGCCAAGACAATAAACAATCACTGCAAAAAAATACACCAATGCTGGGTAGGAGTGAGCAGAAAGGAGTGGGGTGGTAGGACGCAGAGACCCTGTGCTGGGAGTGCTCCACAGGCTGGAGGGGAGTATTTCACTTTGTTACTATTTCTCATGTTGAACAGATGTGCACAAAACTGAGACAACAGACAAAAATCACGTTTTTTCATCTCTGAGTTTCCTTTCATATTCTTCTAAATGCAAATACCTGAGTTACCACCTTTTCTATTTGGCATGCCTGTGAAATGAAAACAAGGCTTTCTGCAGCTTTTCATTGTCATTCTTTTTTGCTTTTCCCTTTGTTGTGAATGTTTCTGAATGGAAGGTAACAAGTTAGTGCTGCAGAGAAAACAGTTAACTATTCCCTCTGCACAGGCAAATAAACAGAGAGCATAGAGAATGAAAGAAAAAAAGGAGAGAGGAGGGATTGCACTTGCATTCCTCTCACGTTTGATTCCCACAGTGAACTTCAACCAACATTTGGTAACAGTTTGCCGATCCTTTGCTTTTATGGTTGACTGATAAATTATTAGATTTATGTGATGCCTAGCAACTATCAATTAACTCTTTGAGACTAGATTAATTGATATGCTTTAATTTCTTTGTTGTTTTCTTCTAGACAACACATCTCCAGAGATCCAAAACCCCTCCAGGTCAGAATGAATAATATTCCTAGTCTCTGTTCTGGTGATGCAATACACTGGGATGGATGTTTCGGCAAAACATTCATATTAATTCAAATTGTCACAACTGCATTCTGCATCCGAGGCAGCCCGAAATATGTGACTGATGGTCTGTTCCATCCTATAAAACATGATCAACTTTGTGAAATCAAACAATGAGAGCTGCTATGGCAGATAAAACAACGGAGGCTTTCCTCAAAGCAGGTTCTGTATGTCATTTTATTATTTAATGTTTTACTACCAGTAAGGCAATTCTAAAAAGTCTCCATGAGTAGTACCAGGCAACAGCTGATCTATTTGCCAAGCACCTTCAAAGTAATGTCCATAGGATTAACTATGGAATCAGTAAGTATAAAAACAGTAGAAAGAAGACGACATATGTCATGCAAATATAAATCACACAGACACTCCCCTACATCATGGATTAAATCTTTGTAATAAACATTTATGAAGCGTACGTGGGGCCGGGAGCAGTATGTTAGCTCTGCTGCCTGACACTGCCCACTCCAACATCCTCTGCTCACTGTTTTAAGTTAAAACTTTATAGAATTTGAAAAATGTGTCAGTCTAATTATTTTTTGGAAATTCAGCCATAGCAACTCAGCTGGTTTTGCAGGTAAAGCAACAGAAAATCACCTGCTTTTTCTTTATTAAAATAATTGAACAATCTATTTGGCTGCTCAGCCTGGGCTTTTCCTTTTCTTCAGCTCCTGATCTGTTTCTCCCCACTAGATCTGCATTTCCAGGATTTATAGCCAGGACTGCAGGTTAATTTTGTACAGAAAACTTTCATTCTGTCATCCCTGTGTTTTGAGTGCTTAACTGGGCAACATTTGCGTTCTGCTGATGGGAAGTGCCTGTCTGCATATGATGGAACAGCAACATGAAGCTGGTGTTCCTGCTAGAAGAACCATCATGTAAGAGGGAACATAAATCACATTTTTTATTTAGCTGTTACAGCTAAAGCACAGCTCACAATAATAAAGGAATAGCACTTTCCCAATAAAACCAAGGATAAGCGAGGGCTGAAAGGTTGCCGAGTCAGCTATTTGGAGTGCAACAGACTGTCCCCTTACTTCACATAAACCAAATCCAGTCTGTGAATACTGAGCATTACATGCTGCAGACCAACTCAGTGGAAATGCCAAAGAAATCTCTTTATAGATACTATTAGTCTCAAAAAAAGACCATTTGGGTAAACTGGTGTGAATGCTTACCTCCAGTATTCATGCTTTTTACATTTGCAAACCCACCTGCTGTGCTCGCTGTTATGCAGGCTGTGCGCCCTTTAGTTGATAGAGAGAACATTCATAGCAAGGGGAATATATAAATATGCATCACTTCATCCCTACTGAGATAAATAAACAGCTATTTGGTGCTAGGGAAAAGGTGGAAACTGAAGGTCCCTTATTCCTTTTGTATTTTTATGACAGATGCTGCTGGATTTTCTCAGTGAAGGTCCTGAGAGCTCAAGAATGAGGAGCAACCCAGGAGACAGGGAGTGAGGACAGACACTGTGCTGAGCGCCAGGAGGGTGCGGGGGGACTGCAGCCTCTCTGCCTGCACCCACATCCATCCAGCTGAACAAGCCCAGCTGGGCTTTACACTTTCAAAGTGGTCTTGGGTGAGGTACTGGAGTCAAAATCCGCCTCTGCAAAGGCACCTCTGAAGAAGGCACCTTACTTTTGGACACTCCAGCCGGGAAATGCTCTTTGGAACCTCTGCACCTACAGCTGTGGGACAGACACGTGCCATACGTGGCTGCTCCCCTCCCCGCTGCCCAGGGTGAGGAGGTGGTACTGCTTGAACACCCAAAACATCACCCTAGGATGATAAAACAAAGTCTACATAAAGCGACAAGGTAAGCTACATAAATAACCATTTTAAAGCTCTGTGTTTGCTGAAGTTGCAACCTAATTACTCCTTGTATTTAGCAAAACAAAGCACAGTAAACTTTCAAAATAACATTCTTTCCCACACCATCACCCAAACACAATTCAACTGGCAGCACACAAGTGCCTGGCAACCAGGGATTGCATCTGCGGGAGAAAGGGGATTGCTGGGGGGATGACTATCTCCTTCCCCTCCAGAACACATGTGGAGGAGCGGCCCTTCACACCCAGGAGCCAGAGTTTGCCCTGTGGCCCTGCTAAAGCCAGTGCCCTGTCAGGAGCTGCACCAGAGCCCTCCCACTGTTCCAGCTGATACAGAGAAATGATTACTTGTTTTGAGATTTATTTACTTATTTACTTGTAGAAAACTGCTTAGCACCCAGACTGTTCTGTGGAATTTTACCAAGGACTACTGTTCATCAAAACACAGCAGTTCACTGTGAAAATCTAACCAAGGATTACAATGTTCAGCAAAATATTATACTTTTGTCCTTGAGGAACAGGTGGCTCTAAGTAGTTGGAATTTTGCTAATGAGTAAAGATAGACATATACGAATGGTAGAAGTTCTGTTGGTTCTCTTAGATAAGATAGAAAGTAAACCGTCTGAACAACACTCTTGTTATTCAAGAAATTGGCCAAGGGAATCTGCGTGTGCTCTGGGGGAAAAAAACAAAGTGAGAAAGACTACGAGCCTTCCTCCCAGAGACGACCCCCAGGAGGCAATGCACAGGTGCAAAGATGACATAAACTGTCGACATCGGCCTTTCGAACTAACCCAGCCTTACTCACGCATATGTATGTTTGTGTTATGTAACCCAATGAATATGGATATCCACACTCTATCAGTTTTTGGTAAAATGTGCGGTGGGTGTGCAAGCTTTGTGGAGAGATCCCCTTGCACCCCGGCACCAGAGTAAACACACCTGCTGTATAACTCTATTCAAGTTGTAGAGTCTTTTTCCACAAATTACTTTATCACCCCAGATGGGACACTCTCCGTCCGGTTGCAAGACTGGCTGAGAGGGGGACACACTGGATGCACCCCAAGGCTTCTTTCTTGGAGAGCCTCCCTCACTCTCCCGATCTTCGCAGGGACAGACAAGGACCATCCATCGGCTGCGGATCAGGTATGTTGGAGAAAGGGGAGACCTGTAAGTCGTAAGGAGACGTCCTACGTGAGGTAAAGAGCCGTTGTGCTCGCCCTGGGGTTGGGGTGCGAGTCCCCAAGTAGTGTGGTTGTGGGTCTGTGGTGACAGAGTGGTTTTGACACTCTGACCACAGTGGTATCCTGGGTCAACCTGGGTACTCCTAGTATGGTGTTACGGGAGTGATGTGGCATTGCTGTGTTACCATCAAATGTAAAATCTAGTACTGTTTATATTTAGTCAATATCAGTCAGATGTGGATTTGTGGTAAATGATAAATGGCAAACAGCTCATGGTATATGATTTATGCTTTTGGCTTTGATTTATGACTTTTATGATTTAGCAATTGTAATTGTTGTTTTGATGTTTGTAGTATTTGACATTTTATGTTGTGTGAGTAATAAGTGTAAGGGGCCTCTTTGTGTGGTTGTGTGATTGTTTCACATGTGAGGAAGGACACGCAGCCCAGCTGCAGCTGCGGAGTGCAGAGTTCTCTGACCCACGGTTCCGTTATCCCGTCAGGGAAGCGCCCGGGGAGGAACGAAGCGCAGGGCAGACTCTGAAGGGGGGGTAGTGCAGAATGAGTGAACATTCCTTAGTGCAGAGACCTAGTGCCCGCCCGCCGGGTCATCGGTGCTGCTGTTTGTTCAGGCTAAGGGTTTTAAGTGTCACAGGTGAAATACCTCCTCTAGCGGGAGGCAGTAATTCTGTGTTCATTGTTGTCTTGAATTTAGGTGCGTACTCTGTGGGGAGAGGGCACCTCTGTACCATCTGCCTGAGGGGGATATTGTCAGCTTAATCGGGTAGTGTGTTAAGGTCAAGTAGACAAGATGGGAAGTGGCCAGAGTGGGGGAATAATTAGAAAGAGCCCCCTGGGCTACTTTATAAAACACTAGAAGGAGACAGGGGGACCTCCAGGCATAAGTGTGAATAAAAAGAAAAGACCTTAATGAAGTATTGCAATCAGGGGTGACCCCTATATAAATTGGATGAGGGGGAGAAATGGCCCCTTAATGGGACCTTGAATTCTAACACCCTGGCTGCAATTGATGCTGGTTTTGAGGAGGGAAGGAAAGTGGGATGAAGTCTCCTATGCAGACATGTTTTTCACCCTCTGCGATCATCTTGAATATCAGATAGACCGTGGCCTGGCACCCCCACGAGATCCACCAGTGCTGGCCGGAAAGAGAAAATAAGAAAGAAGGGAAAAAAAGAAGGGGTTTGAAATAAAGGATTTACCAGAGTACTATAGACCAGCAGTAGGAAGCCAGCAGGAGGTGGGTGAACGCTTGGAGGAGCCAGAGCCAGGCTCCCCCCCGTCACAGTCCTGTATAAGAGACAGAGACAGGACAAGTGGCAGTGGTGCCGGCTCCTCCGAGAGAGGCCGTAGGGATGGGGCCCTGTCAGAATAAAAGTCTTGTTCACTTCCTTTGATCCTGCAACTTGGAAAAGTGTAGCGAAGGGGTACCGAAATGACCCTGTTAGGGCAAGTAGGCATTTTCAGTTTCTGATGAAACAACATGATCTGGATTGGAGTGATATACAATTATTATTGGATCACATCACAGAAACTGAAAAAGAATTAATATTAAAACGAGCCCAGGATCTGGCTTCCGATAACCTTAGGGGTACAGACAAAGATATAAAAGATCACCTCCCCTTACAGGATCCATACTGGGACCCTAACAGAGCAGCCCATATGAGACTGCTAAACGCATATAGAGACTGGGTTGTAAGGAGCATGGAGCAGGCTATACCGAAAGCAACTAACTGGTCAGCCCTATATGCCATTCGGTAGGGACCTAAACGAGCTAAAGATCTGGAGCAACGGGAGTGACCACATGAAATCGGGGAAGTCCTGCAGTATGTAGATGATCTATTAATAGCCACAGAGAATAAAGAAATGTGCATTACACAGACTATTAGTTTATTAAATTCTGGGGGACTTAATGGCTATTGAGTCTCTCCACAGAAAGCTCCAGTAGCTCAGCAGCAAGTAGCCTAACTTGGATACGAGGTCACAGCTGGTCACCGGACCCTAGGAACTGCAAGGAAAGATCTTGGCCTCTGTCAGACCCCTCAGCCACAGACAGCTAAAGAGCTCCGCACGTTCCTAGGAATGACTGGATGATGTCGCCTGTAAATATATAACTATGGACTCATGTGGAACTACAGGAGAACGAGTGACACACGACTGCCTGGAAACAATCGAAGCAGTTTATTCCAGTTGGCCAGACCTCAAGGAGGAGCCATTAGAGGATGCTGATGAATCCTGGTATACAGATGGGAGCAGTTTTACTTGACAAGGTATCTGCAAGGCAGGATACATGGTAACCACCGAAGATCAGGTAATACAATCTAAAGCTCTTCCTCCAAATACCTCAGCACAAAAGGCAGAAATAATAGCTCTAACACAGGCACTGGAAATGGCCAAAGGTATGAAAATTAATATATGGATGGACTCTAAATATGCTTTTGCAGTGGTCCATGCTCATGGGGTAGTGTGGAAAGAAGGAGGACTCTTGTCTGCATGGGGAAAACATATAAAGCATGCCAAAGAAATCCTCAAACTTCTGGAAGCAGTGCAACTACCTGACAAGGTGGCTATAATGCATTGCAAAGTCACCAAAGAAGAAATTCCACCCATGAATTGGCAACACTATGGCAGATCATGAGGCCAAAAGAGTGGCCGAGAAAGGTGAAATAGAAGTGCGGTCTTTAGTCCCGGATGGTAAAATACAAATTGATGGTAAGCCTCAATATTCTAGGGAGGATCAAAAACTTATTGATGATCTAAAAGGAAACAAAGAAGAGGGCAAGTGAACAAAGACTCCTGAAAGTAAAATAATAGTACCATCTGCACTATTATGGGCTATAGTGAAAGCAAAACACAGAAAATCCCACTGAGAAGCAGAGGCCTTATATAAATATCTTCATCAGCAAATGGTTGCCCAAAATCTGTATACCACCATCAAGCAGGTGACACAGCAATGTGAAATCTGCTTACAAAATAATCCTAAAACAGGACTAAAGACCCAACCTGGGCAAATAGGGAAAGGAAATTACCCAGGGCAACAATAGCAAATTGATTTTTTCTGAACTCCCAAGAAAAAGGGGGTTTTGGTACCTTTTGATTTTAACAGATACCTTTTCCAGGTGGCCAGAAGCATTCCCTTGTTGAACTAATAAAGCCCAAGAAGTAACTAAGGTATTGTTACAAGAAATAATACCAAGGTTTGGGATTCCAGCAATAATATCATCAGATCTGCAATCACATTTTGTAGCAAATTGTCCAGCAGCTTAGTAAATTTTTAGGAATAGAGTGGCAATTACATACCCTGTATAATCCACAAGCCAGTGGTCAAGTAGAAAAAATGAATCATTTAATTAAGCAACAAATAGTAACACTAAGTCAGAAAGCTAAATTATCCTGGCCCCAAGCATTGCCCTTAGGCCTTCTAAGAATCAGAACCAAACCCAGACAAGCAGAAACATCAACCCAGGTTGGAGATGAAATATTTTAAGTCTACAAAAGCAGCTGCGAGAAATAAAGAAATTGGTCCTAGGAACTGTCTGGATGTGCCTGTACACAACATTAAAACTGGTGATTATGTATATATCAGATCTTTTTCAGATTCACCTCTGGAATCCAAATGGGAGGGTCCGTTTCAGGTATTATTAACTTCCCATACAGCAATCCAGATTAAAGAACAGACATCCTAGGTACACCACACTAGAGTGCAGGTGGCCCCTGAGCCAAAATAGAAATCAACACCTGTGGGACTGCTAAAGGTTTGCATCCAAAAATGGTGACATGGGTGTAAGTGCTTAAAATTTCGCTGAACTGTAATTTAAAAAGCACTTGGGAAGGGCCTTGGTCAGATGGTTATTTTGGACATACAGGCATTATGGGAAAGAATCTATTGGGGATGAATTTAGTAACCCTTCTAATATATGACAACATGCCAATTCGAGATTTACCCTAATGAAACCGCAGAGTCTATTATAATTTACATGGGTACGGAATGTGTTTGTTTAAGAACCCAATGTAATTTTGTACAAGTAGATAACCTTATAATACATACAAGTAATCATGTGAACTTCTGTATCTGCAATTTCGTTAGTCTTACAGGATGTGATTTCAATTATACTGCTCCTGTCACAACTGAATTATTTACATATTTATAGCAAGTTATAGTATTTTTTAATAGATCTAATTCCCCATTAGCTACCAAAATCTTAAATACAGTAATAAAATATAATAAACTCCTTTTGACTGCAAAAGAATTTACTTAGGGAAAAGAAAAGGGGGGGAATTGATACAGAGAAATGATTACTTGTTTTGAGATTTATTTACTTATTTACTTGTAGAAAACTGCTTAGCACCCAGACTGTTCTGTGGAATTTTACCAAGGACTACTGTTCATCAAAACACAGCAGTTCACTGTGAAAATCTAACCAAGGATTAAAATGTTCAGCAAAATATTATACTTTTGTCCTTGAGGAACAGGTGGCTCTAAGTAGTTGGAATTTTGCTAATGAGTAAAGATAGCCATATATGAATGGTAGAAGTTCTGTTGGTTCTCTTAGATAAGATAGAAAGTAAATTGTCTGAACAACACTCTTGTTATTCAAGAAATTGGCCAAGGGAATCTGTGTGTGCTCTGGGGGAAAAAAACAAAGTGAGAAAAACTACGAGCCTTCCTCCCAGAGACGACCCCCAGGAGGCAATGCACAGGTGCAAAGATGACATAAACTGTCGACATCGGCCTTTCGAACTAACCCAGCCTTACTCACGCATATGTATGTTTGTGTTATGTAACCCAATGAATATGGATATCCACACTCTATCAGTTTTTGGTAAAATGTGCGGTGGGTGTGCAAGCTTTGTGGAGAGATCCCCTTGCACCCCGGCACCAGAGTAAACATACCTGCTGTATAACTCTATTTGAGTTGTAGAGTCTTTTTCCACAAATCACAGCCCGGAGAAATTATTCTGTGTTTCTCCAATGCTGTCAGAGCAGTTACCAAATAAACAACTGGTAAGAAGGAGTGGAAGAAGTGTTGCTGAACACCAGATTGCAGAACCGTGAATGAGATTCACGACTGTGTTACTCACAGTCATCTTACTCTGTCTTCAATATTTTAATTCAATGGCATAAACACCGTTTTATTCATTGCAGAAAGCCATTTGGGGGGATGCTGTATTATTTGTCGTTTGAAGTAGCCAAACAAACTGCTTGTCAAAACAGATTTTAAATCTTAAACTAGAATCTCAGTTGAACCAGAATCTCTGCTTGACCTATTCACAGTCACTTTGTAGAATCAATAGAGTATCTTAAACAGTGATGGACTGTGTCTGGGGGACCTGGCTTTTCAGAGGAGGTGCCTGAGTCTTTTTTAGTGTGTTAGATTCAAACGCCAGTTTGCTGGGCTTGGAATGGCCAACACCTAAGTCATAAGATATATAAATTAAATAAAATAAAACTTTCAATATTTGTTTCCCTCCAGGACTGGGTTTCCCATCTAAACGTGAGTAAAGCACACTTGGGTCAGCACTCCCAGCAGAGGCTTCACACGCACTCAGGGAAGCTGCTGCCCTTCCCCAGGCTGCTCACGGGACAGAGCCAGCCGTGGCAGATGTGTCAGCTACTGGTGTTCCTCACCAAGGGAGCAGGACACTTGGCTGTGGTTGGAGATGGGGCAGAGACAGACCGTGTGGCTGGCCCAGAGCACAGCTCCATCGGGACACGGTGCTGCTGGTGGGCAGCCGCTGCCTCCAGAAGACACCCAGCCCCAGTGCAGCCCCAGCTAAGCCCTCACTCACATGTACCATACCGCTGGCATGTGAGTGACTCACTGAAAATTGCTTTAGTTGTCTCAAATCTTGTTACAGAGGCGAACATAAACCACATCTAATTCTTATTGCTCACTGTGGCATTGAACCAAATGACTGTAACAGAGACTAATGTAAAATGAAAGCAAAAAAAAGGAGAACTGTCACAGGATTTTGCATAAGCTATGCCAGAACATACTGCCCAACTTCGTAATTTCACCAAATTCAATTAACATGCTATTGCTTACAACACAAGTCGGAGATAGCCCTCAAAGGACCAATTAAATTCATGCAGGCAGTAGGTGTTAGTCTGGTTCCTACACTGAGGAAATGACAGAGCATAAATGCTGGCCGCAAACAGTGCTTTAGACAACTTCCGAGTGTCTTAAGGCATGCTGTGCACAACATCACTAACCTCAACAGCAGTCCCCAGCTGCATCATGCTGAGAGGAAATACAGAGCAACTGGCTGGAGGAATACTCGACAGCAACATGGATCAGCCATGGGGCCTGCCTTTTTTTTTTTTTAATTTGGGACTGTCCAGAAACTCTATGTGACTTTGCAGTACCATTCTGTTTAACACTCATATCTGTAAGATTTGTGGTTCATTATTCTTACACTTTATGTCTCTAGATGCTGAGCTTTGCGCTTTTAAAGATTTGAGAGAATAGTCAACACCCACTGGCAGAGAGTCTGCCCAGGGCGTGGGACGGATGGCGGGAGCCCTTCCCACAGGGCTCGTGCTGGGGGAAGGGTGGAAATCTGCCCCCAGAGCATGACACCAACGAAAAGCCCACCAGCAGCTGCACTGAGGATGTTTAACAGGAAATTTGAAGGTGGGGAAATCTGAAGCTCTGCTGCAACTACTCCCCACAGCTTCTGGCACTCCGGTGAGTCCACAACATCCCCACTGTGAGGGACCGTTTCTTGCAGCCACTGCCGCACATCCGCACTGTACAGCAGGCCCAAGATACTTTTTGAGCAGCACTTAAATTCTATGTCTTTGATTAAACATTGATAGGATACTATTAATTTTAAAGCACATTCCAGGACAATGTCTATGAGTCCATACAAAATAGCAGAAAACCTGAATATAAGATATTCTGTCCCCAGAAAAGTCCCTGGATCAACACCAAACCTGTTATCAGCTTTTTATCCTGAGAGCAATTATTCTGCAAGCATTTACATCTGTCACTTTAAATTTTATTTATGGTTAAGATTGCTAGAGCCTTAAAAAGAAACAGGAAGGCTTTAGCATGAAACTGATTTCTGCTGTTTTGAAGACTGGTCAGGTAGTAGAGACTTGATTAAACAACAGCTCATGTATTTTCCCATTTCCCTCCTGTTATCTAGCTAATGTTTAAATATTGTTAGTTTAAAAAAGGAAATAAAAAGGTATTTCCCTGAATTTCATTATAAAATAATTTACTTTTCTGCTCTGAAATGATCACATGGACTTTTCCTTTGTACCAGAAAAGAATAAGTATAGGGGAAAAGAGTTTCAAAGGTTTTTTAAGAACACAAAATATTATGTCAAAACTGTGCATGGAGATAGAAAATTACAAAGCTCTCCATCAAGGGGTTTTCACACGTAAAAAGACATTAAGCAAAAGGTAAAAGATCTGTAGGTATGTAAATATCGAGGTAGGCAAAATTGAAAATAAATTAGTGAAAACTATTTTCCTTCATCTCCTGCATGCAGAAAGAAGTTATGATCTTGCAGAATCTGCATTTAGCTGGATGTAATGTTTCCTCTACTCTGCAGACAGAGCTTTCGCTTTAGCAGATTTCTGGACCACCTGGCATGAAAACAGCAGCCGTGATTTAGCATCGCTTTTTGACATGAAGGAAGCAGTTTGTCAATGTGGTCTCAGCATTTCAGCTGTGTGTCTGTATCACCATTCAACATGAGATATGGTGGAAAGAGCCCATGTTATGCCTTGTGGTCATTTTGATCACAAAAGCATTTTCTTCCAATTTGTTTCAGACTGCTTTCTATTATGCACCAAGTCTTGGAATACCACTGGGTTCAGTTATTGTCCAAAAAAAGAACTGAAGCTGGAGGTGGCAAAAGTGCATACTGGGGACTGTGTAATAATGTGTAAAACATTTGGTTGAACTCTCTAGATCAAAGGGCATTTTTTAATAAGTATGAATATCAGAAATCATAGCTCTTCAGCAGTGGTGGGGAACAGTAAAAAAAAAAGAGCAGTCTCAGGTCGTGGGACATGTTCTAGGAACATTTTAGAAACTCTGAGGAGAAAATTAAGTACATGCTGCACCCGGATGAAAAATTGTTTATTGCCAGCCCAATCTGGAGTGAGGAGTTGGAGGAAGCTCTCCTGCATCTCTGGAAGGAGGCTGAGGCAGTCCAGTTGTCTCGTCATGCAAGCTCTTCTTGCAGGGGTGGACATGTCAAGAGGAGGAAATAAAATGTAGAGAGCCAGCAGTGAGGGCATGCTCCTAGAGAAGGGTGTCAGAGAAAGGAGGTCAGAATCAGGCTCCCCCACACCCTGCCAAGTGCTCATGGCTTGGCTAATGGGCTTTGGTGGGGGAGAGGTTACAGCCACCACATGCTAACAAAGCACCTGCCTCTCTACTACACCGGATTTATTATAAGGGCTTGAAAATTAAATGTTTACACGACAAATGAACAATTCTAGCATTTTCAGTAAACTAAATTGACAAAAACCATTCCCCCACTCTGCCCATCCTCTGCCTCCCCTAATTTCAGGCACTTCTGCTTGTTCTCTGCAGGCATTGCTTTGCTGTGTCCAGAGCTCCTGTGACTTCCACTGTGCAATTAAGTGCAATTCCTTAAACTCACTGTAGTTAACCCACGTGGCACCAACAGAGAATTTAGTCCCTAGGCTATAATTTTGCTCTATACCACATAAAATCGGTAAAAACTTCAGTCCCTGGGAGTTACCATAATCATCCCCCCCCAGTATTTCCTGATCTTGGTTGGTTGTTACTCCCTCATGTCACTGAGTGCATAGCTGCTGAATTTCAAAGCAAAACCCAACCCATTTTGCATGGAGAGCGGATGCTGGAATATCATCTCACAATGACACTGGACAAAAAAAATCCATTAGCATTAAATTATCTGCTCCCAGATAATTTCCCAGATGATTCACTATAAAAGGCTCTGAAATGGTCTCTTGCTCTTTTTCTTTGCATAACATTTCATTGTACTTAAGACTTGAGCAGCTGTAATTCATCAGGCTTTTATCTGCATCAGGGCATTGTTTTCAGTAGAGTCCCTGACTATGGGAGAAGTGGCAAGGCCAAGTTTGCCAGTTCAGAGCACAGGACATGGATCTCCTGTGAGAGGAGGGGGCTCTGATAGAGAGCAGTGTGTAGCTGGGTGCTAGTGATATCCCACATCATCTCATCTGGGCAGCACTCCAGGCTTTTTCCTTTGTGGATGGTAATTCATCGGAAAAGGGCACGTCATGGCATGGCACGACCAGCCCCAGGCACGGGGCGACTGCATAGCTGCTTGCAAAGGTCAGATAGGCCACCTCTGTCTCCCTCTTGAACAAAACCTAAGCTACCACAGTAATTGCAATGATTGGTATCATGGGGCTTTTTCTGAGTCAGACTTTTGTCAGCTGTGCTTTTCTCCCCCACCCCCGAAGCCTGTGCCAGTCCCCTCCCCACCCTGCTCCAACACCCTCCCAGCCCTCCCCATGCAGCTCTGGGTGAAGGCTCGGTGGCCACTGGGGAGAAGGGTGTCAGCTGGGCTGATCTCCCAGCCAGGCTGAACTCAGGCCATCTCCTCCTGCCCAGCCATGTCCGAGACACAGAAGGTAGCCAGCCCTGAGCCCGTGCTCCCCGTAACATGTCTGCTGTCGTAGTGGGGTGAGGATTATTGCACTGGTAACCTCTGAGTGCTACCTGTCAGCCCGAGGCCTGCGGTGGCAGCAGTCTGGGTGAAAGGGGATGGTACCCACATGTTGTTAGTTTGCAAGCAGCAGCAGCAGGCCTGGAGGTACTGGAGTCCAAGTCAAACTCCTTAACACCCTGCGATGCTTCCTCCCCATATCCCCAAGGCCATGCTGAGCTGCCACTGCCTACGGAGACGGATGTCCCCTTCCTGCCCACGCATGGCTCTTGGGGATGCCTCCCAAAACCACAACTCTGTGCCAAAACAGCCCCACGTCCTTTTGTGACTGGCAGAAAGGAATTAAAAACCCAAGGTATTACTATCCACAGACAGGCCTGAAAATAATTAAAGAGAGTAACTGCCATGGCATCAGGCTCCCCATCACGCAAGAGAAACGAGCATAATTATAATCTCCAAGGCGATGCTGAGCACTGCTTGCTAAACACACTATGAAATTCCAGCTGCCTCCTCAACAAACAGAGATAAACACAAAAAATCATTTGTTCCAGGTGCATGTGTGTGGTTGCTTTATTATTCAGGGTAACAAGATTGCTATAAAGATTAAATTTTTCTGTTTACTGAAAAATTTGGCCAAATCAATAGTTTGTGACAAAAGAAAGTAACAAAATCTGTAATAAAACCAAATGATAAATAGATAATTTGTTAAAGAAAAAAAGATTTGTGCAATTCATTATCTCTGATGTTCTCCCATCTAATGTGATTTTGGGTGGGGAGAAGTGACAGTGTGACAACTGTTAGAAGAGGGTTTATCAGATTTATTTTTCAGCATCCAAACTGTGCTGTTTGGCTTCCACGCAGACATTACAGACAGCCAGGCCCAGAGCCAGGGTGGCCCAGCCTCAGCCAGCGCACCACTAGGAGCCCTGCAGCAGGAGTTCAGGTTTCTGACGACAGCTCACAGCCCGTACCCATGCCAGCCACCTAACGCTGGGGGGTTTGCTGCACAACGCTGAGTTTTGCCACTTTATCCCCCTGTATTGCCAGTGCCATCTGGCAGCAGCTCCTGCACTCCAGTTTCTGTGCAGTTATAAATGGATCGGAGATCTGTCAGGCTGCCAAGTGAACCATCATTATCATTCAAGATATCATTTAGCACATACTCCACATGGCAGTCAATTGCTTGCGTTATAATCACCTCGTAAAACCGTGACTCCATAGATATAATATCCCTGCAAGACAGTTTTTACCTGTTACATTAAACTTACAGATATTTTAAATGTCAGATAATCTTTCATCTGAATTGCACTGCTGTCTAATACAGTCAATCAGTCCGCTCCAACAAGCGGCTTTTGGTTCTCAGGAAAGAGGCAGGAGGAAGCAGCTTTTCTGCATTTGCAGAAATGTCCCATTTGTCTTCGGATGCGAGAAACTAATTTTGTTGTGTGTAACTCTGAGTCCTTTGAATATTACACTGCTAAATTTGAAAGATCAACTTTTGAAGACAAGGCAGCTTGTCATAGTGTGAAGTCTTCACTTCTATGTTACCTTTGCTTCTAGTATTGTGTGATAACCTTAATTTTAAAGTAAAATTATGCTGAAAAGTTATATTTGTCTGTATATTTTTTTCAAAAGCGTTTTTCACTGTTAGAATTTTGACTATCAGAACTAGTGTGGTTGGTAAGCTGAGGAGCCGGGTTTATTACCTACACCAGCTTCCAGAGAGGACAAAGCAACTTCTGTTTCCCTCTTCTCGAAGGCAAGACGATGGAGTACTCATAGAGACGAGAATTGTGGCTCATCCCTCCTCCAGAACCTCCCTCTTTCTTCAGCTGGGATTGCTGCTTTCTCCGGCTCTTCTGGTACAGGTGCAACTGTGTTTGTGCAGACATGCCAGCCCTGCTGTCCAGTTTTCTCTGCTCGCAGGCAGCACAGCAAGCAGAGCAGAGCTGGCCTGCAGCTATGCCTGGAGGCCACAGCTCAGTGGAAAACGTCTCTTTCTTTACAACAGGCACCTGCTATGCTGGATTTCTTACTTGGCTACATAGCCTGCTGATACAGGCAGTACACCACAAGCCACAGTCCCCATACATACCAGCGTTCACACAAACACTCCGGCTGTCCCTGGGGACACTGTGGCCCCAGCGAGGTCATTCTGTGCCCCTGCAACAGCTGTGCCCAACCCTCCCTCTGCTTACTGGACAGGGTCACTCTTTTCTGCCCATCTGCTCCCACCAAGCCTACACCAAAGCTGCAATCCTTCCCTTCCCCGCTTTCAGGGATTTCACCCAACTCCATTCATTCCCCAGGTTAGTAGCTAGAACTAAACTAACAGCCATAAATCTAAGCCTGGTGAAAGTCAGTGCTACGATGCAGAACTCGCCCTTGGCACTCTCTGTCACATGATGTCCATGCCACTTCCCTTGCCATGTTCAAGTGGAGGAGATACTCCAGGCAGCAAAACAAACAGGCTCAGAAACAATACTGGTATTTCTAAGAGTTCAAGTCTAATCCTTGAATGTGCACCTTTGACAGCCAGGTTGCGTGCAGCACATTGCAAACCCTGACACAGTGCTCTGAAGGTGGCAGCTCTATCCCCTACCACAGCCATGGCCACCTATTCCCCAGACACTGTCAGGGGACAGCAACTGGGACAGGTGCACGACTGCCAAGGCCAGGAGGAGTTGGAAGTTGGGTGCTTGGAGCACAGCAAGGTGCCGAGCACAATCACAGCACACCCAGGGTCCCTGCGGGAGCCGGGGCAGGCTCCCAGGTGCAGCAACGCTTCTGCTGTCACTCCCTGCTCCCCTGACATTCGGCAGGCATTTCATTTATATTCCCCAGAAATGATAGCAGGAATCATCTCCGCCTCTTCTGTGTAACTCAGTTTACTGATAATTGTGTTTATTGCTACCGTGCTGTTGTTTACATGCCTTTGTTATTAGATTGCTTTGTGGGGAGCTGGCTTAATACAACATTTGACACCTGGGTTTGTATTACTCTGTGTGAGCATCACAAGGCCAACCCAGGAGACACATTACGCACTCTTGTCCAGCTTCTTTTCCCAATTCCCAGACATGCTTAATCAAGTTAATGTCTCATTGAGGCATCTCCAGAACAGTTTGTAGGGATTTCTACATTTCTTTTATCATGCAAAACATTTCACATTGGCCACAATGTTGTTATGGCAATACAGCGTCGTAAATTTGGACAAAAGAAAAGAATTCACGTGATGAGTCTCGGTTTGAGACACCCAGGATGCGATTTCAGAGGACTTTGGGAAATTGTGTACAATTGTGCACTACGGCAGAAATTGTGCTTAGAATGAGCACTGGAGTTGGGATGGGGATCTGATCTACCACCCAAACTTCTCCTAAAGATAATGAAACCCAAAGGCGTTTAAAGAACTACCTTAATTACTGTGTGTGCACATTCAGGACTCGTGCTCATGAATGAAGCTGCACTTTGCATAAGTAATAGTAATTTACATAGGAGCCTGTTGTTATAATGTCTTCAGCTCATTCTGCGGGTGGCAAAGGCTCAGCAAAGCCCAGCCTGAGCATCTGCCCAATATCAGGCCCTGCCCAAGGTCCCACCATGCAGTTCTGGAGCTGAATGAGGCAGGTCAGTGGCATTATCTCCAACAGAATTTATGTGGGGTTTGTTGCCCTTAAGTAAGTCAGAACTAAGAATGTGATGTGCTATAGTCACAGCAGACCAGTGTGAAATAATATAGTTTCCTTTCTGGAGGACACTACTATGTACTAGCAGCAGGGTCAAAGTCCCCTGACTTCAGTCTGGGGGGACCAATCTCAAGCAGTGCATTTCTAGCTCCCTTTCCTTCACTCTTCCACACACACCTTTCAGCCAGCAAGATGGTGGTAGATAGTGTAGACATTCAAACACTGTACTATCTCAGATGATAATAATCTATTTGTTATGAAAAATAACAATTTTTCTATATGCCAAAACAAACAAACAAAAAAGCAGTGGAGTGACAGTTCTCCTCCTCCTCTTTTTACCCAGCATGAGTCAAGCGCTATTAGAGACCTGCACACTTCAAGTACTAAATTTGACTTTGTATTTCCCATTGGCAAGGTACCTGGGAAGCTCCAAAGTCTGTCAAGAGAAATCACCAGACACAAATATCTATCTCCTAATGTCTTTTAAGTGCTCTCAAAATGAGCTAGTGTTTAAGCATGACCCAGCCTTTAAAGCCTTGGTCACAAATTAGCAGTTCTCGCCTCTACACCTGCTTCCTGCAGGCAATGCTGAGCCCCCTTCTCCCAGACATTCCCATTTGCTGCATGGTGGTCTTGGCCAGTGTCCTGGCTCAACTGGGATAGGGTTAAGTTTCCCCAGCAGTGAGGAGAGGTCACTAGCCAGGTGATTCGATATCATGCTGACGTCAGGTCCATGTGCCAAGTGCAGGAACAGTTTCCTGTGTGGCTTTGGTCCGGAGAAGCACGCACGGCAGGCTGGCTGTGTCCCTTGCAGTATATTTCTGTATATCTTCTGTCTTGTTTACTGTTATTACTGTTTATTGTTGTTGTTTGGTTTATTATTTGTTACACTGTTGTATTAATTTTTTCCTTATTTCAACCCCAGGGTTTGTATTTTACTCCCTGCCCCAACCGGTCTGAGGGTGGGGGAGGGACAACGGTAGCATGGTCTTGGTCCTGGCAGGACCCAAACCACCATAGCCAGACACAGACTGGCAACCCAGCAGTACAACCAGCCACCAAACCTCACAGATGCTGTTTCCATCATTTTAGCTCAGATCTGTTCTGCTCTGCGCGCAGGTCTACATAAAGCCTACTGCTCCATCCCTCCTTGTATTCTGAGCAGGCCACTCCTGTGAAGCACAGTGGGGCCCAATATGAAAATTATCATTACAAGTGTCATGAGATAAGCACAGCAATGTCACACCCAGGGTCCAAGTCCATCCCCTTTGCACTGCAGCGACGTGCTGTAGTGCTTCACCTTCCCAAACCCCAATGAGACAACACGTGTCCAAGCCACTGACTAACCCCTTCTCAGCAAGGGCTCCAGCCCCTGAATATGCTACTTAAAGCTGCACTGTCACATAAAGGATCTGATATACTCCGTTATACTCTCTTCTTGTATAAATCATCCTTCAACATAAGGAAAGGCCAACAGAGGGAAGCAACTCCACTGTGGCTGGAGGACAGTCCCTCTGTCACGTTCACCCCATTGGGTCTTGGAGAGCAGATCGCACAGAGCAACCACAGCCTTTCCACCACGGCATGAGACGGACGTGCTGCAGCTCTGAATGTGGGAAAGCACACTGCCAAAATGAATGCTCATAATTACAAGCTTTTCAAGCAAAATAAAGAGAACCAAACCCCAAGAGCTGGATTTTTAAAGAGAGATTTATCTTCTCATGTTTTGTTTTCCTTATAATATTCTGGCACATCTGCAGAATACTTTTAGCTGTGGTTACACATTTGCTTTAAATTAATACTGACCTATTAACAGCGATATCCTTGCTTTAGTTACTGTGTTCTCAAACAGTAAAATACATCCTACAGCTCTACCTCAACAGACAGGCCTTGAACACTGTATTCAATCAAAGAACAAAACTGCACAGGAGATTTCCAAAAACTTCTCCAAGCACTCTGGGAACACTGAGTTTGCACTGCACAAAAATTTCCCAAGGTGATTTCAGTCATGAGAATGGGACTGTATTACTTAGTACGCTCATTTCAAAGTGGGTGAATTCTCCAAATGCTGAAATACTACAGGTGACTGCTTCTACTGCCAACAAAACTAGGGCCTAAGGAAAAAGAAAAAATACTGTTATTAAAAAGAGGAAGTGTATTTAAAAATTATCAGCTCCTTGCTCAAATCTCCACCGTCAGAGAGACGTGTCAATCACAGAAGCACAATGAGTAAGGGAGCAGGCTTATTCTTGGGATGGTGGCCGTACCAGCACCCACATGCTAGCTCCAAACACTCAGTGCTCAGCAGTGGAAAAAGGTGATGTTTGGTCATTTGGGTCCTGTGAGGACATTAATATTAGCTATGACCTGCCTTACAGCAGCCACTACTAGGTACTTGAGTAGATGTTCTATAACAGATGTTATTCATCTTGAAGCTCAGTTCACACTTTATCTTGCATGTGTTAATAGAAGGTGAAAAAAATTTAATTAATTATCTTCATTATCTCTCTTTCCTGAGAGGTATGTGAAAGTAGAATCAACACAACGTAATGGTAGGACTTCTTATGGAAAGGGTTAGAATTAAATACATTTTGCACAATGTCAATGGGAAATTCCAGGTATGGACCATCCAGCTCCCACAGCTCAGCTGTGGGTTCACCAACTTCAGTGTCTCCACCCAGCATGCCACCTCAGAGAAGCAGAAACTAACAGATACGTACTTGCCTGTCCAAATATTTAAGTATTGACACTATTAAAGTTCCTAGTAGAGTCTTCATTTAATTGGCAATGTTTTTCTGAAGGGACACATGGACTGGAGCCATCTATCTAGTCCCTTTCTGGTAGCAGATTTTCCTTGCTCCCCTGCATCATTAAGCAAGAAAGGATAGCAGTGATTAACTGCTTTTAATACTTGTCTGTACTGGCTATGGAGAAGTCATTGTCAGCTAAAATAATTGGCAACTGCTACTATTCTTGCTGGTGAAGCTCTTTCTCCAGAATGTTTTAATCTTACTGCAGTCCTTGGCACATGCTGCAGAGCTCTTGTCCTGGCTTTTCACTTGGGATATTTCTAATTATTATTATGCTTATTTATGGTGTCCCTGAAGGAAGACTTTAATAGCAACATACCAAGACAGTTATTGTAAAGCTCTATAAAGTCGATTGGATCTTCGCAATAACCTTGATTTTTGGCACAGAGTGGACATAGAATTAACTTCACTGGTCTTCACTGCCTGAGTCCTCAGAGCTGAGACAGCAACCTTGGGCCACCTGCCCCAGCTGTGAGAGTAGCCTGAAGGCTACTGAGCCCCGCATTGGAGACAACCCAGTCCCACCACTGGTGGGAAGATGAAGATGAGAAAATTTCTCCTCTCCCCAGCAACAACTCAGCCAGAGAGACAAAACCCATCAGGTCTCTGAATAACCCTGCAGACGTTTTGCTTTGTTAAAGCCTCCCCAAGACGTGATTTATGCCTTTTGTGCTCTCTCTCATCCTTGTCAGGAAGCTCAGATTTACACAGTGCCAGACTGCCACCTTAGCCCAGCAAAATATTAAGCACCAGGGCAGATAAAGCCCCTAAACAATTTCCAACAGGAAACGCATGCATAAATACCTGACTTCATCCAGGAAATGTATTTAAAAGAGAGAGAGAGTCAGACCATGCCGAATTTATTTCTTGAAGATGCTTCCACTGATGCTAAAACACTAGCTACTCACCCCTGTTGTGTAATTAATCGGTGAAATATTAAAGCCCACTTTAGGTCTTCAGTGTTTAGGGGGTAAGCCTCTGAATATAAGAGAAAGGATATGATCCCAAGTTGCTTTGCAGATGAAGCAGAGAGCCATGACCAAATCTCCACCTGTTTCATGGAGATCTGAGGACATTCTCCATCCAAGGGATCCCAGCACAAGCCCTGCTCAGCAGCTAAATGCCATTCCCCTCACCAATAGGGTTTGCATACTTAAATTCGAGTGCTGGAGCCCAGTGGCAGCCCCAGTCGATTGACTTGGCAAAGGCAGAAGTGTGCAGGAGCCAGCGCTCTGGTGGGCATGACCTGTGGCTTAGGGAAGTCTATCTGAGGGCTCTCAGCCCCTGCACCCCACACTGCCTGCACCGCTTCAGAGATCACAAAAGCAAGTCAAGATGATCCTTCCCTAAAATGAAATTCGACACAAATAGCTATCTGGGTCTTTGTCAGCAGCTCCTTGCTTCCTCCTGCCCAGGGGCAAAGCCATAAATAAGCTTCGTGCTCTCAGGAAATGTGACAGTTATTATTCAATAACTGAATTATAGGCTCATTCTTGGAAAGGAATAACGGCAGGCAGAGAAGGGACGGGATGGTAGCGTTTGACTTCACAGGAACTGAAATGTCTCAAAGAAATCTTGAATCCATGATAGGAAACACTGGTGAGCACTTTATACTTTGGCAACTTCCTCTTGTTTTGGTATTACGGCTTTCAATTTTTAAAGGTGTTTATGATGTACAGAATATGGAATAGCAAATGCATGAAAAATGTATTTCCCTGTCACCTTGTATCTTTGTAATGTGCTAGGAGCTGTGGAAGGCCGGGGTCCAGTGGGAGGGCAGGGAGTGCAGGCACTTACTGGGGCTGTCCCACACTGCCCACACCTGCCCCAGCAGCCACCAACCCCCAAATCAAAACCTTTCACACTTCCAGTGGGGAGCAGGGAGCTCACCCCATTTTTCTTGGAAAGGAATGAACATGAGAGCAGAGCGCCCTGCACTCACCATGGGATGAGGTGTCCAAAATGCCTGTTGGCATTGAGGGATGGTGCTAATTGTTGAGGCTTTGTCTTTGAAAGACAAACCTGGCAGGCAGACAAACACAGGAGCTGTGGCTGTCATCATGGCACACAAATACATGGGTTTCTCTTGTCAGATACAGCTTTTGCCTGAATGTATCCAGGCAATAGGAGTCCTGGATGTGGTAACAGCTGGTCAGCTCAGGATGCAGCAATGCATGTAGGAGGCAGAGAGACAGACCCATACGCCAACACACACAGTGTGGGCCCCACATCACGCCTTTGGTTCCTGTGTACACTCACCAAATGCCACACTGACTCACTCGGCGTCTGCAGGATTTGGTATATTTAGGTTCATTCATCATGAAAAATCTGTTCTGTGTTTACATCTCCCTTGGAGGAACACCGTCTTACACCGCAATAACAGCCTGCTGAGCCTTCCAGCACCAGCTTCCTGGCATGCTCAGCAAAGCCTCAGCTGAACCAGGTGCCTGAACCAGGTTTCCTGATCCTGCCAATGTCCCCTGGACAATCAAAGCCCACCAGTGGTGCAGGAGGCTGGGGAGCACAAACACCTGCACCCCACCTCCCACCAGCCCCCAGCCATGCAGGGGCTTGCATTAGCAGTTAATGATTCAATGACAGGAGCTAAAAGCACACAATATTGGAAATACTCCTTTTGCAGAAACAATAAGTAGCAGAGTGTTGATCCCTCCAAAGCAAGGGCTTGTCCTGGGAGCCCTTTAATGAAGGCACTTCCACCCTGACACACAGCCAGCCCCCCCAGCTGCAGGTAGAAACGCCATGCAGGCAGCATGCCCCCGTGGAGGGAAACCACACTGCGTCTGAGCTCCCAGGATGTTAGCCCGTATGCTCCCATTTCACTTCTGATTAACAATAGATTTCATGGCTTCTACAGCATCTTTGTAATAAGTCAAGCTGTTTGGAAAGAAATGGGCCATGCTAAAGCTCTTATTACCCGTAGAAAGAAATGATCCAGCATCAATGAAACAGATAGCAAATATCCTTATGCACAGCAAATGATCATTGCTTTAGATCAGGGAACAGCAACAGATCTAAAACTACACGATACTATTAGTTGTGAAGTGATCATTATGGGGAGAAGGTCTAATAATGCGCTGCAGACATAATGAGGAAGTACAGATCTTGAACTGAACAGACTCATTTAGACAGAACAGCTTGAGAAAGTAGAAATGAAAGGTGTCAGTAAGTTACAAGGAGCACTGCTCAATGACTGCATGCAAATGAGCAATTTGGAATTGTAGTGAATCAAATTATATCCAACAACACTTTTTTTCATCCATCAAAAAATGTCCTTTTTCAAAACCAGAGGATTTCCCAATAATTAGTTAGTACATTTATCTTTTTATCCAGTTTTCCTCCTTATCATTCATGTTATCGTTTTCATTTAGATCTTCCCTTTTTCAACTTTTTTTATCCTTTGTAATTGCTTTCTGAAACAGCAGAGCCTAAGGCATTATTTGCAGCTCTATTTAAGCACAGACTCACATAGGAAAGTGTATTGATACATAAAACAAAAAAAATTAAAAATTAAAGAAAAAATGGGAGAAAAAAAATCAGAACAATAACTTTCCGAAAGGAAGGCAGGAAAAAAACATTGTGTTGTACCTCTGATTGTGTCACAGGTTTTAGCCCAGTCTCTAAGGATGTAGCACACAGGAGGACAGGGGACCTGTGCCCTCGGTAAACCAGATGAATACTGTGTTCAGTCACCCCTCAAGGTCTGTACCATGCTGCATCCACTGCACAGGTGCACAGGCTGCATCTCAGTCCCAACCCTGGCGATGGTTTGAGTTTTCTGGTTTGCTCTCTTTAAGCTTTTTTAAATTTCTCTTTTAAAATATAGTAACAATAACTTCTGCAGAGCTAGGTACGCCAATTTTATGGCAGTAAGTAAATGAAAGCACAATTATTGCACATCCCCCTGCTGCCCCTTGCTCTGCAGTGCAGGGAGCCTGCCCAGGGCAGCAGAGGAGCCCTGGAGCCCTCGCTGCTCTGGGGCTGGTGGCACTTGTGTCGCTGCTGAACCCCCTGGGGTAAAGGAAATCCCTCATCCTTCCAGAGCCTGTCACGCACCTCACACTGGGTGCTCTCCTACTTGTAGCGAAGCTGAAGCAAAGACAAGGCATTTTACAGGTCCTTACACCTGATTTTCTAAAGGCATAAGGTGTATAGGAACTAAGTTTCAAGGCCCTAAGCTGTCAGGGACACACAAACTCCTAAATCCTTACAGCCCTTCTGAAAAGAGGTTGCAGGTTTGTGAAGGGATTTAACTACCTAAAGCCACAACTGGGTAACCCCATACCCTCAGCAGAGGTACAAACCTAGGCCTGGGGGCAGGGCTCTCCCCTACCAGGTATATTTTTCCATAATTTTACAAGTGCATTTCCAGGCTTGACTAAATCCCCCCCATCTTTAATACTGAAATGCAAGAAGCAGGATCCTTTTAACTTAGAAACCACGCCAATTGTTCTGTGCTTTTCAGATGGGAAAGTAACTGAAAGAATAGTAACATCTGAGTCACATGGAAGCACTCTTAAGTGTCAGAAGCCTTTCTGGTCATTACATTTTCCCTGAGCTACCCCTTCTCCATCTCTGCTGCCAGCTCAGCTGATTGCACAAAAGACTGACTTCAGTAGAGCCGGGAGTGGCAGAGGATAACCCCCACTTCAGCACTCCCTGCCCCCCTGCACATGGGACCCAGCTCCTCCGAGACAGCATCCCTCGGGAGCAGCCCTCGCTCCCCTGGGACGCCGACAGCCATCCCCACGGAGCCAGAGCAGGAGCTCAGTTCCCACATGCCACATCTGCTCCCATTCATAGCAACCTGTGCTGCGTCTGGGTCTGTATTTCCATTCTCATGAATAATGCTGAAGTGCTTTTAATGAAAGCAGAGAGAATTATTGATGGTAACAATAACATTATTTTATATACAGAAGCTGGAAACAGCATATATAGTCTATCAGGTGCATTTAGCCTGCCACAGAGATGAAAACATTTAGGTTAGAAATAGCATCTAGAGCGTTGTGAAGTTGGAAACAACAACCTGAATTGATCTGCCACAATAGGAAAAATGCTTTCTTCTTTATGTTTGCCTTCTTAAATTCGACTAATTTACTGGAAACAGAATTTCGCAGGCAGCCGCGCAGTCACTAATTGTGCTTTGCATGCTACCCGGGTTCCCAGGGCAGGGCGAGGGAAGTGCTGCTCCTCCTGGAGCAGTGTGTAGATGCAGACCTACCATGCTTTTCCTTCTGAGAGGCAGCGAGCACACTATACCACAGTCACAGCTCCAAGATAAATTCCAATAATAAAAAAGTCACAACATCAGAAGAAAGCTGCCTCCTTGGTCTCAAGGGAGATAAACTGGACGGAAGCAGCAAAGGTGTAAATCAACGCTACCGGTTTGACAGTGAGATTATAGACAGCAAATCCTGAGTTGCAGTGCAGAGGCAAATGGAGTACATACAGTGGCCAGGATAAAATACGCAAAATATCTTGGGAACTGAAATTCAATTTTTTTTTTTACAAGCTGAAATGAATTAACTTCATTTTCCTGAGGGACTGCAGATTGCTTTTGTGTAGCTTTTGCCCCCTGCTCCAGGAAAGACATTCCTTCCCAAGCCTCCTTTCTCTTGAAATGATGCTGCTAATCTGGTGCAACAGATTCTCTGTTGTGGTACATCCTCCAAAAGTACTGCTTTGAGCAAAAGAAAATATTAGTAGCCTGACTCACTGGAAAAGTTTAAATATCTGATCAGTCTAGTTTTGAGCCTGATCCTGACAATCTTCCACCAGCCTGAGTACATCCTCCCAGCTGTGCTTGCTCAGCATACAAGAGTGTGATTGGAGACAGCATCAAAACCTCCAGCTCTTGCCCTCCCATGGGTTCTGGCCCTGCCATGGACCCTTCTCTAGAATAAATGGCAGACTCTGACCAGGAAGGAATCTATAGCTGAGGAATATATCAGCCTTCAAGCAGCTAAACACAGGGACTCCCGAGCTACAGTTCAGTGGGCCGAAGCACAGCAATAAGGGAGTTCTGGCTAAGACCAATATTAAATGCCTCAGGCCACTTTGGCAAAAGTGCTAATATTTAGATCAAAATGACTGTAAATTATGTAATTTTTATTTTTCATAATAAAAATTAACTTCTGGGAGGTTATTTCATTTTCTGGGAACTGCATCTTCTCTTAAGAAAATTGCTTGAACAAGAAATTCTTAGCCAGCTCTCCCAAAGTGCAGTTATTCAGTAACACCTTGGTGAGGCTCCTTGCGCAGCTGCAAGCAGACAATCATTACAGTGAAATATAAATCATGTCATCCATTTCCTAAATTCATTTGTCATATTTTAAATTCACTTCCAACAACCCCCGTCCAGACAGAGACTGCTGCGTTTCCATTAGAGGCAGTTTGCTGCCTTTTCCATCAACTGGGAGCTAATCGAGCAAAATGACGGCTATTCCAAAGCCAAACAGAGGAAAAGTAACGACAAGCATGAAGTAGATGAGCACAGAGCGTGTAACCTTCCATGGGAAATATCAATTTACTTATCAAGCCACACTGCTGTTTCAAAACATGCTAGTTCATCTGTGACAAAGTACTATTTCAGGCCTGGGAAGGAGCAGAGGAGCATGGCCCAGAGCCCTTTCTAGCGAGCTGAGAAGACTGCAACAGCCTCAGCGGGCTCAGGCATCACTCAGCAGCAGCACTGCTGAATACTCCTGTTGCTTTGGATGTTGAAATGCTTCTTCAGAGCTCTTAACTAAAATCTTTAAGGTAAGTGTGGGCTGTAACAGGAGCAATTATAACTATATTTGTAAGAGAAAGACATCTATAGTAATGAGAAGCACTGGAGTACAAATCATACAAAGAGCAGGTAGTTTTAGCAGAATATACCTACACCTAAAAGGATATAAGCAATAAGAATGAATGTATCTAGGAGATTCTTTGGGTTTCAGCAAGTTTAAGACGTCCAGGACAAATGCCAGGATGAAAACACAACCTGGGACTGGAAACATCCTTTCACAAGTAGCTAATTCTGTAAGAGCAGCAAGGCACCCGAGGGTGCCAACACAACCTGCCCCACTGCCACAGTGCACCAGCCCATCACCCCCTGCCTCTGCTCAGCAAAGCACTCGGACACGTGTTTGGTACTTGCAACATCAGTGAGACTGAAATGTGTTTAAAAGCATTGCTGAAATGGGGCTTCACAGTACCTATGTGACAACCACAGCCTCAAATTCCCTTTACTAATATATTTAGTAGGCAACGAATTTCTGCTCCCTCCTGAAGAACAGTTTACAAGATGGGGCTGAAGAGAAAGAAAATGATAATCCCATATTGCAGCAACATACAAGTCTTTCTACCCCAGGCCTGCAATCCAGGAGGCACTAGTAAACCTTCCTCAGGACTAGAAAGGAATTTTATGCTCAGCAGTTTAACTGGGTCAGTACCAGACGCAGGCAGGAGGCCGCTGCAACTCACAGCTTATGCTGTGGTGCACAACCCCAACCTCGTGCTACACACAGCTGAGGGCCAGGCCTGGTGGGGATCGCCCATCAAGGCCCGAACACCAACACCTGCAGCGAGAAACACTCCCCCTTGGTTCTCCTCCAAAATAAGTCAATTGAGCTGGTCTCTGAAAATACCTGGTACTGAAGAAGCTTTCAGGGATGAGCTTAATCAGGGTATCTAACATGTAAGCACTTTGCCAGTGTCTGTGAGTCACCCAGGTTCTTTCTACTCAAAGGAAAGGAAAAGCAAGTGATTCATCTCTTACTAAAATAGGTGCCCAAGGGATGTGGGATGGAGACTTGCGTGGAGATGCTTCTCTTCCAGGGAGCACCGAGAGCACATGCCTCACTAGCTCAGTCACAGCTCAAATTCCTATTTTGCTAATTTATGTAATATTAGTTATGCAGAAAGAATTAATACAGCTAACCCTAGCCTTTGCAAATTACTGTTGAATAGCATGGAGAACCAGGAATAAAATGAACTAACAAAGAACAAGGGAATCAAAAATCCACCTATGTTTTAGAGGGGAACTGGAAAAAGTTTAGCAGACCTCCCTCTGTACCTGCAAGTGGTCGGTAGAGCCAACAGAGTCAAAAGTCTTGGTTTTGACAGCATCTACTTCTGAAGCACCTGGTATTTTGACTGCTTTTGAGCTAAGCCAGGGAAGAGCTCAAATCTCAAGCTTTAGTAGAGAAATATCTAAAAGAAGTTATTTGCTGAGGAGGGACAGGCTCAGAACCAAGATTAATTTAGTTATGGCCCAGAGGTGCAAATTCTGTGCATATCTCTGAACTCCATTAATACTGCAGTGTATTTGCAGCAAAATGCTTTCTTGCTCCTTGCTTTACTTCCATGAACTGGAATACAGCTGGATTAACTCTTGGATTGACACTACTAGGGCTACTCCTGAATTACACCTCACGTTACTGCTCATCAGCTTGATGGCTGACTGGGCCCCTTGGCCAGGATCTAGGCGACAGCAGGGCAAGTCCTGGAGCAAGTCAAGCAGAACCAGATTCATACCCACCTTCCACCACGCAGCTGCTTGCTCTACCCACAGCCCTGCTCTGCATTTTATAAATCTAACCATTTTACAGAATTTTTCAATTTCATTCCAACACAAAATTAATTTGAATGCTAAAACCTCATTGCTGTATTTCTAAATATTGCGCCCTGACCCCTTCCCTCACAGCAGTAGATACTGCCAAATTAAAACCACACACAGTTGTTGCTAATGGTAGTAATTATTGTTACTAATGGTAAAAGTAACAAGAAGATGATTAAAAAGTATACAGTATTCAGTGTTCCTTTGAATTGCCTTTAGGATAGTGATTTGCATTTCTGTTTAGCATAGATGGCACCAGAGTGAACAGCTATATTTTAACAGTGCTTATGCAAAATATAATATGGGAAAAGAAAGGTGCGTAAGATCTACTCGCACTGTCACTGAAAACGGGATGAATATTGATCACATTCAACAACTGTGGCAGTGTTAAAAATGACCACACAGGTGGAATAAATAATAGATAAAAGAGAAATCAAAATTCAAGCTCTTACTTTCCAGAATTGAGCTCAAACATTCAGGTCAGCCCTCCCCTTCCTTTCCTTCCCCCTTGCCCCCATACTACACCTTATCTCTTAGAGCAATTTTATTCAGTAGATCTTGGTTTAATATCTAGTTAATACTGTCCTATACTATGAAAGGTTTGCAAATGAAAGGGGAGATCCCCTTCACCTTCTGCAGCCATTCTTAGGATCCAGCCACGACTTAGGATCCAATATAAAGCAGTGAGTTCTATTTGGATATGTCACTGAAAAAGCTTAACAGAACAAAACCCCAAACTAATAAACCAGAGGATTTATTTCTCTTGTAAACAGAAGAAAGCTAATAATTGGCATAGCTTGAAAAGAACCCAACTGTTTCATACTTTGCCATCACATCCTTGCTATGCTAACTCAGTAGAGGAGGTAATAAAAAAGAATAACGGGATGAGTAAGGCAAGGTATGTACTTAGAAATCTCAAATGGTTGTGATCTCAAATAGATCATTCTTATTTTCTAACTACCTTGAGTTGTTTGGAATTTATCTACAAGACTACATAAGCAGGGCGCAGAGCACAGCATGTTCATGCTGTAAAAATTAATGGGACATCTCCTTGGTCCCTGGAGCACCAACACCTCTAACCTGACAGCATGCGTCAATGACTTTGCACAAATTTCCTTACTGAAACATTTTTAAACAAGAACAAATGCTATTTGCCCCTGGAATACACACATAAATTTGGTCTTTTTTAGTGGTATTTTTGAATCAGTGAGGTGGATTTCTTAGTCATGTGCTGGCGGGAATTTATGGACAGACAGACTGAAACTCCAAGAGACCACCTATTTTAGTTTCTGAGGATCCCTTTCAGTAAGCAGAAAGAAACAGCCTTTAGAAATATATTTTTAACATTAATTCACAGTGAACTCTGCTTAGCACAGTCCCCAGTAAGAAGTGACCCTGATCAACTGCCTATAATCCTCAACATACAACAAAAACGGCCCAGCAGCATCATTACCCCAGCACAGGAGCAGAGGCACAGTCTGTGCAGCTGGACAAGCTGAAAATATCAAAGTAGTTCACTCAAAGTGAACTTCAATCAAAGTAGTTTTTCGAAGTTCTGGCTTAATTTCCTTGGTTTGTCTGCTTTACCTTGCATTTTATATCAGGCTTCTCAACACAACCCAACTCCACTCCTAGGGAAAAGAAACCCAAGATCCTCCAGAGTTGAAACAACTGTTAGAAAGAGGAGTTTACACCTATGATCAACTTTTTTTTTTCCTAAATTTGATTCCAAACCTCAAACAATGAAATCAACAATTGTATTATTACTTTATTACCTCAGATAGGAACAGTTTTGATCAAGTACAGCCTATTCTTTTTAGATGTTACAAAGCAGTTTAATTCACTTATAAAGGATTTCAAACTGTCAGTACCAAATCTAACATTATAATCTCAGGCTTGAAAAAGACAGATGACACCACTTGTCCCCCACCAAATGTGCATACATTATTGATTATTCCAAAGCCTCATGAACAGGGCAATTTGTAATCATTAAAAATTAAAGAGAATGCTGCTGAATAGAAAACAAGAAAGGCAAATTTTGCTCTTGGCTCTACTGTCATTTCCCTGCACTGGAACTGGAACCATTTTATTGCATAAGGGAAAGAGAAATAAGGAACGTTGCCTCGCTGTGTGGCAGAGAACTGCTCAGAGCCGCTGAGGCAGTACTGCCTAAAGAGAAACCCCACGGGCAGAGGATGTGTGAAGCCCAGCTGGAAGACCCACCGCAGTGCTGCCTCCTATGCTCAGGCACTACAACAGAGCAGCTCTGCAAGCAGCTCAGTGTTGGTTAGTGGCCCTCCTCCACCATTTCCCTTCCACTCTGCATTTGCCTCAGGAACAACCTGCTAAAGATAAAACAGCCACCAACACACATGACATTTATGGCCTGTGGTCACTAGGGAGGTTTATCCTATGCTCACAGAATAAACTACTGTGGTCCTTTTTTATTGCCAAGCAGATTTTTGCTCAGTAGTTATTTAAATGTGTGGAAAATAAATGTAATTTTCAGAAGTATTACTGGCAGCATTTCATAAGAGCATCATGGATCTCCAACACAGTCAGTCGGTCAAACCTTCCCGGTGCCTGTCCTCACTTGCCTGTGCACACAGCGGCTGCTGTACCAGTCATTACCAACTCTGTAAGTTATGTAGGTCCTGGGAATAATTAATTTTAAATTCTCTCTTTGTAGAACAAAACTGTGGCAAGGACCTGAAATCACAGTCACATTATCTAGCTATTTGTGAGGCCGTCCCAATAATGAAACACACATCCCTCTGGAAAAGGTACCAGCTCAAGAAAAGGCTTTTAACTGACATTTAAATGTCAAGCTACTATGTTAAATGTTATGGGCATTTCATTGCTCAGCCCAGGAGAAGCATGAACACATCAGAAGCTCCTTAATAATCAACCACATTAAAAGTTGATGGGCTTTGGCACCTGGAAAGACAACTACAGATAATGTGTTTAACTGGGGCTGATGGATATCTACCTGACTCAGCTGTATGAATGCAAACCCAAACACACCTTCAGTAGGCCACAGGGAGTCTATAAAAATAATTATTTCAAGGATAATAAATTTGTTCTTTCTGAAATAGTCCTACTCCCAGAGTCATATTGATTCTTTTTGCTTTACTTACTGTGAGCCTGCCCTGATCCTACTGGTATCCTACTGGAGCCTTGAGGGCTAAAACCAAGTGAAAACCTGCTCTGTTCATCTTAAGAGAGAGTAGCTAGTTGTTCACAGCCATATGTTTGCTTAGACAACTGTCAACAGTGCTAACTCCACTTACAATCTATATTTATCTGAAATGATCCATTAGCCTTGTACCTGTAATTCGAAAAGGATACTAGCAATAATGTCTCTGAATTAAAGTAATACACTGCAGTCCAATAAATTTTTAAAAGGTAAAATAGGAATCAGTCACACATGGCAAACCCAGTAACATGTCTTTCAAAGCTGCAAAAAAGGACTAAATAAAGTTAAGAGTAGCTAACAGACATAAAGTGTCAAAGCCACCAAGGGAGTAATGAAAGGTTCAGATCAATATTTGATATTCCCAAACCCATCTCCAGAGAGCCTGCCCATGCCTGTTAGAGAATGGATCACAGTAACACTCATACACATGGTATTTGTTAATATTTGTTAGCATTTGTTAATATTGCACAGTCATTTCTGGCACTGTATGTAGTCTGTCAAATTTTAATTTTCATTAATCAGAGTTGCATTACCATAACTACTGGCCAACACCACAAATTTTTTGAGCTCACCCAGCTCCCTTGGCTATAGCAGGCTTTCAAAGTACAGCCACTGGTGTGGGAGATGGGGAATCAGTTCTGGGAAGGACAGGCTGTGCAGCATCGATCTTTACAGTCTCCACCCTTGGAGAAAGGCTACCAATATCAGGGAGAATCATAGAGGGACAACCATCAGCAAGTTTGCACTTCTCTATTTACCCTCTGATACCTTCTGCTGAGGTGGTTAGCACCTAAGAAACAATCCTGCTTCTTTGCCCATACCTCTTTGGCTTGACAGCTGAAGTGATAGATACCGAAACACACCAAGGTCCACTGCCAGCCCAGACACCCGTTTCTGTAGGGCAGCAGCTGTGACACCAAACACCTTTCCTTATTCCCCTCATTCTGATGCTTGTAGTCTCAATCAGGACTTTCGTTAAAAACATACTAACAAATATCAAAGTTTGGGATGTTAACTGAGAAAGTAAGCTGTTTTCTTCCTGCCCATCCCTAGGAGTACAAAAAATAATGAAAATACAGAATATAATTAAGACATCTAATCTTCCTAATCTTCATTGCTATGCAAATGTAACTCCTTTCAAATTAACAGGAGCCATATATGCATGTATTATTGGGTGAGGGCCTATGTGAAGATTATGTTGTGATTAAAGGAGTAAGCTAGACTTGTTTGAAAAAGGGCTGAACTGATATTAAGAATTATAAAAAGATGTAACAAATGACTTGGTACCAAGCAGCTGACAGTTCTCCCAGCAACCTGTGATGCTCATCTCAGAAATGGCAGAGGTGCTGAATTTAAAAACTGCCTCCAGTATTGTCACTGATAAACAATCGTATCATGGTGAGCACTGAACCATGCATCACTGGGGATGTGAACTTGGAGCATTCTCTGCTCCTTTCAAGAATGAAATTACTAATTTCTATATATTGTATAGGATTGAAAAGTTATGGAATAGTCTTTATGGTAGGGAACATTTGGCTCCTGGAATTCATTAAAATATCTTTGCATTATAACACAGCTGAGTAGCAGCACAAGCCAAGAAATTTAGCAAATTTACCATGGAGTTTCTGTCAATAGCAGGACTTGGCAGTTGTCGCATTGACAGAGTTAATGAAATTCATGGCTGGGGCAGAAAGAATCACACGGCTGCCACCAGCCATCATCTCAGTTTTGACAAGTGAGGCAGGATTATTATTTTGTACCTGTGCCCAAGCGGATAATTAAGCTGTAGTTTTAATGATTACAGCTGATATTATGGGCCAAAAATGCCCAGAAGATTTATGTAACCCCTGCAGACACATTACTAGCTTTCTATGTTCTGTCTTTCTTACGAAAATATCCTATATAGAAAGCATACATCCTATGTATGTGGTCACTCAGGTCTCTGCTATGAACTCACCTTCAAAGTCCCCACACACACATTTGCAGCTCTCTTGCAGACTTCCCTTCAGACCTACCTGGTACCCTGGCTATTTTTAACCTGAGCAACAGAAGAAACTGGTCCTGCCTCCTTCCACCCCTGGTTGTCAGGCCCAGGGATATTAAGGGGATACCTCACACCCTTCACCAGCTTTGCACCAGGGTTGCTCCTGGGAGGAGCTGGCAGGGGATGTGTGTTTCCCCTGTGCAGAAATAGGAAGGAAGAGAGGATGAAATACAGGTATCTGCCAGGAATGCTTTTGCTGCTATATTCAAGGTTTAGAAAAAGAATAGGCTCTGCAGACAATACTGCACTCAGCCCCAAAGGTACAGTAGAGGAGCAGGATGTTTGTGTCAACCAAGCTACTGGGGATTCATTTTTGTACAGATTAAGGCCAATGTGGCATGTAAGCCCTTAACAGTGTGACTGCCACCTTCTTGCTCTTAGCTGGTTTTCTATTAAAATTACCACATTACATTTCAAATCTGTGTTCAGTGTAGCACAGAAATAGCTAACACAGTAGGAGCTAAAGATGCCCGTGCCTGCAGGATTCCTTTCCATGTTTTGTGCAATAATTCATGTTCCTCTCTGAAATTTTCGTGGAGAAAAGTATTTAAAAGGACATGACACAGTCCTCTTCTTGCTGATACTGTCTGCAAGACCCATGATCTGTGCATGACCCCTCTGAACCAAATGTGAAGTTGTTTGGCGTGGGAGTGTCAGCATTCCTCCTCTGACCGCCTTCCTGACCAGATAAACCAGGTAGGAGGTGGGTGTTTACCAGACCTGATAAATTCAGTGAAACTCAAGAGATGCTCCTGTCTAATTATAGTTTCTTTTCCCTTGGTCAGTCTTATTTTCATCACACTAATTTTTGTAATGCTTATTAGCTCTTTTATTTCTTTTAACAGGAATAGGTTTGCTCTTAAATGGCAGTTTGAGACTTAGATTTCCCCAAATTGCCTTCTGGCATGGCTATGTTGATGCTTTACATATGGACCGCCTTTCTCTGTTCTATTCCACAACAGTAAAATGACATTACAGACATGCTTTATTGATGGATATTCTATTTATGATGATTCTCTTGTTATAGACAGCTCTGGCACTGTAGTACCACTGGCTACTGGAATTTTCTCATCTTCTAGAATTAATGTCTTTGAATAGCACTGAAAATCCTGTTCAGAAACAAAAGAAAAGCCCAGCCCTTTTAAGAAAGGACAATCAACATTTTTCCTTTGTTTATCTATTCAGGACTACTTCAGGACTAATTCAAGACTAACATAGCTTGATAGACAGGATAAACAGGATCTAAAATACTACAAAATTAAAAGAAACATGGTGTGCCAAACATTAGCCTATATATAAAAAAAAACCAAAACAAAACACAGACTAGTCTCAGTATTGAATGTTACATCTTTCTTAGTTTCTAAAAGCTATATATCTCTGATTATAGAAATGCAGTGGCAGGCACTAATATTTCAGGCATGTAATTAACTTACACATAACTGGATTTGATAATAACCTTCTGTATCCAAGCAATAAGGTTGTGATGCAGAGGCACAACATCAAGCTGGTGATAAAACTTTTTTACTCTCATTAAGACACAGTTTCAGTTAGATAGATGTGATAATTAATTATACCAACTGCAGAATATCTATTATTATTTTAGTATTTCAACAGAACATTTTAATTAATGGTTAAAAAGCAACTCCAGCACTATAAGCACTCGAGCTTCAGATGCAGAGACCACTTAGTTTCTGCTGAAGCCAACAGTGACCGAGTTCTGTCAGCAGAATTTACAGCTATTAAAAGTTTAATCATAAGTATCTTAAACTTTACATTCTCTTCAAGTATCACTTATGATTTTTTTTTCCTTCTAACCTTACAAAATATGGTGATTGAAACAAACTGTAAATACCCTGTCCAATGCATACAGTAAAGCTATCTGATGGAAGCACTGAGAAGTAATAGTATTATAGCTGTAATCCAAGCAGAAAACATTTAAGGTATCTTGGTAAGTCCAGCACTAGTTGTGTAGCTACAGTATTTTGTCCCTGGTTGAATTTTGCTTATTCTGTCTCCAGGAATGGGAAAAAAGAAACCTACTGATTGCACAATGTGCTGTCTCTGTTAATCCAGTTATGTATCTGTTGTTCCAGATTCTGCACAATCAGTAATTCTCCAGTAACAGAGCACAGTATGCAGAAGGGTACAGAAGAGCTCCTCACTGTGTAGGCACCAGGTCACTGGCTGAAACATCTTTAAAAGCACTGGGAAAGATCAGGCTGCGAACAGTGAACATGACTCTGCACTGTGCCTAAGCTCCATTAGAAGTATGGATGATATTACTAAAAAAGGGGATGAAATTACTTTTACACTGCAGGTTTCCTTCACCACCAGTCTGACCAGCTCCCAGGTAATGCTGTTCAGCTGCTGTGTTGACAGGTGGGATGGGGAAAATTGGTCTGTTGAAGCTCAGCTCCTATTCTTTGGCTGCATGTTCTACCTTGGAAATATCCACCTTTTTGGTCTTTAGAAGACATTGCAGAAAGAAAAAGAAATGAAAAGGGGCCCGATTTCCTCTTGAAACGAGCCTTCCAGGAGGAGATACCCCTCTCTGCATGCTTCCCTGTCACTCCTCCATAACAACTTCTGCACATTCTAGTTCAGTCAAGCCAACTGATCTACTGATAGGGAAAACAGGAGAAGAGCCTTAAGGACAGTTAAACTCCTACAGGTGCCATGGAAACAGGCAATATATGAGCAGCAGCCAGGTGAGAAACTTCCTACAAGTACCTCCACAGAAAGAAGAGCTCCATTATCAGAAACCATTAGAGACTTTGTGTGAGAGACACATGGTACAAATGTTGTGGCCAAAAGCAAAGCTCGGTTCATAGCAGCCCCTGCAGCACACAGCTGAGCAGCTTTTTAACCTGCTGCAGGCTGGCGTGGCTCTCGGACAAGCACCAATCTCACCTCTCCTGAGCAGCAGTTCCTGCCTTGCCACCAGCAACTTTGTGCTGGCCCTAGCCCTTGTGCAGGTGGATCCTGCCTTTTTTCAGGGAAATGCAGACATAGCCAAGCAAAGTTTTAACATAGAAGACAGTTATCCAGAGGATGTGGGAAAGATTACTGCTGCTGCTTTAGCTCCAGACTAAGAATTATAGGGAGTACTGGAGGTAAATAACACTCATCTGTATTTAGGTTTTGGTTTTCAGTCAATTCCATTTAAATTTTTAAAGCACCCTGAGCTGCACTGCAGAGTTAATGAATTCAGTAGATAACAATACCGGCATGAAAAGCTAAACTCAAAGCACACATCTCTGTTTCAGCCTGATCAATGGTAATTGCGCTCCTCAGGAGCCAGAGCCTTTCACACACGCAAACCTCCCGCTGCTTGTAGTGCAGAAACGCTGCCTGCCATGAGGCTGCGGGGCTCGGCTTCCAGCTCAGGAGAGTAAGGCACAACGAGACAGGGGAGCTGGGTGGGCTGCTAGCACAGACAGAGGAGCTGAAACAACATGTGTTTGGGGAGTGAAAACCCAAGTGCTGGCCACTGGAGAGCAGAGCTTTCTCGTGACCACGAGGCATCCTAGTTTCTCTGAGTGCAACACAAACATAGGACTTGGCTGCCACAAGAGGCTACTGCAACCTCAGGTTGTCTCAGACTCTCTAATGATCTCTAAAAACTAATAAAGTTAATGACCAAGACTAATAAGAAGTTAATGATTAACCTGAGTTATCAACAAGGCAAGTCAGGAGCTTGGCACTGGAAGATGAAGCAGCCTGTCTGGTGAGATGGACACTGATAAGCTGACTTTCTGCACACCTCTGTGCTACCATGTCTGCACATAACTCCATTTGAAGCTCACAAGAAAGTCACTATTTTCTGACATTAATATCTTTAAAGCTTTCAGAAATAATTGAAATCAATCTCTGGAGTTCACCGTGGTAGATGGCTAAAGAGATCCTTCATGTACTGTTTAATTGGTAGAAGTTGTCACAGCTCTGTGGAACTGTACTCATCTTAACTAAGTTTTGACAGTTGCCAGCAGTTAAGTACTTCTCCCCTTGACTCAAAAATCAAAAATGACATAAAGAATGGAACACTTTGGAAATTTTGGTTCAAGTGAGCGCAGGTTACAAAAATTCAAGTTTTCCTGGAAACAGGCAATCTCAGGGCATCTGAAAAGCCAGGGTGCCTGGCATGTCACTGTGCATGTAAAGATTGGAGGTTTTTTTCACCTCAATTTGAAAATCATGAGAGCTTCCTACAAGCAGACTTGGTAATCGAGGCCTTAATTCACACCAGGGAAACTTCAAACACTAACAGAGAGGCTTGCTTATAATTACTGCATATTGAGAGATGGTACATTACCTCTTGTCATACAAAAGCCCTTTCTGCCTGGAATCCACTATCATGTCTTGCCTGTTCATCAGTGTACTCAAAGCACCTCTTCTCATTCAGCACCCAATCCCTCTGTACACATGGTCACTATGGGAGCTGCTTATATTAACCCCCAACATCTGCTGCCTGGGACTGGTGCAAGTCAGATACCCTAGAGGTGGATTTAGAGGATGAGGAATGAGAACTGGAGCTTCACAGTACCTCTCATCCTGCTCCTGGGCCAGGCAAGCACAGCCAAGCTGGGCTCACCATCCTGCTCCAAGGGTGTACGTGCTCCACAGGACGTAGCCTACCCCTGCTAACTCCACAGCACAGATCCCCGATGGAGCCAGCTCGTGTTTTGGTGAAGAACTGGAGGTGGGCAGGCAACTGGGAAACTTTGAGTAATTTGCATAATATCATTAACATCATTAACAAACCATGAAACACAGTCGGGGAAAAAAAAGTTATCAAGTTCTTACAAAAATTCAGTCCAGTATTTTTAACTGCAGGCACAAGGGGTGTCACATTAGTGCAAAGATGTGACCATATCTGGCTATTATCAGAAGGAAAGCTCGGAATGTCTCCCGTAACAGAGATCACAGACAATCAAGTTTTGTTCTATACATTGATAAATCCCAGGTTACTACACTGAGCTACCACCTGAGACCTAAACCAAAACCCTCCATAAGGGGTTCTCAGATTTAAAAAATATCTGCTGCAAATCATCAGTTCATCTCATTGCCCTGTTAACTGTAGAAAAGAATTAAGAAAGAAGAGATAGGTGTAGAGAAGGGTGCAGTATCAGGCTGTTGTACTCCAAAACACAGAGAGAGAACTATTCCTGACACAGTGCATGTCTCTGCTCTTTCAGCATTTGGGTAATTATAGCCGAGCCTTTTGAACATTCAATGCATCTCACAGAAAATGAGACATCCACATATTGTGGCTTAATGAAAAGAACTGAAGGAAATGTACCAAATGATTGGTTAACAGGCAGCTGCTTCATAAATGCTTTCTCCCATCTGTTTTCTCCTTCTTATATCAGCTCATTCAGCCTAATGCCTATAAAATGCTGAGCCCAATGTTTCAGGGCTTCTCTAAACTCTCCTGCCAGTGTTCATGGGCGGCTTCAGCAACCATGTCCTGGATTTGGCAGCTCCCACTGCTGCATGCCCCCGGGTACTGCCAGGAAACACCTGCTGTCTTGCAAGCACACCCCATCATGTAGGGGCATGCTGAGGGCAGGGACAGCTAATGCTGCAGTCAATACCAAAGAATACCGATTAAAAATATATATTCAGACCATAATGCTAACAAACCTGTCAACATGGGGTTGAGTTCTCGCACCTTTCTCTTAAGCTCCTTCATGTCCATGGAGTCACTGAGGGATTAGATAGAGCCACGTTAAGTAAATGCTGCATTCATGACTGCCTCACGCAAGTCAGCTCCTGGGAGAGTCATTAGACTAAATACATTGTTTTGCAGACCGATAAGGTACAGAAGATTCCTAGTAGCACAGCCAGAACAGGTCCTTCTGCTCTTCTCTTCTGTGAGACATCAGGCATTAGCCTCCGACAGAGGCTTGCTGCTGGATTTAAGAGATTAATGATCTGATCCGGTAAGACCTTCATTTGCACCTTCAGCAGCAACATGAGCAGCAGCAAATGGATGTGGCATGTGCCATGCCCCAACCCATCCGAAAGATCTGCCATGAAGCCCTTGTGCAGGAGCAGCTTGGTGGCGAGGGGTCTGGCCTGAGGCTGTCTCAGAAAGAAGCCTGCTCCATGCCTGCTCCGCTCTCCAAACTACTGGTTCTTCTCACACCATCGACCTGCTGCCACATGTGGTATTAAGATCAACAAGCATTGATAAGAGCAGGTGTCCTCAGCCACAGGGATGTCAAAGGGATCAGTGGATGGTGGCTACGTTGGGCAAAACCTCTTCTGATGTCAAGAAGATTCTTGAAAATCACGCCCAGACAGGCAGCATGTTGCCTAAGGAGGGGATGATGCTTTTCTTTTCCAGCCATGCTCTACCTCTCACACGCAGGGCTACATCCTGTCCCGCTGATCCAGCTTAATCTAACATAAGAGCAGACAATGGAAATCAAATCCCTCTGGCTCCCCGAGGAACACACAAGAGCAGGTGTTTGCAGAAGTGCGAGCACTGAGAGTCATCAGCCAGCTTCTGTGCTCCCTGCTGTGGAGCTCAGCCCAGTAATCTGAATAATATAGACACTAATTCCTTCCTAATTTACCAAGCTAGCAAACCTGCAGAAGCAAACAGGTGTGTGTACTTGTTTGATATTTTTTTTCCCCGTAGCAAAAAGAGTGATTATATTTCTCTTCGTTCCAACTAGAGCTGCTATCATAAAATATTCAGCTCAAGACATCCAGTTCCACATTATAATTACCTGACAAAAATTGCTAACAGATCTGCTTCTGCCATCAACATGAAGCTGGCTAATCCTCTGGGAACTTCTTTTTAATTAAACATCTAATACAGCATGATAAACATTGAAAATATGCACCACTCCTCTATTAAGAATGTGGCTTGATTTCTGAAGTGCACCTAATCAATTCAAGTGTAATATTTGCCGTGGCAGCAAATCTTTAGGGCTTAATATTTCAGGTAAAGGTTGTTTTAGCGATTCTATTAAGAGAAGGAACGAGTGAGCACAAATAAGACAAAATCCCAGTTCAGCTTCATTGTTTACTCCAGCCTTGGGTTTCCCTCCACAGCTGCTCACACTGACCAAGCACACAAGTTTGGTGTGCTCAGCTCTGGGCCTTTCACTTCCCCCCCGGTCTGGATTAGTAGTTTTAAGCAGAAACGTTCAACCAATCTGTAAATGCATTTTCCTCCCCTCATACAACATGGCAGGGGCTGCAAATACACCATATAAAGCAAATTAACATTCATTAAACTCTGGCTCTGTAGCATCCCCATCTCTTCTTTCCTTTGGCCCATCTGTCACCTTCATCTCAGTCTCACAAAGAGCCAATCCTGCTACCACAACCTCGGTGTCACCAAAATGTCCTCGTGGACCCTCTGTCACAATCGAATTGTTACTATCTGTTTACCTGATAGGCTTGGAGTGCATCTCTCTACCTGGTACATGAGAAGGGCTTAATAAATTTTTTGACTGCAGGGATTTTACTAACGCACTGGTTCAAGGGTGGAGTGCTGAGAGCATCGCCCTCAGTGTCCAGCTGAGCGGGGAGCGGGGATATAAGGAGCCAGGCCCGCTTAAGCCCCACGCAAGATGTGAGCATAGTCCTATGGCATTCCTGGCAACATTACTGAATCCAAAAGTCCCAGAAAGAAACCAGAGGTAAAGGATTTTAAGGATCAAACAATACAACCACTGATGACAAGGGATAGCAACCACAACTAAGATAGATCATCTATAAAAATTATTGTATGAAAATCTTGTTTTCTGGTGAAGAACACAGCCCAGTGCAAAGTCATGAATTATTTAAAAGCCATGCAAGCCGACCTGGTTATTACTACAGTAAGGATTTGAACAAATAGCAATGTTACAGAAACCCCCTGTGTTTTGAAGGCAATTCACCCACTATAATAAAACCTACTTTTGAATGAAGAGGTTGTACACCCTAGGCATACTGATCTGTGCTCCTTGAAAGACACATTCATGGCTGTGAATGTGTTACTGTTAGTCTTAAGGCTCCAAGATAGATGGGAACAAGATTAACGCTTGTCCTCTGATTGGGAAACCCAGCTCCCAGCCCAGATACAGAATTTTCCCCACGCAAGCTGACTGCAAAAACCATATTTTCCCCGACGTTTCATAATCAAGCTTTTCATGCACCTGGAGACAGGGAAATAAATGAGTCTGAGAAATCCCTTTACTCTCACAGCTACTCCCCAGCAGCCTCCACAGTGAGTGCTTTATGAAGCATGACAAAGGCAGGTGCTCCTTTTGCCAGAATAGCAAATTTCCAGGGTTTAAGCCATAGCTGTGATGTCCTATCTGTAATATGATGTTTCGTTATAATGTTGCACAGACTCATGTAATAAACAGGATCTTTTTTGCTCATCTGTAAGAATGAGTTGCAGAAACAAATCAAGCTGCCAGGGAAATGAGGACATCTCTTCTCTGCTGATAGCTAAAGCCCCTTCTAATTCAATTCACCGGTGCACTCACGCACCTGTCACTGAAATCAATGACACTTGAACTTATAGATCCCAGTGTAAATTTATGGATTAAAATGATTCTGGAAAAGCATTATAATACCAAGAGGCCAAAGACTGTTTCAAATCACATTTACATGCTTTTGTGCAACCACATCAAGTAGCAAATGTAGCCACTATCCCTAAAGCAGGTCAAATAAAAGTACCCAATGAAAGAAAAAAAAATGTCAAGGGAAAATATATTATAAAGGCATTTACATTCATTTCTTCTAATTCAGATTTCAACTTTTGCACAATTTCTCCTAAGTGAAACCAAGACAAGCTGGCTTGCAATCAAAAAGGCACTACTGAATGCATTCAGTAAGGACTATCTCAGCGCCTCAGACACAGCCCGTTCACAGATGCTACAAGCTGAACGCCAGAAAGCTTTGCAGAGGGGATCACGCTCATAAATGATACATGACTTAAATTTGTACCATGCTTAACTCATAGTAGTACTCAAGCAAAAATCCATCGAGAGTGTCTCTGGACTGCCATCCCCACAAGCTCAGCAGGGCAGGAGTTTGAGGCAGGTTTGCAGAAGTCACAGCTACTGGCTTTATTTGATAACAACTCCTGGGGGTTATTATCTGGAGGACAGGGATGCAAGACATCCTCTGACTGCCAGCCCAACCCTTGTACCACCGCAGGCGCTGCCATTCCTGTCACCTTGGTGCTGATGAGGGTCAGTGGTCTTGGCAGCGTGTGGATTTTCTTAACCTGCAAACACCTGGTACAGGGAGAAAGGCAGGCACACTAGACCACCTCATTCCTCCTGTGGTGCAAGGAGGTAGCGCTACTATTCCACCTAAAAACAACGTAAAGAAGGAATTAGCTGCTGTTTCTTGCTCCTTATAAATACTTTTAAGAAACACCATAAATGTCAAGCTTAGCTTTCCTGATGGGGTTTTCAAAGTCCATTAGTACAGTGTCAGCTCTGTTTTGGCCTCTCCAAGGAGGTGAACCTGCGAGACAGCAGCTTGCTTGCCACCTGCTCATTCCACAAGACATTTGTTTACACGTGGCTGACCCAAACTTTGCAGTCATGTATGAGCAATCCTAACAGTGGGCTGCCCAAAGGGCCACACTCAATACTGCATCCTGCTGAGCACCCCTCTCTCAGTGCACACACCTGGCTCTGAACACCAGGCCCTTCAACAAGCAGTTCTGCACTGTTTAATCCCCAACTGTTGGCTACAGGTTTCTCTGGTTCAGCTATTTACACAGGGATTGTAATGTCTGTAGGATTTAGGAGCTACTTCCCACCTTTGTTCAATCCTCAGTGTCACCATCTCAAAATGAAAAAGCAAGAAGAGCGATAATCTTTCCCCTTAGTATTTATTTCTAGGTAGAAACAATTCTTCAGTCCTCTTCCCCCAACACCTTCATCCTGAATGGCAGCACCAGAGCCGAGCTGGTCCCAGGGCACGGCGCTACCGTTCCCGGGGACGGGCAGAGCGTATGAGCCGGAGAAAGGCGCAAGGCAATTAGTCAACTGTACCCACCAGCCACTGAATTGCAGTGTTCTACAGTGAGCATCAAACAGGCCCGAAGGCCCCAAAGCATCTGTTAGAAGCTTTTAGTTGCTATTCTCATTCTACCTTTTCAAAAAAACCCTGATACTTCAGGCAGGCAGAATAAAGTACTTTTAGGCTTTTATATACATTTTTGTTCTATTTAAACAGAACTGATAAATAAATGGATCTGCTTAAATTAATATGGGACCAACCTATGGAGTGTGTAATGGATAACCATATTTATACTGGTGTTATCTTGGTTGATTGCATTAAACTAAGACTGCATATCCTACCATTCTGCTTTAACCTCTGTAGGAACCATGCCGTCTGCAGCTGATGCCAGCCAGGACTTCAGAGAGAAGCAAAACACTCTTCAGCTACAGGACTCATGCTAGCTGTCTAAAAAAAGGTAGTATTTAATAGCAGAGAGAGATGATCTACCAGTTCTCTATAAATCCAGAAAAGTCTTTGTAATTCTTTTTATATTTATGGAAATAAGCACACAGGGAAAACGTATGTGCAAATAAATCATGCATCAATTAACAAAAAACCCCAGAAGAATTTAGGTCACAAATATAAACTTTGCTGCTCTCAATTCACTGAAATTCTGTTAGGTTCTTTCTAAGTTTCAACAAAACAAAGGGGTTGATATCAGTTTTTCCTATCCTATCAGTTTCACTAAGTTGTCAGTCCAATAAGAACCATGCAAAACTTGCAGAAATCATCCTGTTTCTGCATTTGTCATGAGAGCAGCTGTTTTGTGTGCCATGGCAAACACCAGGTGCCAGAGTGACTCCTGATGTTGCTTTTCTGATGCTATGAGAGCTCACGCTAAACTGCAGCAATTTGTAACAACCAGGTGTTGACTGAGGGCAAAGATAAAATCGCTCCAAAACCCAATAATAATTCAAAGGGGGGTTTCTTACTAATATCTGTACTTCTAGTGTTTTTTCATGCTTTAATGGGAGCAGATTTTCAACAGGAAAACACAAAAGCCAATATTTGATTTTAAGTGAGCCTTCCTCTGCAATTTGTGTGTCTCAAATATGGAGAATGGTCAGTGCCAGCATGGGGGCCAGGCCCACAGAAATCATGTATAAATTACGTACAAATTGATGTTCTCAGTTTTGTACAGGATCATGTGCTGCCTTTTCTTGATAAAATAGTGCTGACTTCACATTCAAACAATGATCAGGTATTTAAATCCTTTGTCAAAAGCAAAGTATCAGCCAAACAATCAACCAAAACTCAAAAACAGAGGCGAAGGAACTTCACTATAAACTTTTTCCTTCAGTCAACGTCTCAACAAAAATAAAGCAGCCTTGAAGGACTCTGTGCTGCCATGCTTACCTCTTCCTGCTCCAAGGACTCACAATCTCCAAATAATCTGTGTGCAATGGAGCTATGCTGTTATCGGTTAATTATCCCTGGTCATGTTGTGAGAATAAGTTTTAAAATGAAATTTTCATCAAATTAATGGGTACTTTACAACTGGGATAAGGGGATACACTGGCCTGAGTCTGATGAACAGCAATCAAGAATGAACAGCTGAGATGTTCTAGCAAAGTAGCACTGACATCACTCTTGGGTCTTACAAATGACCTAACTCAGCCTAGCCTTATACCTACAGCATGACACAACATGAAGACTGTGGGACAAATGCAAGTGTGACAAGATGAGCTCTGGGTCCTGAAGCCAAACAGTCACTCAAGCATGGAAACTCTCACCATGGCTGTTAACCACAGAGAAAATTAATGATCCTTTGCTCAGGTACAGTGCCCTAATAACCTCTGCCACCCCTGTCTTCTTAAAATTACTTTGGATACCTTCACACTGGTTCCACGAAGCACTCCAGTTTCCTATAGTTTTAGGAGACATGGTTTAACCAGAGACTGGGGCTATAAGGGGGTGTCTTCCCACCCTCACAGATGAGTTTTCCCAGAGACTGAGGCTGAGGGATCACGGCCAGTCCATTCCTGGTGTTCCAGCACAGCATGGCACAAATGTCACCTCACAGCTGACCCAATGCAAAAGATAATTCCTCAAGTTTCCTATTTGGCTGTGCCTTCTCATTAAGCATTTTTAAATGCTCATTGTATGTCTTTCATCAACTCAGCTTTTGAGGATGAAACTTTCTTGCTACGCCAACTTCTGTTACAACTGATTCAACTACAGAAAACAAAATGCTGTCCTTTGCTTCTCCCTGCCAATCCAATCAAGGAAAAATAAACTTTAAAAACCCCAATCCCTACCATCACCACCATGTTCCATTATCTGAAGTGTTATGGAAAGGGATTTCATAAACTCACTTTTTCGCCAAACTCCCTTAACTGAATGCTGTTGGGATACATGTTTACAAATCAAGCTTTGGTCTCTAAAATAAAAGGAAAATTGTGACTTCTCCCTGATTCTGACTCCACACAATTTGCTAAGGTGGTAAGTCCTAACCAGTGCAACTCCATCAGTTCTCCCCAAGGAAATCATCACGCAGACATGAATGTCAATGTCTTATTTGCAGCCCAAGCCTGGTTTTCTGTTTCTTGGAGGAAGTTAAAAATATGGGGCACTGTACAGATTTTAAGTACCACTCTTCAATCAAATGAAATATTAAAGCCAAAACTAATTCAGAGGCAGGCAGTAAGCACTGGGGGATCCTGCCTTATCTAATTTGCTGTCATCTGCAGTAATCTCTGCTATTAATATTACCGTGAATAACATGTCAAAAGCTTAAATTCATCACTTCAGCATGGTCATTCAGGGAACGTGTGCCAGGAGGAGTGATTGCTCCTCTTATCTCCTCAGCCTCTGGTCTGAATATTGGAACCCCAACTGTAGCGCAGCCACCAACATAAAAATAACCACCTAAATGGCTGTGCAAGGGGTACAGCCCTTAGAGATTGGTGATAAATATTCAACAGAGTTTGAGGAATATATGGGGGTCTAAGTCCTTCCAGGAACAGCTGCCCATCATCAAATGTCGGGTATGGAGCTTCTATGGTTCCCAGTCACAGTACAGACCCAAAGGACAGAGACAGACCAATCACTGCTCTTCATCTGATGTATAATTTGCCTTTCTGGTTTGTATTAACAAAAACAATTAAACTCACACAATGTAGTGAATTGCTGCTTCCCTGGAGATGCATTTTCCACTAGTCACTTGGTGTCACAAAGGTCACACAACCAGGGAAGAACAAGAAGCAGAGAAGCCCCAGGTCACAGATGCTATGGTGGCACAGAAAGAGCTAGTTTAGAGGAGGTCTCACTGGTTACAACCTTCATGAGACCAAATCCAGGTCTCACGCCACTTTGACTGGCCGGGTGTCTCTTCACACACGTGCAGTAAAACTGGGAGGTGGATGGAGGGTATCACAGGAATGGCTGCACAGCAAGTGAAGGTGGACATTGTATTGGGGAGCCATCCCTGCTCTGGCCTTCGTCTGGCAGCACAGAGGAGGGTAACAGCAACAGCAAGGACCCAGGTGCCAGCGTGTGCTGTAAGAGCCTTTCAGGGGCTTCCCCTGACGCCCCAGCCCAACCCCATTTCTCTGATATTGCTGGAGTCACACTAACAAGACTGTGCCTCCACACACCACAATAACCTCTACTCGCTCTGCAGACATACTGGCAGTGTTTCAAATCAGACACTTATGCCTTACCCCACACCTTTCTAAGTATTAAACTGTTCTGTATGTTCTGACATCTCCTCCCAGTTAGACCTTCCTTCCTCCGAAGTATACTTTTCATTTGATCTAATTTAATCTTTCTATTCCTTATTGAATTCCCTGACCTAATAAGATAGCAGTACCTTACAAAGCAGAGAACAGCAAAAGGCAGCTAAGTAACGTTGCTATTGTATCAAGGAGAACTGAAACAGAGAAAAATCCTTAAACACAATGAGGAGAATCTGTCTAAAGCTATCTTTGCAACAGAGTTGTATATTGTATGTCAAATACCTTGGAGGGTGTGCCCTTTACGGG